>NC_092628.1:51295625-51665813 GCF_039555335.1 Amphiura filiformis | reverse complement strand
ATGATATGATGAAGGATATTGTAAAATAATAACAAAAAGAAAAGAAAAAGATATATAAATAAATTCAGGGCTCGAACCCGTGTCCACTGTGCCTGTGGCAGATGCCGTATCCATTGCACCACAGAGCTGTATTACTTTAACAGGCTTAAACTGTAATATAATGCTATTCAAGATGCATGTATATAAATATACGCTCTCACGGACGATAAACAGTCAAACAAATCACACTTTTACGGCATTTGTTTCATTAACTGAATATTTATCATATAGCAGGTGTTGGCTGACATTTGTGCTCACATATATTTCAGTTTTGGGCGGGGTAAAATGATTTTGGGACAAAAGCGAACGATATACACGTTTGTAAAAAGAAAAAGAAAGTAATATTATATTAAAATTCTTTACTCTTTAAAGAGCGTGTATACCGTCCGATTTTGTCCCGTAGTCATTTATCCCGGACAAAACTGAACTAAATGTGGAGCACAATGTCAGCCAACACCTGCTATATGATAAATATTCAGTTAATGAAACAAATGAAAAAAAAATGTATTTTTGGACTGTATATCGTGTGTAGAGCGATATTTATATACATGCATGTTGAATAGCATTATATTATAGTTTAAGCCTGTTGAAGTTACACAGCTCTGTGGCGCAATGGATACGGCATCTGCCACAGGCGTAGTGGACACGGGTTCGAGCCCTGAATTTATTTAGATTTCTTTTTCTTTTCTTTTTGTTATTATTTTACAATATCCTTCATCATATTATATTCGCTGCTTCTATTAATTTTTGCCAATGTCCATCCTTCTTTTTTTTCTGTATGTCTACCTATATTTTACTTTCTATACTTACTATAAGTTTCTTTGAAAGCGCTTTAATAAATTTCAGTCATAAAATGTAATTTAAGCCTACTCCTGCCGACTATGATTATATTTACACGATATACTCGTTGCAAATACCACATACGTTTTTGATGCAAACGATGAAAATGATTTAAAGTTTTGTTTTTTCTTCTAAAAATTAGCTTTTTTTTAATTTTAAGTATTTTTTTACCAAAATCACTCTTTTAAAAGACTTCAATCAATTCCTGTCAACAAATATCATGTATTTCTGGTGATTAAATCACTACTCTTTCAAAATAAAACGTCATTTTCATAAAATACGTAGTTGGCATAGGCTAATAATGTTCAGAACGCACTGTAAAATACATGATATTGCGTATAAAACGTGACCGTATCCCTAAATCACATGAGGAAAATGCAATAATTTTTATATAAGTGAAAAGATAAATAGTTTCTCCGTTTTCATGTAAAATTTGATGAAAATCCAAGCTATGGTTGAGGAGATATGGGCCAAAACACACATTTTAAAATTTTAAAAAAGGTATAAAATTTTTGTACCTTAGAGACAATGCTGGCCATAAGTGTTGGGACGGTTTGATAGGGTAATGTAAATAAGCCCCCACTCCCCGATCAATGTTGAATTCGACTTTTTGGTCACACGAGCCTTGTGGCACCCAACATTGATTGGTGGGGAAGGGGAGGGTTGGGGTGTTAGGAAAGTGTTTAGGCTTGACACCAAAGAAACCTCCACTTTATCACGTTAATAATAACGGAAATAAGGTCATACTATAGTGTACGTTTTCCATAAGTGTCCCAACACATTTTGGCCATGGTTGTATTTGAAAAGTTGAAAAAAAATCATCTAATTTCAGTTTTTTGCTTATAAAAAAAAAAAGTAAATATGATATTGACACCAAATTTGGAGCACTTAGAGATCTTATCATGTGGCTTTACCAAAAAATTTTGGATGGCTACATTTGAAATTTAGGGACTGGTCACTTAAAATGTCTTAAAAGCGATATTTTGGCCCTGTCTAAGTTCACTATTCGTCACTTTAACTGTCAAAAACTTGGGTTTTAAAATGGAAAATTATTGTTTCCACCAATTAAAATGTTACATTACAGCTATAGAAGAAAATAAAAGTTATCACAACATCTCGTGATCAAAAAACAAATAAAGGAATCGAACCCATGCACACTTGTTTTCCCAATTTACCGCAGTCTACCACAAATGAAGCAACAAAATACAGAAAAAAAGAAAAGACGGACATTGGCAAAAATTAATAGAGCAGCGAATATGATATGATGAAGGATATTGTAAAATAATAACAAAAAGAAAAGAAAAAGATATATAAATAAATTCAGGGGCTCGAACCCGTGTCCACTGTGCCTGTGGCAGATGCCGTATCCATTGCACCACAGAGCTGTATTACTTTAACAGGCTTAAACTGTAATATAATGCTATTCAAGATGCATGTATATAAATATAACGCTCTACACGATAAACAGAAAAACAAATAACATTATATTACGGCATTTGTTTCATTAAAATATTTATCATATAGCAGGTGTTGGCTAGACATTTATCCCACATATATTTCAGTTTTGGGCGAACTAAAATGATTTTGGAGACAAAAGTCAGCGAATACCGTTTGATAAATATTCAGTTAATGAAACAAATAAAAATGTATACTGTATATCGTGTGTAGAGCGATATTTATAAAATGTTGAATAGCATTATATTAATATTCTTTACTCTTTAAAAGCGTGTATTATCGATTTTGTCCGTAATCGTTATCCGGACAAAACTGAACTAAATGATACGCATCTGCACAGGCCAACAGTGGACACGGGTTCGAGCCCCTGAATTTATTTAGATTTCTTTTTCTTTTTTTTTTTGTTATTATTTTACAATATCCTTCATCATATTATATTCGTTGTTCTATTAATTTTTGCTAATGTTCGTCCTTCTTTTTTTCTGTATGTCTACCTATATTTTACTTTCTATACTTACTATAAGTTTCTTTGAAAGCGCTTTAATAAATTTCAGTCATAAAATGTAATTTAAGCCTACTCCTGCCGACTATGATTATATTTACACGATGTACTCGTTGTAAATACCACATACGTTTTTGATGCAAACGATGAAAATGATTTAAAGTTTTGTTTTTTTTCTTCTAAAAATTAGCTTTTTTTTTAATTTTAAGTATTTTTTCCCAAAATCACTCTTTTAAAAGACTTCAATCAATTCCTGTCAACAAATATCATGTATTTCTGGTGATTAAATCACTACTCTTTCAAAATAAAACGTCATTTTACGCAAAATACGTAGTTGGCATAGGCTAATAATGTTCAGAACGCACTGTAAAATACATGATATTGCGTATAAAACGTGACCGTATCCCTAAATCACATGAGGAAAATGCAATAATTTTTATATAAGTGAAAAGATAAATAGTTTCTCCGTTTTCATGTAAAATTTGATGAAAATCAAGCTATGGTTGAGGAGATATGGGCCAAAACACACATTTTAAAATTTTAAAAAAAGGTATAAAATTTTTTGTACCTTAGAGACAATGCTGGCCATAAGTGTTGGGACGGTTTGATAGGGTAATGTAAATAAGCCCCCCACTCCCCCGATCAATGTTGAATTCGACTTTTTTGGTCACACGAGCCTTGTGGCACCCAACATTGATTGGTGGGGAAGGGGAGGGTTGGGGTGTTAGGAAAGTGTTTAGGCTTGACACCAAAGAAACCTCCACTTTATCACGTTAATAATAACGGAAATAAGGTCATACTATAGTGTACGTTTTCCATAAGTGTCCCAACACATTTTGGCCATGGTTGTATTTGAAAAGTTGAAAAAAATCATCTAATTTCAGTTTTTTGCTTATAACTCAAAAAAGTAAATATGATATTGACACCAAATTTGGAGCACTTAGAGATCTTATCATGTGGCTTTACCAAAAAATTTTGGATGGCTACATTTGAAATTTAGGGACTGGTCACTTAAAATGTCTTAAAACGATATTTTGGCCCTGTCTAAGTTCACTATTCGTCACTTTAACTGTCAAAAACTTGGGTTTTAAAATGGAAAATTATTGTTTCCACCAATTAAAATGTTACATTACAGCTATAGAAGAAAATAAAAGTTATCACAACATCTCGTGATCAAAAAAACAAATAAAGGAATCGAACCCATGCACACTTGTTTTCCCAATTTACGCAGTCTACCACAAATGAAGCAACAAAATACAGAAAAAAAAAGAAGGGCGGACATTGGCAAAAATTAATAGAGCAGCGAATATGATATGATGAAGGATATTGTAAAATAATAACAAAAAGAAAAGAAAAAGATATATAAATAAATTCAGGGGCTCGAACCCGTGTCCACTGTGCCTGTGGCAGATGCAGTATCCATTGCACCACAGAGCTGTATTACTTTAACAGGCTTAAACTGTAATATAATGCTATTCAAGATGCATGTATATAAATATCGCTCTACGGACGATAAACAGTCAAACAAATCACACTTTTACGGCATTTGTTTCATTAACTGAATATTTATCATATAGCAGGTGTTGGCTGACATTTGTGCTCCACATATATTTCAGTTTTGGGCGGGTAAAATGATTTTGGGACAAAAAGCTAAGCGATATACACGTTTGTAAAAAGAAAAAGAAAGTAATATTATATTAAAATTCTTTACTCTTTAAAAGGCGTGTATACCGTCCGATTTTGTCCCGTAGTCATTTATCCCGGACAAAACTGAACTAAATGTGGAGCACAATGTCAGCCAACACCTGCTATATGATAAATATTCAGTTAATGAAACAAATGCCGTAAAAATGTATTTTTGGACTGTATATCGTGTGTAGTGCGTATATTTATATACATGCATGTTGAATAGCATTATATTATAGTTTAAGCCTGTTGAAGTTACACAGCTCTGTGGCGCAATGGATACGGCATCTGCCACAGGCGCAGTGGACACGGGTTCGAGCCCCTGAATTTATTTAGATTTCTTTTTCTTTTCTTTTTTGTTATTATTTTACAATATCCTTCATCATATTATATTCGTCGTTCTATTAATTTTTGCCAATGTCCGTCCTTCTTTTTTTTTTTGTATGTCTACCTATATTTTACTTTCTATACTTACTATAAGTTTCTTTGAAAGCGCTTTAATAAATTTCAGTCATAAAATGTAATTTAAGCCTACTCCTGCCGACTATGATTATATTTACACGATATACTCGTTGCAAATACCACATACGTTTTTGATGCAAACGATGAAAATGATTTAAAGTTTTGTTTTTTTTCTTCTAAAAATTAGCTTTTTTTTTAATTTTAAGTATTTTTTTCCCAAAATCACTCTTTTAAAAGACTTCAATCAATTCCTGTCAACAAATATCATGTATTTCTGGCGATTAAATCACTACTCTTTCAAAATAAAACGTCATTTCATAAAAATATGTAGTTGGCATAGGCTAATAATGTTCAGAACGCACTGTAAAATACATGATATTGCGTATAAAAGCGTGACCGTATCCCTAAATCACATGAGGAAAATGCAATAATTTTTATATAAGTGAAAAGATAAATAGTTTCTCCGTTTTCATGTAAAATTTGATGAAAATCCAAGCTATGGTTGAGGAGATATGGGCCAAAACACACATTTTAAAATTTTAAAAAAAGGTATAAAATTTTTTGTACCTTAGAGACAATGCTGGCCATAAGTGTTGGGACGGTTTGATAGGGTAATGTAATAAGCCCCCACTCCCCGATCAATGTTGAATTCGACTTTTTTGGTCACACGAGCCTTGTGGCACCCAACATTGATTGGTGGGGAAGGGGAGGTTGAGGTGTTAGGAAAGTGTTTAGGCTTGACACCAAAGAAACCTCCACTTTATCACGTTAATAATAACGGAAATAAGGACATACTATAGTGTACGTTTTCCATAAGTGTCCCAACACATTTTGGCCATGGTTGTATTTGAAAAGTTGAAAAAAATCATCTAATTTCAGTTTTTTGCTTATAACTCAAAAAGTAAATATGATATTGACACCAAATTTGGAGCACTTAGAGATCTTATCATGTGGCTTTACCAAAAAATTTTTGGATGGCTACATTTGAAATTTAGGGACTGGTCACTTAAAATGTCTTAAAACGATATTTTGGCCCTGTCTAAGTTCACTATTCGTCACTTTAACTGTCAAAAACTTGGGTTTTAAAATGGAAAATTATTGTTTCCACCAATTAAAATGTTACATTACAGCTATAGAAGAAAATAAAAGTTATCACAACATCTCGTGATCAAAAAACAAATAAAGGAATCGAACCCATGCACACTTGTTTTCCCAATTTACATGCAGTCTACCACAAATGAAGCAACAAAATACAGAAAAAAAAGAAGGACGGACATTGGCAAAAATTAATAGAACGAAGAATATGATATGATGAAGGATATTGTAAAATAATAACAAAAAAGAAAAGAAAAAGATATATAAATAAATTCAGGGGCTCGAACCCGTGTCCACTGTGCCTGTGGCAGATGCCGTATCCATTGCACCACAGAGCTGTATTACTTTAACAGGCTTAAACTGTAATATAATGCTATTCAAGATGCATGTATATAAATATACGCTCTCCGGTCGATAAACAGTCAAACAAATCACACTTTTACGGCATTTGTTTCATTAACTGAATATTTATCATATAGCAGGTGTTGGCTGACATTTGTGCTCCACATATATTTCAGTTTTGGGCGGGGGTAAAATGATTTGAGAACAAAAACGAACGATATACACTTTTGTAAAAAGAAAAAAGAAAGTAATATTATATTAAAATTCTTTACTCTTTAAAGGCGTGTATACCGTCCGATTTTGTCCCGTAGTCATTATCCGGACAAAAGCTGAACTAAATGTGGAGCGCGATGTCAGCCGGCACCTGCTATATGATAGATATTCAGTTAATGAAGCAAATGCCGTAAAAATGTATTTTTTGGACTGTATATCGTGTGTAGAGCGAAATATTTATATACATGCATGTTGAATAGCATTATATAGTTTAAGCCTGTTAAGCTCTGTGGCGCAATGGATACGTATCTGCCACAGGCGCAGTGGACACGGGTTCGAGCCCCTGAATTTATTTAGATTTCTTTTCTTTTCTTTTTTGTTATTATTTTACAATATCCTTCATCATATTATATTCGCTGCTCTATTAATTTTTGCCAATGTTCTCTTCTTTTTTTTTGTATGTCTACCTATATTTTACTTTCTATACTTACTATAAGTTTCTTTGAAAGCGCTTTAATAAATTTCAGTCATAAAATGTAATTTAAGCCTACTCCTGCCGACTATGATTATATTTTACGATATACTCGTTGCAAATACCACATACGTTTTTGATGCAAACGATGAAAATGATTTTAAAGTTTTGTTTTTTTCTTCTAAAAATTAGCTTTTTTTAATTTTAAGTATTTTTTCCCAAAATCACTCTTTTAAAAGACTTCAATCAATTCCTGTCAACAAATATCATGTATTTCTGGTGATTAAATCACTACTCTTTCTAAATAAAACGTCATTTTAAGCAAAATCCGTAGTTGGCATAGGCTAATAATGTTCAGAACGCACTGTAAAATACATGATATTGCGTATAAATCGTGACCGTATCCCTAAATCACATGAGGAAAATGCAATAATTTTTATATAAGTGAAAAGATAAATAGTTTCTCCGTTTTCATGTAAAATTTGATGAAAATCCAAGCTATGGTTGAGGAGATATGGGCCAAAACACACATTTTAAAATTTTAAAAAAAGGTATAAAATTTGTTGTACCTTAGAGACAATGCTGGCCATAAGTGTTGGGACGGTTTGATAGGGTAATGTAAATAAGCCCCCCACTCCCCCGATCAATGTTGAATTCGACTTTTTTTGGTCACACGAGCCTTGTGGCACCCAACATTGATTGGTGGGGAAGGGGAGGGTTGAGGTGTTAGGAAAGTGTTTAGGCTTGACACCAAAGAAACCTCCACTTTATCACGTTTAATAATAACGGAAATAAGGTCATACTATAGTGTACGTTTTCCATAAGTGTCCCAACACATTTTGGCCATGGTTGTAGAAAGAGGAGCAGGTTTCAAATGGCAAATTTTGGTCAGGGTCACCCATTTGCCCCTGTAAATACACCATTGGAAACTATGTTGGTGTATGGTTAGCAATTACATACCTGCTTAATGCTTAAATCACTGCCATACTCCTTTCTGCCCTGGCACAGTGTGAATCTAATGCCATAGGATTTAATTCTATGTACTTCAGTTTGCATTACGCTTCAAACTAAATAATACATAACCAAATATCAAGAAATCCCGCTATTTGAAACTTTTCACTGGTTCCAAATGCCATCTAACATGGAATATAGGTCACAGAGGGAAATTTATACCTGAAATTGGCTGCAAATGACACTAAGCTGAGATTGTTGTTCTCTAAATCTATAGCCAGTTGAGTATCAATGTTGTCATGAATAAACTACCAACATCAAATATTTATCTCACATATCACTGAATCCAGGTCTCAAACTTAGGGCTCTTTAATGTTTTGATATGTGAGCCAACACAGGCAAATAAGGCTGATATTGCAAAAGTAGGGAGCCAACATAGGTAACTTATTATACCTACTTAATGCACTGTCTTTGCTTATCAATTACCAAGGGTCACTGACAGCAAGTAATACAAACAACTACTTAGCAGGAATACATCTCTGTGAATACAATAATCAAATATATAAATTGTGCATTAAGCTTATGGCTATTTATATATACAGAACAAAAAAGATATTTTTATCTTGTAAAATAAATGTAAATTGCTATCTTCAGTAGATAGAAGAGGAATATCAGTTTGGTACTGTTGTGGTATGTAAATACCTATAATATGAGCTTAGGGCATGTCACTATGTTGGTTATATAGATAATGCAAATATTGAATATTGCCATTATATGAAACATGGTCCATGTATAACAATTTTGAATAAATGAAAATGAAATTTGAGCAACTAGCAAATAATCGGTCGCTGGAAGTGATTAATCAACTAATGTAAATTAGGTGGTATACCATGTATCAATAATGTATTATGTCACAATAATTTGTAAAAGAAAATATATGATTATTTTTAAATGTCATGAAATTTGTATCAATTATCAATTGTAATCTAAAATATCACCAGTGATACTAGTATACTACACATAACAATAACCTCCTTTGTTTAAACACTTGAAAATCTTTGGTTCAAAAATATTCTATCAGCAACAGATGGCTCTCCCTTATATCTAAAGTCATGTTCACACAGTGGGTGTAAATTAAAGAGTTTCGGAATATTCAAGGTGTCTTTGCATTTCTGACCATATGATTGCATAAGGAATGCAAAAAAAGAAAACAGTTATTGTAGTTGTCAGCAATGCAATCCCCCTGAAAAAAACTTGCGTCATCCGAGACATTGAGTTCACCGAAGGGGACCTTGCAGCTTTGTCTAGTAATGAGTATTGCATTACAATGTTTAGGAGGTTTAATCCTGTTGAAACAGATTCATTAGGATCGTTCATAGTTCATTTAATTGAGAAAGGTTCTTTTTCAGATCCAATAAAATGATACTCACTCCAGAGCCAGACAGAAGTATTGCCCGTTCTAAAAACATCTAGAAACACCATACCAGAGTGAACAGGTTTCTGTTTTTTTTTGATTGAGTATCATTTTATTGGATCTGAAAAAAAAAACCTTTCTCAATTAAAGGTTTAATCCTAACTTCAACTCTAACCTAACTCTAGAATCTAACCCTTAACTAAATGGACCCTAACCTGTCAAGTGGATATAATGTTTTATCTTAACTCCTATCATAATACTATCATTTATATATTCTTTGATTAAATCCTACCCAAACCAAGCATATTCTACCAATTAAGTTCATTATCTTTGACATCAGACACAAATCCTGTTAGAGAGAGTAGCTTAAGTGTGTCTTCTAGTCTGTTAAGCCCGATGCTGACTCCACTTCGCAGGCGATGCTTTTCAAACATCGCAGCATCGCGCGATGAAATTAAAATGTACATTTTAATTTCATCGCGCGATGTTGCGTTGTTTTAAAAGCATGTGGGTCTGCATCTCCTTTTAAGGTCATTCTACCGACCTTGATTTTCCAGTAGCCAATCACAAACGTGCACGGCTGCGATATCGCAGTGGGATGCGAAAAAGTTGAGAACATTGTTCAACTCCATCGCGGACCGAAATTTCCACCGTGCGATGAGAATTTTCACCGCTGAGCTCGTAAAAACCTGGCTCAGATTACATTTTTTATAGCATCGCATCGCGCTGCGGAGTCAGGATCGGGCTTTACAGAGTAGCTAGTGGGGGTTTCTAGTCTGTTACAGAGTAGCTAGTGGGTCTGTTTAACATTTATAGAATACCTTGGGTATACACAATCCAGATCACTCAGTTCTAATAACTGACATTCTACTCATGTATCTCTTTTTCTATGGTACTGTTTTCTGTAAGTTCCTGAGTTCTGTTAACAATAAAGCACACTATCTTATGAGTGGGAGAAATGCTAGCAGACACATTCTGTCTGTTTTTGGCAGGTAAATTGTTGGTAGTCTGGTTTGGCAGAATACAATCAGTAAGTAAATTGTTGGTAGTCTGGTCTGGCGGAATACAATCAGAAAGTAAATTATTGGTAGTCTGGTCTGGCGGAATACAATCAGTGAGTAAATTGTTGGTAGTCTGGTCTGGCGGAATACAATCAGTGTTTAAATCAACAGCAATTTCCTAGACATTCACAAACATAGGGAAAGACTTTGGACAGTTACACAGCTACAAGGGTATAAACATGTGGGAAACTGTCAGGTATTTATACAAACAGTGGTAGTTTTGGTAGTTCCCAATATTAGTTGCTTCAGAGCAGAATTCATTAATTGTGATCTACTTGTATGTACTGAAGTCCCTTCCTTTTATTTCTGCTACCTCCTCATTCTGATACCACTTCTCCCACACAGCATTGTACTTTGATTCCAACAGGTGTGCCATTTAATTTTCAAGGACCACATCCAAATAAATAAAGTATTTTTCATCAGCAATTCCAACAATTCCTCCCACATATATGTGCGTTTGTGTGTTGCCTTGCCACTCTGTCTTTGATAGGCTTAGGCCATTAACCAAAGTTGAATTGTGAAAACAGAATATATTTAAACTCACTAAAATATCCATTTCTGGCATCATGAACTCTCTGGTGTTTAAAGCCATAATGTGTGATTTGCTCAACAGTGACACCCTAAATTTTTCTCAAATTGCTACTTCAGGCGTGAGGAAGCGCAACACGTGACGTCTGAGGCTGGCGAAGATACAGGGCTGACAGCCCCATTCAAAATACACGGTTAGCAATTACAAATGGAAAATTAACATACTTGCAGTGTGGTACATTGTCGTACCCGACGGTTTTAGAGTAAGATAATTTTGCTTTGACACCACATAACAAATTTAGAATTGTTTGTGAAGATTTCATGATTATGTGTTAATCAATGGCGACCTCAAAATTGGCGATATCGCTTCCATCACCGCCTGGCTACTTTTTGCAGTATTGTAATGCCCAATGGTGTTCTAAAATACCATGCAAAAGATTAAGCCTGAAGTACTTTAACTATAGTAAAATCAAGAATTTTTATAATAAACCTGGGATCCCAGTTTATTCTCCATGTCCACCAATCCAAATAGTGAATGTCTTGTGTATGCATGAATCATTGAAGTATAAACTGTGCATAACATTGTTATTTAGTTATACATCTTTATACATCCTTGTGTAAAGCTGCACTCAATAACGATTGGCGAGCTAATACAGATATTGACGATAATCAATGGAATGAGATTTTCTTTGTTTTACCTCATTTATTCAACTCGATATTAAAAGAGGACATATGTGAGAGTGAAAACAAACATTTTGTAGAAAACAAATAAAGAATCTATTCTTAATGGAAATTGCACATTGTTGCTTTAAGTAACCTCCAAGATAAGTGATTATGGTTTTGAAAGTCAAACTCACTGATCAATGTAAAACTTGTCTATCCTCATCAAGGCCTTCTTTAGGGTCACCAGCTGATGACAATGTACTTCAACTCTTCTCAAGCGGGATATAGCTGTGCAAGCATGGGCTCTCATCACTCCTACTCATTTAGGCGGTGTCCTATTGCAATGCCTCTGAAAAGTCTTCTGCAGATTTAAAAAAGAGCAAGAAATAAATTTATTTAGTGGGTGAACTCTCTTGCTTTAAAACACGGATGTACCAAGTTAGCCTTTGAATATCACGTTTTATTTTAAATATTAAGTGAAACCTTCACCGTTCTTTGTGTGCAAATGATGTGTATATTATTTGCTGCAAAGCAGCTTGAGCATGTCACCCTTAAGTACAAAAACCACAATTTTGGACGCAGCGTACATTAGCTAAAGCCATATTGTAACATTTGCTGAGGAGGACACCCATAATGTTTTTCAAAATTAGTGATGTTTACACGATTGTAATACACTTTAGTAAACTAACATACCCTGAAAAAATCAAGGTGCTGTAATTGCGACAAAATCTGAGATTTTGAATAAAAAACCAAGGAATACGTTATTAATTACTACAATCAAAATATTAGGCAAATGTGTGTGCAATGTTCATAATACTGTATGAACATGGTCTGCGGGAAGGTCAAAACATATCAACAGGACCGACCTCAGTCACAATTGACAGAGTGACATGCATTAGGCTATTCCATTTAAAATCCACACTACCCCTGTGGAAGATTTTGGAAATATCTACCACAGAGGGAGTACATTTTTCAAATGTAATTGGTCAGGGTTAATCATTTTGAAACTCATACTCCCCCTGTATTATGGCTTAACCTACATCTTCCATACCTGGAGTGAGTATTACAAATGGAAGTTACCTAATTGTCTATTCTATTCAAAACTCATACTCCCTCTGTGAAAGACTTAAGCTAAATCTTCCACAGGGGTAGTGTGAAATTTAAATGGAATAGCCCATTTGCAACATATGCAATGGAATTAGATAGCAATTTTATTTGTTTTGCCTCATCTGTTCCGGTCAAAATCAAAGAGGAAAATTTTGTGGAAAAGAAATAAAAAATCTATTTATGGAAATGTGGATTTAAGTGACAAAACTGAGTTTTTAAACAACCTACTTTTTTTAAATATATGGAGACAAACTGTTTAACAGTGCTAATCAAATAATACAAATATAAATAGACAGAAAAACAAACAAAAAAGAAAGAATATGGTTCACCTTCCATTAAATTCAATATGACAGCAAATGACCAAATATGTACATCAACACTGAATACCCATTTCTACAGATGAGCTTCATTGATGAAATCCAAACCCAGATTGTGAACGTCAATACAACTACCCTCATTAGCAGTGCAGATGCTGGTCAAATGGGCGGCTCAGATAACATGGCTTTGTGCAAACAGGTGATTTGGTAAATCAGACTTCAAACTCAGATTCCTTCCAGAACAGTGAACTCAAATTAATCAGAGATTTTCTGCAATAAAAATGTTGCCTATCTACTCAAAAAAATATATGTTACTTGTTTCTTTTATTGCAATCAATAAACATAAAAAACTTTACCATATCTATTATTGCAAAGACAATTTGGCCTAGGTGGGATTTGAACCAGCAGTCTTTGAGATTTGTTGCTCTCTTCTTTATTTTCAACTCATTTCTTGTCATTACACACCAATATATTCAAACAATATATATATTGACATTGTCCTATAACAAAACACACTAATTCACTGTCGTAGCACACGTTAGAATATGACAGTTGCATGTTCAACTGGATCATGCATTCTTTGTTACGAACCAGTGATCGTAATGATCACAACACAAAGCCTATGGCATATCAAAATTCGGAACAGGTGTATGAGCCCAGGCTTGAACCAGTAACCAATGGTTACTAACGTGCACTACGACAGCGAATACTAACACTCTCCACTGGAGGAAGATGATTTATCTGCAAGGTTCATCTACAAAATTTCTCTCACATATCTTACCAATTCACCGCAATCAGATTTTGATTTACTATCAATTTTCTTCTAAAGAAGCTTTCCCAGTCCCAGTCCTCCACTTTACTATCATTGTTATCATTCTTTAATGTGTCAAAGTTGCCATTTGCAAGGGATTTTCATAAAATTTATCCCCACCTAACTTTTACTGGCAAAATTTATTATTTCTTTTTTATGATTTTGTAGTCACTGCCACTAAAACAAAATATTTTGATGATTTTGCAGTCTGTACTAACACTCTAAAAATAACCATTTTACACAATATTATGGCCACCCTCTATATTTTATACTGAAGGAACAACAGCTTAACCCTAAAAAAGACAATTTACAAACTGTACAAGACAACTTAGCATATAAAGGGATAACCCATTTCAAATGCACTCAAGGCATATGTTTCTGAATTAAACCCATTTGTTATTTGTAGGTCAAATTGTTAGAAGATAAATGTGTGTAAAAACAGTAGTTTTGTAAATGGTTCAAATCTAAAATGTATGGAAATAAATTGCCCCAAAGCTCACCCTAAAGGTGAATTTTTCATTTCATGTAAATTTCACTATTTTTAAAACACTTCTACGTCATCACATAATTATTTAGAATAAATATGAAATTAGAATTCTAGTGCCCTGGGTCTAAAGTATAGATTTAAGAAGGGAATCTGATATTCAGGAAATTACAAAGAGTAAGCCAGTAGGCTACGCTAAATTTCTAAAAATACTAAATATCACGTGTAAAATCAAAAGTTGTCTCTTGTACACAACCTACTTTCTGATATTGATAATGTTCCAAATTATTTGCATGATTGTAGGTTACAAATTACTATGATTTGTTTATACATTAGGAGAATGAGAGAGATTACAAAAATAAAATTTACTGAAATAATAGCATCACAAAACAGAGCAAAACAACAAATCATCACACAGTTTGATAAGCAACAAAAACAACCACAGCATAGATATGATTTCAATTTTCTTCAGATAAATACCCTTAAAGCCATATTATAACATTTTCAAACAAAATAGATTAGCATTTCTTTGCCATAAACTGTTAGCTTTTACTGTCAGATATATCCCCTTTTATTTTTGAGCCGAACAACTACGGCAAAGCAAAGAAAATTGGAATTTACTACCAGCGTACATGTCGCCAATACGTACCACTCCTTCGGTCGTGTTGTGGTACAACCCTTTGTTGTGTATATCACCGTCCCGCACGCCGTGTACATACTGTGTGTTATGAACATCTTGTATGCGTTTGACTAATAATTCCATCGTAATAATAAAGCGCCGGTTCCGGATCTTGGATTTTGACAAAACTACAGCACCTAGAGTCTTGATTTTTTCAGGGTATATTGGTGTAATAAAGTACAATTTAATCGTGTAAAAAAAGGAATTTTAAAAATTCAGTGAGGGCGTCTTCCTCAGCAAATGTTATAATATGGCTTTAAATTTGCATTTGCTGCTAGCTTTATTACATCCATTGGGTTCATTTTACCAAATAAGGCATGGAACTCTTGTAGACAAGTGGGTTGTAGGTAGGGTGGGTGGGGAGGTGGGTGGGATGAGTGAACAAAACAGAGATTGAACAACAAGAGAGATGATTGCTGTTCAAAGTATGGGTTCTCTCTCAGTGTGTGTTTGTCACCTGATGTTGATCATACAAGACATAAATGTACAAGCATGTATCTTCCAAACTGGAACTCATTTTCAAAGAGACATCTTACATTTGTGTTGTTAACATCAACTGGTAAAATCTGGGTTTTATTTACATCACAAAAATTATTTTATATTGATAGAGTTTTACCCATTTCACAGCTTGCTGTCATTTTTGTACTTATGTAATATAATACTTTAATAATAATAATTCCTGAGTCTCAGCTTGGATTGTAGACTTTTGCTCATCTTTTTAAGTGAAATAGTAAAATCCAATCAAGTGAGCAAATACACCTAGCAATCTACTACATCCTACAGCTAAACCTAGAACCAACCTGCTGCAAGTGCCATCCACCTTCATAATACTCTGTAATCCAGTCAGATCCAGATTAAGACCAGATCCAGATTAAGACCAGATCTAGATTAAGTACAGAGTTGTGCAGAAGAACACACCTTTTCCAGCTCAATACACAGCCAGCATGTTTACTCCAACTGTTAAAGCTTATTGGATTGGCTCTCAATCTCACAATTAACTATAATATATGATATGAAAAGTCTGCATAGATGTGAATCAATCCACATCAGATCATTATGTGGATTACCTTGTTTGTTAATCCATCACAGATTGAATCCTGTCTGGATAGTGGTATTTATCTTCTCTGACCTAGTTTACACTGATAAATGGTTCTATCTGACCTATATTTCTATTGCAGCATACTTTTTGTTACAAGGAAAATACTATCTTTTCTATATGTAACAATAATATTTCTAAAATAAAATCAATTAAAATTAATCTATTTTTGTTTTTTACAGCTCTATGTGCCTATAAATAGCATATCCTTTTTGTATATAAGAGATGTTTACAGATTTTAGATTCAACTCAAATATCACTAGATCGATACTGTTGTTTTTTGTCATTAGTTTGTATGTCTTTTTTTTTTATAATAACAGAGCCACCTTCTTCCATACCACAGTGGGCACATGAGAAGCACTGAATCACATCAGTCATAGAGTGCCTATTGAGGCAACTAATCATACCTTCTTCCATACCACAGTGGGCACATGAGAAGCAGTGAATCACATCAGTCATGTATTGCCTATTGAGGCAACTACTCACACCTTTTTCCATACCACAGTGGGCACATGAAAAGCAGTGAATCACATCAGTCATAGAGTGCCTATTGAGGCAACTACTCACACCTTCTTCCATACCACAGTGGGCACATGAGAAGCAGTGAATCACATCAGTCATGTATTGCCTATTGAGGCAACTACTCACACCTTCTTCCATACCACAGTGGGCACATGAGAAGCAGTGAATCACATCAGCCATGTATTGCCCATTGAGGCAACTAATCACACCTTCTTCCATACCACAGTGGGCACATGAGAAGCAGTGAATCACATCAGTCATGTATATTGCCTATTGAGGCAACTACTCACACCTTCTTCCATACCACAGTGGGCACATGAGAATCAGTGAATCACATCAGTCATGTATTGCCTATTGAGGCTACTACTCACACCTTCTTCCATACCACAGTGGGCACATGAGAAGCAGTGAATCACATCAGTCATGTATTGCCTATTGAGGCAACTACTCACACCTTCTTCCATACCACAGTGGGCACATGAGAAGCAGTGAATCACATCAGTCATGTATTGCCTATTGAGGCAACTACTCACACCTTCTTCCATACCACAGTGCGCACATGAGAACCAGTGAATCACATCAGTCATGTATTGCCCATTGAGGCAAACTAATCACACCTTCTTCCATACCACAGTGGGCACATGAGAAGCAGTGAATCACATCAGTCATGTATTGCCTATTGAGGCGAACTAATCACACCTTCCATACCACAGTGGACATATGAGAAGCAGTGAATCACATCAGTCATGTATTGCCCATTGAGGCGAACTAATCACACCTTCTTCCATACCACAGTGGGCACACGAGAAGCAATGAATCACATCAGTCATGTATTGCCTATTGAGGCAACTACTCACACCTTCTTCCATACCACAGTGGGCACATGAGAAGCAGTGAATCACATCAGTCATGTATTGCCTATTGAGGCAACTAATCACACCTTCTTCCATACCACAGTGGGCACATAAGAAGCAGTGAATCACATCAATCATGTATTGCCTATTGAGCTAACTAATCATACCTTCTTCCATACCACAGTGGGCACATGAGAAGCAGTGAATCACATCAGTCATGTATTGCCTATTGAAGCAACTAACAACAAAATACAACAAGAATGCACAACCTTGGATACAATAAGACAAATCCTGACCAGTCACAAGTGGCATGGTTGGATTCACTTCCGCATTTACTCACATGAGGGCATTCATCACACAGTGTATGTAGACAATCGTCACACTGTTGGCAGCTGTGTTCATTCAAATGAAATTTCTATTATAATCACATTTTCAAGTCCCACCTTGGTTATTTTTTCTGCAAACCAACTCTTTGAAATTGTACTACATACTGATTACTGTTTTTGTATTGGGTTGCATCAGGGGTATGGTTGCATCTACCCAATCAAAAGACATACAAAAGCAGCACAATGGATGTTTGTCCCAAGAATTTGCCCCAAAAGTCTAAATGAAGCAGTCTGGACTGATCTTTGTCTCACCTCCACAGAAGATACTCTCAAAAAGGTTCTTTAATTTTGGAGAACCGTTAAAGGTTCTCTAAAGAACCTCTAAGGGTTCTCCTGAGAGGACAACTTTAGAACTTTTTTAGGACCTTTATTTCTTAGAGTATAGGTTAACACTTTTTCAGACTTATAAAGGGTTTTGCAAACAAAACATTGGAAATTACAATGCTAAAACTGAAAATGTTGTAATGCAATATGAAAAACTTAAAAAATACCCAATGCTGCATTTGTATTCGCTATCCAGATCCTTCAAAAGTAAAGTTCTTAAAACTTGTAGCTGTGAAAGAGACTGTTTACATGCTTTGCTAATTGTCAAACACTGTACACATTTGTAGCATTAATATTTCATGGTAGTGTGTGTTCACTTTACTTTAAAGTGTTTCAATTCACATATTCATCAATCATTGTGCTTTCAAAGGCATGCATCATTAATATGATGTCTTAACTTTTACATTGTTTGAAAGAAATCATTTGCAAAGGTATCATAGATAATATATTTGCTATTAGATTTTGTTTTTCTATAAATCTGGTGTCAATACCCTATATTAGGCATATATTTTTTCCAGACAGTTAAGGGCTGGGGTATGAACGTTTGGACAGTATTTATTTTGGGACATTAGAGCACATCAGACATATCGAATTGCATTCTGAATACGAAGAATGTCATTCTGATATCAAATAATTTTGATTTTTGAAATTCGCAATTTAATACACATTTTATGGCAAATCATTAAAATTGATATTTTTGATATTTAACAGTACTTGAAGTAAACTTTATAAATCTGATGATTTATACTTAAGGTGTATGTAGGTGGGATGAAAAGCCGACGATCAATTGAAAATTTTGACCTTTCGTATTGAAGATACGGATTTTTTTTCCCAAAACACAAAAAAAATTAGGTCTTTTGGGAAAAAAAATCCATATCTTCAATATGAAAGGTCAAAATTTCAATTGACCGTCGGCTTTTCTTCCCTGCTACATACACTTTAAAATATATCATTAGATTTATATAATTTACTTCGAGGACTGTTATATATCAAAAATTTGAAAAATATCAAATTTTTATAATTTGTCATAAAATTTGTATTATATTGTGATTTTTAAAAATGAAAATTATTTGATATCAGAAAGACATGCTTCAGTATTCAGAATGCAATTCGATAGGTCTGAGGTGCTCTCATGTCCCACAAAAATACTGTCGTAAACGCAATAAACGCTCATTTTGGATCCCTTAAGTAAGTATTATTAAATAAATTATTAAACAGTTGTGCCTCACAGCCTCACCTGCCTACAGAATTCAGGTGTAATTTTTCCATCCAAATATCAAGAAACTGATATCATTTCCTATTATATGCTTTTATCTGTTTTTCAAATCGTTAGGAAACACACAATATATAATTTGTTACACCTGCCTACGTTAGACCAGCATATTGGAGCACTACTTCAATTGCAAAACCAGATTCCCCCAAAGCTGCTTTTTTGCTCCGATTTCATTTACTTTGCCGTTGCTATGGTGATAGAGTGAGAGTTGATGATAGAAAAGTTTGTTGTCTAGTTTGTCAATTATGTAATGATGGCTGAAGGGTGAGTAACTGGAGGGGTTGATTGGGTAATGTATCTAACCTAATATAGACAATAAATAAATGGGGAAAGATGTTGTAATGATGTGTAGTAGACAATGAGGTAAAACCAAAGAATACTGTCTCTGCTATGTTTGTGTGTCACTCATGGAGGACAAAATAATGTACCCCAGCAAACCTTGATTTAAAGTGTGTGGTTGTTTGTGTTCTGTGTGTAATGTGTTGTGCTAAAAATGCACGATATATGCACTGAATGAAGGATTGAGTGCGCAAACCTTTGCAATGCTCAAGAGGTGTATTCTTTGCCCTCCATGAGTTCACAAAATCCAAATGGCAGATTTACCATAGCATTACACTTAGGTAATTTTGAGTTGGTACTCATTGGGTATAACCTCTTTAGATGATCTACAAGCAACAAGGTAATTGACACATGTTGAACATTTTTAGGTAATGTGCCCATGCTCTCCAATGTTAAGACAAGTGGGATGGCAGGCCGGAATGGCAGGAGTCATATTTGCCCATTTTTAGCAATTTAGTTAAAAAATCACTGCAGTGTAGCCTACTCAGTGGCAGCGCCACCAGAATGAATTTGCTGGGCGGTAAATGGGGAGAAGTGAAAATGGGGGGGAAATGTTCCTAAAATTGGGCTCTTATGGCCTAAAATAACAAATTTTTTGTTTGTCTGTCTTTTTGCCCTAATGGAATGTAGGAGGGGGGAGAGAAAAGAAAAAGTAAAACCTTGTTGAGAAAAAAAACTTGATATTAAAAAAAGCTATGTACAAAAGGCAAGTACATGTAAAGTAAAACACTTTTCTTGGCATTATTGACAGCCTCTCACCAACACCTGGCGTCAGTGAATAAGAAGACATCGCCAGTAGGCTGAATTAGGCAATTTGATATCATCAACACATGAAGTAGTTCAAACAAGTTTGCAGGCATCAATTATTTGTAGCAAAATCAAATTTCAGATTGTCCAGTATAGTAAGCTTGCCTCTAAACTAGACTGGTGGTATATATAATCATGATTTACGCTATACAATTTATATAAAATAGATTGTCTACAAACCTGTGAAAGGACATTGTTTAAAGCCAAAGTTGTATGTACCACTGATTATAATCACACTGATATTGTATTATGCTATCAAGTACGATTCCTTCATATGGAAAGGTTTCTATACAAAAACGATTCTCTTATAAACCACCATGCGCACAGTTTCCACCTTGATACACCTGCTGAGCACACATTTTCATCCAAGAGCTCTCAAGCAAGCAGTGAATTGTCTCTGCACAATCTTTGATTACACTACATGGTTGAATGCTTAGCAATGTAAGACCTGTGGAGCTTCTAGCTGAAAAATGGGCCTGTTAAATTGGTTAATGTCAAAACCTCAAGTGTTCCCTTCATCCAATCAGAATTGTTTTTATATCAAACGGAAGCTAACACTTCCCCCTAAAAACACTTTTAGTCACTAGGTCAAAAGATAAGCATAATTCAATGTTATAGCAAGGCAAATGTGGAAAATCTGTTGAAAACTACCTATCCAAGCACATTTTTTGACCAATATGTAGGTTTTAAAAGTCAAAACCTCAAGTGTTCCTTACAATATTTTTCAAATTTTATGTCATTAAATGAAAAAGCACACTTATATCGTCCATATACTAGCGTCACTAGAATGAGCAATGGTCAATTCTCTTTCAATTGCAAATCTTGTGCAAAAAGTTACTATTTTCGCCTGTTTTGTCATACGGATGAAAATTCAATGAACTATGACTTTGCTAAAGAGTGCTTACAAATTGATATGGTGGTATTTAGAGCACAAACAATAATTGCTCGACAGTCTTTTCATATTCCAACTTACAATATTGTTAATACACATTTTCTTGATATTTTGGCTAATATTTGACAATTTCTGTGACATTTTGCCTCCCTTGAAAGTTGGCCCGCCTGAAAAGTCCTGGCTATGCCACTACTTCCATCTCACATAGCTTACAGATATAAATGAAGAATTGGGAGGTAACATAACACACACATAAGGCAAATTTGGTCCCATTTTCAAAAGCCACTTTGTTTCATTTCTATTTTTAAAGGTATGAAAAAATGCTAATAAACATAGCATATTCACTTACCACATAACATAAAATCTGATCTATTCTTCTATATTATAGAAATTATACCAAAATAGATTTTATTGTTTTAGATAAATAGATTTTATTGTTTTAGGATATACAATGCATTTTAAGCACCCCATTGAAATTAGCCGGAAACATTGACTTTTATGGGCTATCCTGATGGTATTTTTATCTTCGCTTTATGTATCTTTTTATTTATCTAGTGTCATATGCAATGTATTTAAACTTTTTTTTTTATAATGCTGTTTTGTATGGAACCAAATACAATACAATACAATAAACGGAATTTATATAGCGCCTTAGCATAAGTATGAACAAAGCGCTTTATACGCAAATAAAACCAATCAGTTTGTTGTTATTACTTGAAATATTCCCTATTGCATAGGAATACCTTAAAATATCAAAAGTCAGATAATACCAATGATAATACTTCATAGATTGCTAGAGAGAGTTTTAACATGTTGACAATTCCCTGGGAAGTTTATACTGTTGTCATGCAAACAGGGTGGTAGCAAGTTTGAAAATATGGGGCGGCCATCAAAATGTGGGCAAGCCAAAATACAAATATGCAACAAAACTGGAATAAGGCTATTTAAAGAAATACATTTCTCAAAAAGTGGGGCAGCCATGGCCTCCCCGGCTGCCCCACTATCTATGGCCATGCATACAAATAACCAATTTTCATGTTCGGCATTGTTTGGAAGCTACTCTTATTGTTATGTTACCAGCATCTATTATATTCCATAGTCAAGGCTGTACCTTACATAAATGAGTGATTACATGCTCCCATTGAATCAGGCTATTCCAGTTGACATCTATACACCCCCTTTGGAAGACATTACCTAATTCTCATACAATGGGGGTGTAATAGATTTGTGACGTGTCATGTCAAAAGGAGACACTTTTGGGCAGGATCGTAAATGGAGAAATAGCCAAAAATCTGCCCAGGCTGATTTTTTCACAATTTGGGTTTGTTGCGAATTTGTGATATTATTATTGTTTAACATATTGTCTGATAGTTTCAGACCGGAATATAACTGGCATCTTGTATTTCTCGAGACATTTTTCGAGGTAATTCCTACTCTCAACATTGTCAATAATATTTTTAAAGGCCGATATCTCAATTTCCAATTTTTTAATACCATAACTTACGAACTCAATATCTTCACTTTGGAATGTCCAATTTTATTGGGAAAAACGGCATTGTGGAGCAAAATATCTCTTTATTAGAGATGTAAAAACCTCAAAATTGCAGAAGTGTCTCCTTTTGACATGACACGTCACATTTCAAATGGAGTCACCCATTCAAGGAACCCCATTTGAAATTCACACTCCCTGTGTGGGAGGTTAAAGTCATGTCTTGGGGTGTATGTATTTGTACTGGAACAGTCCATTTTAACCCAGATTTCAAGCATGCTTATGCATATGT
The DNA here is from genome assembly GCF_039555335.1 of Amphiura filiformis. Classification (NCBI taxonomy): domain Eukaryota; kingdom Metazoa; phylum Echinodermata; class Ophiuroidea; order Amphilepidida; family Amphiuridae; genus Amphiura; species Amphiura filiformis. Next base: position 51,642,418 of record NC_092628.1, on the reverse strand, counting down.
TGTATGTAATGGCTAATCAAGAGTTTTCACATGTTTCCCCATCCTTTACTCCATATCAGCGAAATATTATACTAAAGATTTAAGAGAGCATATTCAATTCATAATAAAGCAGCTGGACAGGTGTGTCACCCCGTATGTCGCCAATTTTCTGCGATACATTTCTCTATAAATTGTTTTTGTTTTGTGTTAAGAGCCATTTTAATATAAATGCTTTGGTTGGTTGTTTTCAATAGGAACTAGCATAATTTGACATAGATTGCATACATCTAATAATACTGGTTCATGTGACCTTTTAGAAAAATAGTTTGTTTCCTGAAGACATACTTTTTAAATCAAAATATTAAGTAAGTTTTGATTACTTCATTAAAAGGCCACCATTGACATTAGGCCAAGAAAAAAAAATGTTTGCTTGCCCTCAAATGAATTTTAACAATTGGGTTGGTCGGTCTGGATTTTTTTTTTTTTTTTTCTTCTTCTTTTTTTTTAATTACTAGCAAACTCTACTCTTTGTATTAATTAAGGCTCAAAGTATGAAAAATCAGACAATTTTGTTGTTAAAATGAATCAACTAACATTACAAAACAACTAAAATGTTGAACACAAGCTCTAAAATACATTTTTTTTACATCTTCAGAATGCAAAAATTTAAAAAAAAAAAAAAAAACTTTTTCAGGAATTTCCAAAAATAGGGTCGGTATTCTTTTGTACAGTAAATAGAAAAAAGAATTTTTTCTGATTTCCAAAATTAGGGTCGGTCGGTTGAGGGCAAGCAAACATCTTCTTTTTTTTTTGCCTTATAGTGAGTTTGACAGTGCTAGCAAAACTATGCAAAGAAACTTCTTTAATTACTCAAATTCAAATTTCTTGTCTCTCAACCCAACGTCTGCATGCAAAGTTGTCCTTTTGCTGCTGCGTTTATTTGCATGTTAGAAGGAAAAGTCAATGGTAATCAGGTAATTTTTTTTTTATTTCTACCTTTGGTCATTGAAATAAATAATAAATCGCTAGTCCAAATATCGGGTTCTCTAGTCCAAATATAGAATAAGGATTGCTTACCCCAACCCTAAACCCTAACCCCAACACTAACCCTTATTCTATATTCAGAGTAGAGAACCTTCGGACTAGAGAGCCTTCAGACTAGCGACCCTTTGGACTAGAGAGAAGTCACGAGTAAATATACAGAATTAATGTTCCTATCTATAGAACTATTTAATATTTTTTATTGAGTGTTAATTTCCTCAAGAAACTCTGTCTTTTGAGTGTACCACTGCTTTTTGTGAGCAGCCTAGAAATCAGTGCTTTGAAAATGCAATCACCAACTGTACAGCCATCCATGCAATCAAGCCAAGCCAAATGCCTGCAGACATATTAGGCAGCAGGTTGACTGGCCTCTGACCCATTCAGCCTATTCTAATACTTCGTCAAATCAACAAACAAATCTGTTCTTTGACGACGAAATGTCACTAGATACGCTTTCCCTTCCCCTAGTATTAGTCATTATAACAACGAAACCATGCAAAGCTTTTTGTCAACAATATTTCTTAACTTTCTGATATGCATAGAATACTGAAAATAATAAAAAGCATAAGATTTTAATTCCAATTTTGACCTGTGTTCAAACAATAAATGTTAGCGACATCTAACTGATTTTTGCTCCGCACAGTGAATTGAATAATACTCTTAGTCTCCTCAATACCAGCCATGTACAGCCAACCATGCCTAGCTAGTGTTGCCAACATCTTCAACAGCAAAGGTGCAGCGGTCATCACTCAAAAAGACACACAAAAAGTATAGCCCAATGGTACAATTTTATTGATACAGAAAAAAGGGCCAAAGCAATATCCAAACCTGGATTTCTTGTTCTATTTTTAATTAATTTTCATGTTTAGTCTATAAAGAATATTTGATTAAAACACTTCATCAAAATACTAATACTAAAGCTTTTATCGATTAACTGCAAACAAAGGATTTGAACTAGTGTCCTATACTGTAATGCAGTCTATGAACAGGGTTAAGCATTTGACCATGATTGCAAAAAAGTAAGGTACAGGCAGAGCATCTATAAGGAATGAAAATATGTAACTATTGCATACTTTTGCACTGCTGTAGTAGTTCAATTTTAGAAAATGCACCCATTTTTCTCATGAAGGCAACTCATATTATTCATATTTTACTAAGGGTTATCAACCTTTTCCAGCAGCACACTGGACAACTGTAAACCAGCCCAAATATGAGGAAAAAGTACATCCATGGCAACACTGTAGTTATCCCAACCACCTTGACAGTCAAATGTCACTGCAGACTGTGTGGGCGGTGTGTATTATCCACAGAAATTAAGCGATGACCAAATTTAATCGTTGGCATCACTTTAACCACTCAGCTGCTTTAAAGGAAGGTGGACATAATGCAGGACAATGTGATGGATTGGTGACCTTGACAATGAGAGTCTAAAGAAGCATTGAACAAACAAGGGCAATGTTAATTGTTAGGAGATAGCAGAAGAGGCCTGGCTGGGTAAATCATACTGCAGTTACTGTCCGTTTTCCTATACACAATACACAGTGCTCTCACCATTGTCGCGTGACCCCTACAATTGATGTATGTTGGAAGAATGGGCACTTGCCTGGTTAACATCACTGTGTGAAAAATAACCAGTCAATATCTAAGGTATTCTCCAAACTTCTAGCAAATATATTTTTCTAACATGACCTAAAATTACAGCTAGGTTAGATGTTCAGAAATAGTCGCACTTTTGTAAAATATGAGTGAGGGCAAGGCATAGCTAGCCAACTCCCCGTGTTATTTGAATGGAGATTTAAAAGAAAATATTGGTATCGGACCGGTCACTTCTGAAGGATGCCACAAAAAAACGGTACAAGCTACATTTTAGGTATTCTCTGGCAATCATCATGATGAGTTTCTTTATATAGTATGCCAAAATTGGGTACTGTAGGTGATTGACAAAGGGTCGCACTTTTCTGATAAATAAGTGACAGTGAACATGAAATATCAGCGCCCATAAACCCAAGTTAGTAGCTAGTTAGTGGAGGCCGTCACGGGACTGATTATTGATTATTGAAGTGCCTTATTAATAGATACATACGATTTAGGGCAAGAAAAAACAAACCGGGACACTTTTGGAGACATCATCATCATCATCATCATCATCATCATCATCATCATCATCATCATTGACATCATCATCATCATCACTTTCTACATTTTTTCTAAACAACATAGGGCCTACCGTTTTAATAAGATTTTTTTCTTGAAATGCATGTAACTATAATTATTGTTTAGGCGTGATGAAATAAAACATCACGATTTTCATCACAAAACAAATATAATGCATAAGAAATCGTTTGTTTTAGAGCGTGATGATGAAATAAAACATCACGATTTTCATCCCGAAACAAAGTAATACATAAGAAATCAATTTTTTGACATAAAACATCAACATTGTCATCACGAAACAAAGTAATACATGAGAAATCGTTTGTTTTAAAGCGTGATGAAATAAAACATCACGATTTTCATCACAAAACAAAGTAATAGGCCTACAAAAGAAATATATTTTTCAAGAGTGATTGAATAAAACATCACGATTTTCATCACGGAACAAAGTAATACATAAGACATCGTTTGTTTGATTGCAATCAACCGCGACAGTTCGTCTCACACACATAACAATGCCCTGCGATCAAATAGGTTGATGACAACATTTGATTGAATGGACTGCACTGCGCCATGATTACGTGCACCGGTTCAAATCCTTTGTTTGGAGCCAATCAATAATTTCACGTACAGCCTCTATGCAAATTAGAGTTTACACACGCTGCAGCTGGGGTAATCGACCGAAGCTTGTTGCCGTTAGTGATCGAATGCATGAGCTTATTTGCTTTACTGAATCGATTTACTGGATTAATTTCCTGTTAACTGGGTTTAATGCCACAAAGGTCGAATCGCCTTTGCCATGGACCATGACTGCATCATGTAACTTATCAAAGCAACAAATGACAGGTGTTAAAAAGGAGAGTGGTCATTATTAGACTCAAATTGAATGAGGCCCAATAAGTTTATGTACATGAAAAAAATTGTGATAATTATTTAGTTATTTGTTATCTGCTGATTGTTGATGATGGCAATTGGCATGGAAGATAACAATGTTCTCATGTGTGAAATAATGCATTTGCTATCTACTGAAGACAGCAATATTAATTTAATACAAATCATACCTATTAAAGGTAGCGGTGTTTGTAAATATCACTAAAATGCTTTTGCTATCTACTGAAGATAGCAATGTTAATTTGATAAATGTCATACCTAAAGATATTTGTAAATAACGAATAAATGCATTTGCTATCTACTGAAGACAGCAATATTAATTTAACACATATCATACCTATTAAAGATAGCAATGTTTGTAAATAACAAATAAATGCATTTGCTATCTAATGAAAATAGCAATATTAATTTGATACATATCATATCTATATTATGAGGTAGCAATTTTTGTAAATATCAGAAGAATGTGTTTGTTACATATCCTACCTATTGGAGGTAACATTGTTTGTAAATATCATAAAAATGTGTTTGCTATCTACTCAAGACAGCAATGCTAATTTAATAGCTAGCAATGGTCCAGAGGATGATTTAAGCACTTCCCACCACGCCACTGTGTTGACTTGCGGTTAGCACAGCTGTGTGAGTGAACATGACACGACTGCTCGCACATAGCATTGACGGCCATGGTTAAATTTGAATTTGGACTGATATATTTACAATAAAAACGCATTCACAATGCTGGTCGATTTCACATTTTATGTTACCTACAGAAGGTGTGAATTATCCTTCATGCATACATCACTTTAGATCTGAAATCGACCAACTAATAATGACACACGCACAATTCTTAAACAACATCTTTTGCACAGAATTCAATGGGATTTGAAAAGTAAAGTGGCAGTTGAAACTCTGGTGATAACACGTTTGCAGTGCATGATGGGGCTTCCTTAAATCATCCTCTGGCAATGGTCTGTGTGTGTTTGTGGTTTTAATTTGCTACATTAGTGGAACCAAGCAACAAAAAGCATATAAGCAACAAAGAGCTGTATGAAGACCTTCCGAGACTCTCAGAGAAGATCAGAGAAAGGAGAACACGCTTCGCTGGCCACTGCTTCAGGAGCAAGTGTGAACCTGTCGCCAACCTGATAAACTGGGCACCCAAACATGGAACAAGAAACCCTGGTAGACCACCCCTTACATACGTAGATGTACTCAAGCAAGACACAGGACTGAAAGCATCTAACTGGGAACGGCGATGCAGGACATACTAACAGGAAGATATGGAAAGCTGTTGTGGTTCGGGAAAACCACCCAAAATAAGCAAGTAAGCAAATGTGGAACCAATGTTTCTTGCAATCCTTACACCTTTAAACAATAAAACTAGTATTGGTTCCATTTTTCCACATGCCCCCTATGCTTTCCATGAGGGATAGAGGGTCATAATGGAGCCAAAGCTCAAAATTGTCCTTGTAATGTATCTTTCATTGCTAGGAATTTAAAAAAGTCAATTGTTATCTTGTTTTACAGTGCTTACAGGGTTATGATGTTGGATAGGTCACATGCCCAAAGTTTCATACACAGAGGTCAAATTCAAAAATGGTCCAATTTGATCGAAACTGGTCTTAAATTACACGCGACAAAAACTTTTTACTGGTGGAGCAGTCACTGGGTTTGTAGCAGTTCTCTGAGTATAGCTTGTTTTAAATGCCATATGCTTAGGGCTAGTATATGCAGAGAGCAACATTCATAATTTGGCATTTGAGGTTATTTAAGGGGACCAATTGAGTAATAAATTAGATAATTGGGTAATGTATTACAAGCTATGTCATATGCAGTGCCCATAGTCCAAAACACAGCTTCAAGACTTCACACCCTATATCCTTGTAACACAATATTCATTCAGCCATTAGGCTTGTTCAGACGATCGCTTGTAAAGTCGCTTGTAACTACATTCAAATGTAAACTTGCATGTAGTGCCCGTCTAAACGCAAGTTACAAGTGACGATTTTACATGTAAGATATCTTACATGTAGCGAGCTACATTCGAATGTAAGGCCAGTGTGAACAAGACTTGCATGTAAACTCGCTTGTAAGCATGACCTTGATAACCCAATCCTATTCTGATTGTGTACAATCATGGCATAATTTACCAGTGAAGGTCACTCTTACTTTTGAGTTGGCTTACAAGTAAGTCCTGTGTGGACACACACTCGCTTGTAGCATAATTTAATTGCAGCCTCGCTTGTAAGTAACATTCAAAAGTAGGCTACCGTCTAAACACACCTATTATGTACAGTTATTTACTCCTCCCCCGCCTTATCTCGTAGGTGCTCACCTGGCTCAGATGTTAGGCAACTCTATATGGGGGTATTTGGCTATTCCAGTTTTAACCAATACACCCCCTATATAAGACATGACCTTCATCTCCCAGAGATGGGATTTTAGATTTCAAATAGAATCACTCCTTCACTTAACCCAATTAAGGTCATGTCTTTCATAGGATGTGTATGGATTTCAACTGGAACAGCCCTTTTCATTTGATGGTGTATGCATTTCAACTGGAATAGCCCATCTCATTTGGGGTGTATGGATCTCAACTGGAATAGCTCTTTTCATTTGATGGTGTATGCATTTCAACTGGAATAGCCCTTTTCATTTGGTGGTGTATGGATTTCAACTCGAACAGCCCTTTTCATTTGGGATGTATGGAATTCAACTGGAATAACCCTTTTCTTTTTGTTGTGTATGGTTTTCAACTGGAATAGCCCTTTTCATTTGGTGGTGTATGGATTTCAACTGGAATAGCCCTTTTCATTTGGTGGTGTATGGATTTCAACTCGAACAGCCCTTTTCATTTGGGATGTATGGAATTCAACTGGAATAACCCTTTTCTTTTTGTTGTGTATGGTTTTCAACTGGAATAGCCCTTTTCATTTGGTGGTGTATGGATTTCAACTGGAATAGCCCTTTTCATTTGGTGGTGTATGCATTTCAACTGGAATAGCCCTTTTCATTTGGTGGTGTATGGATTTCAACTGGAATAGCCCTTTTCATTTGGTGGTGTATGCATTTCACCTGGAATAGCCCTTTTCTTTTTGTTGTGTATGGTTTTCAACTGGAATAGCCCTTTTCATTTGGTGGTGTATGGATTTCAACTGGAATAGCCCTTTTCATTTGGTGGTGTATGGATTTCAACTCGAACAGCCCTTTTCATTTGGGATGTATGGAATTCAACTGGAATAACCCTTTTCTTTTTGTTGTGTATGGTTTTCAACTGGAATAGCCCTTTTCTTTTAGCCCTTTTCATTTGGTGGTGTATGCATTTCAACTGGAATAGCCCTTTTCATTTGGTGGTGTATGGATTTCAACTGGAATAGCCCTTTTCATTTGGTGGTGTATGCATTTCACCTGGAATAGCCCTTTTCATTTGGTGGTGTATGGATTTCAACTGGAATAGCCCTTTTCATTTGGTGGTGTATGGATTTCAACTCGAACAGCCCTTTTCATTTGGGATGTATGGAATTCAACTTGAATAACCCTTTTCTTTTTGTTGTGTATGGTTTTCAACTGGAATAGCCCTTTTCATTTGGTGGTGTATGGATTTCAACTGGAATAGCCCTTTTCATTTGGTGGTGTATGCATTTCACCTGGAATAGCCCTTTTCATTTGGTGGTGTATGCATTTCACCTGGAATAGCCCTTTTCATTTGGTGGCATACCATCCCACACACAGGAAGACTATAAATCATTCACATCAGTAGTATTCAGATGTTATCAGCTGCAGCCAGCTTTCCTAGAGAATATTGCCTTACTTGTATAGTTTAAAGGTTTACACAATTTTTAGAACTTCTATATTTTATAAAGCTTTTAAAGGTTTACAAAAGGGTTAACGTTTTAACAGTTAAAAGCTTTATAGAAATATAGAAGTTCTAAAAATGGTTCTAAAGACCCTCATGATCCATCCCCTCAAACACAATAAAAGAGAGGATGCTATCACCCCAGGACTCCCATGTAAAGCCTTGTTAATTGGCAGATGATTTATGTGGAGAGCGCAGGGGCGGATTTAGGGGGGCACACCCAGCATGGACCTCCCCTAATTTTTGCAGAGCGGCGCCATGCCTCCTCATTTTTGCGCCTGACTTTATGTGGTCGCCTGACTTTATGTGGAAGTGAAAATTCCTGGATCCGCCCCTGGAGCGAGCAGAATCAAACTGGTGGCGGAGGAGACTATCTATTGAGGGGCATTATGGGTAAAATGCAAGGCTATTGTGTTTCATTTTCTTTGCACTTATGAGAGTCTGGCATGCTAGAGATAATTAGTCTAATATGTTTTGATTTAGTGCCTGAATTTTTACTTAAAGCCGTACTCTAAGATTTGCTCAAACAGTGTCTCTCATTTTTTCTTGAAATTCTGATTTCACACAATTGCAATTTCATTGTGGAAATGAAGCCCTAGGGTGTTGTTAATTGTGACAAATTCCAAAATTAGATCTTGAGGTATAAAATAGCATTCCAAATGTTGAATCACAATGTTAGTGATGGAATAATACAGCTATTTTCTTTCATTTTACGTTATTATTCAACTCCATCTGCCTGAAAGTAGAAACTAATGTTATTTTATCATTTTGTGGACAAAAAAGTCAAAAATCAAAATTTGTCTGCTGCTTATACACAGCTAAACTCACCTTTCTCTCTTGGTCTCCCTCCGCTCTCTCTCCACCCACCTGAATTCTTCATTCTACAATGCATTCTCCTTATAAATATGCACATCAACTAACACCCAATCATGTAGGATTCAATCAGATGTGAATGCCAAGTGCAGTCATGTGACCCTTATGTTAGATGAATGATCCACATCTGAGCCTGTCATGCATTTATAGTTGGGTGCCATGACATCTTGACGGTATAGGTACCTAGCAGTTCTCAAAAGGCTCCAATTATCACACTCCTTGGAGCAGGTTTTTGGATTTTGGTCTTGACCGTCTTGTGTCTATGCAAAAAGGCAGGACAAAAGAAGGGAATTCCAACGGAAAAGAAAATTTATCAATGGAAACTCTTATAATAACGCAACAAAAATGCAAAAATTGATGAATTTTGCCACAAAATCTGGTTATGTGGTTACACATGCCACCTTTCCACTGGGATGGTCAAAGGTCACTTTTCCAGACTTCCTGTCTATAAGGCTGTAATGTCAGCGCTCAGCTGATCATGTGGGTATTGTATATGTTGCATTTTATAACATAGCCTAAGCTCATGATCATCACAGGTGGAATAATTATACCCCAGCGTAGGGTAAACATTTGGGTGGGGAAAGCAATTTTCGGCAAGCTAAAAAAAACAGGGAAGGGGCAACATTTGGCATGCTCTTTAATGGCAACTTTCAATATTGTGTGATAAAATGGTTTAGAAAATGACACAAAAATTTTGAAATATGCACAATTATCTGTTTGTTATGTTTGCATCAGCTACCATGACCATTTGTGATTTGAAATAAATGTGAGCTCACAAAATGTTGGTGAGAATTGTTAGCAAATTTTAGCATCCATCAAGGAAAACCTCTCCTGGTGCAAGATATTTCATAACCCTAAAAGCCCCTTAAACCCCTTATAACCCATTTAGGGTTACATCCCCTATAATCCTAAAAGCCCATTTAACCCTAAAAGTGCATCAAATATGCTGTATAACAGAAATGAATCCCAATAACAGTAAAAAATATTGCTGAAAATCACGGAAAGGTATAAAAATGGATAATAAATCTTTCTGCAAAGGTACCGTAAAAAGCCCTGAGACTGGTAGCCACTTGCCTGACTTATATCATGTTACTCAAGATCAATTTTGTTCAGATATGGAACTCTCAGTAGGCCATGAAAAAAGACCCATCTTATAGCAGCATATAATTTGAGGTAATTGAATGTATACTATTTATTTATTATAAATAAATAATTATTACAAGTTTTAGCTAAAAGATAACCAAAATTCTACCATAGCATAGCTATTTAATGGTTTATAACCTTTTTTTCTACTTTACAAACTTGCAAAAAAAACAGTGTGTCCTCATTATGTTGCATGACACAATTTTCACAATATGACAATAAGATTTTCATTTGGATACAAACATGTCTGACATTATTACCTAGTTTCATTTTCTTATAAAGTGTTTTCAGGTAGAACCCATTCCCGTATATCGTCCCCATATAATTTCATACAATGGCATGTTTGTGGCCAGCTGAAAGCAATGATAATGTTATCTGTTCTAGACAGATGAAAGATGTTCTTTTCTCACATCACAAATAATGTTATCTTCTTACAATTCGCTCCTGGCAACATCTCTATACAAAGTAGCTTTAGATATCAAATATACAATCTTGGATCAGTGTGATGGCATCCATGGTAAACAAAAAAAGGTTTTGTTGACATTTTTCAAACAATCATTCAATTTATGGTCAATATGCCATAAAATATTGCTCACTAATGGACCGATAATGTTGTTGTTAAAAGTGTTTTTGTTTGATGCATATAAAATCTGATGTTATGCATTGTGCATTGAGTTGGAGATGGACACCTATGTCATTGGCCTTCCAAGCAGTGGTATAACCGGGGAGGACAGGCCCGTAACCAGGATTCTTTTTTTGGGGGGGGGGGGGCTGATATTGAAAAAGTGGACCCTTTTTTTTTCAACATTTTGAAATTTTTGAACTAGGGGGTGGATTTTGAAAATGTGGACTTTTTTCCCAAATTTTGACCTTTTTTGACCAAAAGGCATAAAAACAACCCTATTTTTTTTCACTTGCTATGCTCGCAAATGGGACTTTTTGGGTCAAAAAAGGGGACTTTTTGGGCATGGTTACGGGCATGGGGGAGGAAGGCAATGGGGAAGCTTCCCCATGTGAGGAGTCTTGCACAATTGTAAGCAAATCTTATAACATGCGCGTATTTGGGGGGGGGGGGGGCTTTTGGGGTGCCAGCCCTCCAGGGTAAAAAGCAGGGGCAGCCAAAATGAAGGGGCGGAAGGAAGAAGACGGGTGGCAAAAACGAAGGGAAGCGGCAAAAAGAATTAGTAAATAAAAAAGGGCAGACTGAAATAAAGCATAAAAATTTTTTGAAAAAATGGTACTATACATCAAAATGTACTGCTTTTAGGGCGCTAGCGCATGAAACCCTTTTTTTTTTTTTTTTTTTGCTCTTCACTTTTCAAACGATCGAGAGAAAAAATTGGGTCAACCTTTTCGGCTGTTGATGAAGGGCGGCAAAATTGAATTTTCTTCAGCCCCTGTATAATACTGCTTTAAATCAAAAGGTGTTCTAAAATGACAAACAAGCAAACAAACTACAAAAGGACAGCAGAATTATTGTTATTAATTGAACTATGCCTATAAAACCTGCTCAGTAGAGAAAACATCAAGTCAGCCATCAACACTTCTGTTTTATTACTTTCTTTTATAGTAGGCATAAAGTAACCATTTAAAAAACATAAAATGAGATAAAATTAGAAGCATTTGACATACATTTTATATTGATTCAACCATTTGAGATAATGGCATTCTATTTCTAGGATCCCTTGGCAATAATTTATATAGGAATATTGAATAGTGGTCTCTAGTAATTTAAAATTTGAAATGTTTCCGCCTTCAGATAAATCTATTTTCACATTTTATACTCTTTTAAACTACTTTGATGTTTAAAATCCATGAAATTATATGTAAACATCATGAAGGTCATGTTGAAAACAATAAATCCATTAAGTTAAAGTTAAAGTTGATTCATGAAAATTAATCATGCGAAAATTGTTCAGTTTCAACTGAACGATTTTTGCAGCAGTTTAACACAATATTTGCATATATACCATGTGTGCCCTATATTTGTATATCATAAACCAAATAATAAATTTCCTTCCCATTTTATTACAGATCTGGATATTGCAAAAATTGAAAATGTCAAATGCATTTATGAACCATGTATCATAAAACTCTACTCCCTATTCCAGAAAAATACAGAGCTAATTTTTGGGGATTAAAAAATATTATCCTGTTTTGCCCAATGAAACATGTAGCTATATCCTAATCCTTTAGTTAGTCCTAACTCACAATAAAAGTTTAATTTTAATATTAGGCCAATTTTTGGAAATAAGTTTAAGGTGTTTTTAGTATGCTGTGACAATCACGCGCAGACTTGTACTAAGACTATTTTCAGTTTATCATTCTAATTTTTTTTAAACATGTTTCATTTTATTACCAACTATTTAATAAAAGTAACACAAAAAAGTGAAAATTAGAGGAAAATTTCGGCATATACTCAAGATTTTGAATGCTTAGACTTGGATTTTTGTGATTCAATTGTCAGAAAACATGCCGAAAATGCATGTTTTTGGCTCTTTTTTCTAGAAATTAGTAAAATAGGGAACTTTTTCTTTTATCTCCAGTTAGGACTAAATGAATGATTAGGATTGAGATATGTTTCATTTGGCAGAACTTGATAATAATTTTTAATCCCCCAAAATTATTGCTGTATTTTTCTGGAATAGGGAGCATTCAAAATGTAGGTTTACTGATCAAATACCTCCAAGATTGCCTTATGTGCCACAATGTTTGGGTAAGTTTACCCAAAATTGAAATACAAAACAGTAATGATAATATTGTATGTGTGTCATGTTGAAATATTAAATAAAACATGGTTTATACCAACAGGATGTGGAGTAGAAACAACAGACCGGGCAATTTGCAATTTGGAAAATAAACTACTACATATCAAACATGTTACAATTGGCTACCAAAAAGATGCTAAAATTATTCGTATGAAACAAAAATCTTCGCAAACAAGATTTTCCCACCCAAAATGATTGAACTACCATTCGCTCATACATATAATAAAAATAATCAAATATAATAATACACATTTTTGATATAGAGTCAAAAGTTTATTGCTGAGATTTTGTAAACCTAAGGCTAAGGAAAAAAAATGGTCAAGATCAACATAAAAATTATTTTTCGCCCATTTTGGCTTTTGCCCAGTGAACAAACCAGTGAAAGAACCGGACAGGCAGCCAATCATCTGCACCATAACATACCCCACATGTTGTGTGGCCAACAAAATGGTTTTTTTTTTTAATATCAAACATTTTAGAATATCAAATCATAGAATATTGGACATAATGAGTCTTCGTTATTTTTAAGAAAACAATAACACACATATTGCTGAGTGAACAGGAGCGAAAACATGTGTCTTTAATCAAACCTCGGATATTTTGTTACTTATATTTTTTGTATCTGTTTCATTTCAATATACTAGTGTTTTAAAAAGTGAATGTTAGTGGTTTTTCCACAGAATCTCCATTGCTATCTTCATAAGAAAGCAACATTCCAGGGTTACTCCTGGTCAGGTGCATGTGGTGATGCATTCATAGCATCTCAAAAGATAAATGATGTAAAAAAACCACCTCAGCCCAGGTCATTTGTGTTTTGATCAAAATGTCATGCAGCCTCTGTGGGGATGTACATTCTCTTACACCACAGCTAAATGGTTTTTATTTAGTACCCTGGACACTGCATCGGGCTATTCCAGTTAAAATCCATACACCACCTATGGAAGACATTACCTTAATCTTCCACACAGGGAGTGTGAATTTCAAGTGAGGTTACTTAAATATGGGTCACTCCTTTTGATATCTACACCCCTGTGTGGGATATTACTGCTCTGCGTGCTAGTCATAAGTTTCAACATAAAAAGACGAAGTTTTGAGAAATTTTCTCAAAATATCAAGAGCTATCTTAAGACCCACTGAACCAATACTAGGCTTGTTTGTACTCATTTTTATGCATTTTTCATGCTGATTTCATAATAATGGTCATGAAAATTTACAATTCGAAATTTTGAAAAATTCAAATAAAATTTGAAACTTGTCGTCTGCAGTCGACACCCACGTGGAGAGAGTTAAGGTCATGTCTTCCATAGATGATGTATGGATTTCAACTGGAATAGCCCCTATGCAATATTTGCATCATCCACCCAGCATTTTGCTTTTACTATATTTGGCCTAGCACATTTAGTCCACCACAATTCTATTTGCCCATCCGTCTGATTGACATTAGGGGAGATCTAAATTGATATAAATGAGCCATACGTGTCCTCACCTGCATGAGTGATTCTCGCATTAACCACTTGTCCGTGCTCAACGAGTGACCAGAGAAAGTCTGGCCTGCTTCAGGGTGCGTTAAATTATCTAAAATCAATGAGAATTGCCGTCTCTTCTGTGCCTAGGGAGAGAGGTTAGGAAACCATGATCATGACACTGGGGGTACATGGTAAGGGAAAATTCCCATGATGCATTGCATGAGTATATGATGTCTATTCAGGGTGTGTTAAATTATCTAAAATCAGTGGGAATTGCCGTCTCTTCTGTGCCTTGGGACAGAGGTTAGGAAACCATGATCATGACACTGGGGGTATGGTAAGGGAAAATTCCCATGATGCATTGCATGGGTATATGATGTCTATTAATTTTACAATATACCACAATGCAACTTGCTCTTGATGTACTGGATGTTACAATGTCATTAGACCATTTAGGTGAGAATACAAAAGAACTGTCAATCCAGCATGTTAGTTTGTGTAAGGTATGTCCAAAGATGTTTTACTTTAGTAAAACAAGATGAGCTTATTTGTATACCGCTGTGTGGCTGCAAACGTAACCGTCTCGGCTGAAACATGCATGTAAATGAATCAAAAATGTATGGCAAGACTTTTTCGCATCACATACGTCGAAGTTCACTTTTCAATGTGCAAACTGTAGTTAGGATAATGAAAATGACTGCTAAGCAAGTCTACTAAATGATCTCAAAATCTGAAGAAAAAAAAATGGCGGACCGTCGCCGGACCCTTTCCAGAACTAATACAGCATATTTAGCCATTGTCAACATGGGGTCATGGTTTTGAATATTTTTCTTATATAAAAAACTAACACCTCCGCTATATATGGTATTTCATGATATAACATTAATAGAAAGAAAATGCAAATGTTTTTCGTGTTTCGAATCGGACGAGTAACAAGCTCTATGACGTCATGATGTAAACAACGTCCGGGTCATTAATAATTAATTAGGTAAACCCAAATATGGAAACCTCCAAAACTATGCAAATTAGATGTGCGACGAATCAGAATACGATCAGCCCACCTCCAAAATTATGCAAATGAGTTGAGGCGGTTACGTGAACATGCAGTGGTTCGGCTCTTGTGTATAGTGGACCCGTGTGGGTATGTCACATACCATAAATACACCATGTTTGATCTTCCTTTAGTCAAGGAAGCACCATCAATGCTGCTGTTTAGATCCTGCACACTTCTTGTGTGACAGGTATTATTTATTCTCTAATTATGGTTTTCTCATAGTGACAAACCCATATAAATATAAACTGTCCATTTTTATTAACCTCACTGTAGAGGGAGACATCAAATTGTTTGCAGTGCATAGTCATGGTTAATATATCTATAATCTACTCAAGAGATGAGACTGCAACCTGAACAGGGACCAGGGCCGACACATCCTCCCTCTCAGCTATGACAACATCATCAAGTCATGTGACCCTAGAAACACCAGCGGTCATGTGGCGACCACAGAAAAACCAGTGGCTCGAAGGCTTGTGGATGCAAGCCGCAGGCTACCACAGCTCTGAACAATATGTGACCATCCAGCACAACTGAGCCCTGAAGTCGCCAATCATCATTTTTGAGATATTCAGTTGTGGTGGATGGTCACATATAGTCGTGGGACGTAAGTTAAAGCTTTCTTATACTATACTCCAGATAAATTTGGGGTAACCTTTATTTTTGTACAGATGGTATTATCAATTGAGGGGCTCATTGACACCACACTATGTAATTACGAAGATATCAGTAATGCTTAATTTTGTTCCTATTTTGGACAATGGTCAAGGTCCAACACTCCAATGTTATAAAGAATCCATACTGTCACTACCTGCACTCAGCAAATCACATAATGCACTGGACAGGTTATATATAATAGGGACAGTTGATAATAACCTAGTATTCGTCAGTACGTCTACGTCTACGTCTACGTCGATACTTGGCAGGATCCATTTGGACGTGCGGCCAAGGAATTGTAACTTATGCTCAGGTGCGGTGCAAAGTCCATTGTGCAGCGGTGCTTATATATACATGGTGATGACAGCCATCGTGCAAGTAAAAAACCGGACCCACTTAGATGAAGGATGTGACAGCTCCCCGGAATGCCTCCACCGAAGGAGAGGTCAGCAGTGATGCGGGGAGCGCATTCCACCAGATTATGGTGCATGGAAAGAAAGCATTCTGGTAGAGTTGGATGCGGGCTGGTATTATTTGGTATCTGCTAGGGTGGTACTGTCTGGTATTGGTTGCTAGCATAGGTGTTACATACTGAGCAGGATTGATGGCTATGGCATTGGTGTGGATTTTATACATCATGATGAGGCTGGCTGCTTGGCGTCGTTTCTCGAGGGACTCCCATTCAAGCTCTTACAACATGGAAGTCACGCTGTCTCGGTGATGGTATCTTTTCAGCACAAACCTAGCCGCCCGGCGTTGAATCATCTCAACACGATTGACATCCTTCTTGCTGTATGGATTCCAAATCACACTACTGTACTCCACATGAGGCCGAACAAGGGAGAAGTATGCTTGTTGGCGTAGAAGTATGCAGAAGTGGTATGTATAGTATAGCATGTAATATACAGTGGCTCTGGAACCAGAGGTGGGTATGGCCCCAATACATTTGGTGTGTGTGGGTCGAGTAATAATAATTTTAGCCTCATAAGCCCCCAATGAAATAAAATCATCCAGAACCTATGTTGTACCATCTGACCAACAGCCTGACTCACATAAATTGGTCCAAAATCATTTGCTTCTTACTATGGCAACCAGCGCATACAGTCTACTTCAGGAGTTCCAATCATTTAATCCAGATCCGTCAGATCTATTTGCAATGATAATTTCTTTCCAAATCATGAGCGTTTCATCACATTCAGGTGAATTTGATAGGGCAGCAAGTCTGATGCGCATTGAATAGTTGATGAATATGATAAACCCCAGGTATTGTATCATCATCATCACTTTTTTGTGGGCTGTTTTAAAAGATGAGGAAATGTGATAGGCATGACAAATTTGATATGTTCCTTTACATCTGTGAAACTCCTTTCAGTGCTTTGCAGTGAAAGTGAAATTTGGTATCGGAACAATTTGAGTAGTCTGGTTTGGATAATGTTGTATTTGACAGGTATATTATGCGGCTATGTCTTCTGAGAAGATGCAGGTTTAATTTATACTTGATGTTGCTCTAGAAAAAAAGAATATGTTGAAGATTATGATGCTTTTATTGTGGGGTATCATTGAAAAAGGAAATCACAATTTTCAGCTCTAAACATATGAATTATAAAATTGATTTTCTGAAATCGACCGCAAACAAAATTTGTACAGACAAACAGGTAGATTTCAATGACAATTTTACATTTTCGGCTGCAAAAAAACCCAAAATAAACAAAAACAAATTGGCGCCAACAGTGAATGTTACTAAAGAAAATCTCTAAATAGCAATTTTGTAGTATGTCTGCCGGTATGTATCTTTGGAAATACAGAATATTGCATATTACTATAGGTGAAACTCAGAATCCCCCTTCACGTCTTCCTGTTTGGCAAAAACGGTTCATGTAAAATTGGAAAGCTGGGTGACCTTGTATTGGCTATCACCATGAGCTGTTCTTGATTTTATAAATCAACTTAATAAATTTATATAGGACTGCTGATGGGGCTACTTATCCAGGGTTGACTGGGGAAAAAAGACTGAATTCAATTTCTAACATTATTAGGTTAAATTACGATATGTGTTCTCCCCACGGTACACTTAATCCCAGACTCATGAGATGCATATGCCCCCTGCTGGATATGCTTGCATATGTTAGATCAGGTCAAAGCAGAAATTTACTCTAGGGTGTTGTTAAGGTGGTACCCAGCAAACACAAAACATTTCCGACATCATTCGCAAAAGGTTATAAAATGTTGTCAGAATACCTTTAAATGTCGGGTTATATAAAGGGTATATTAAGGGTATAAAACGTTTTCATAACATTGAAGAACATTTTTTGATAATCTATTGCCCAGCAAACACAAAATGTTTTACAGAAAACGTTTAAATGTCGGGTTATATAAAGGGTATAAAAACGTTTTAATAACATTCCAAAAACATTTTTGAAAACCTGATACAAAACATTCTAAACAGAATGTTATTTTTGGGTTGAAAAAATATTTTGAGAAAAATGTTTGCCCAAAATATTTGCAATAACGTTTTAAATACGTTTTTATGACCTTTATATAACCCGACATTTAAATGTTATTAAAACGTTTTGAAAAAAACATTTTAAGAACATTAAACATGTTTGCTGGGGGAAAATATTTTAACATAATGTTATTTAAGTGTTGACAAAATATTTGGCAAAAAATGTTTCCAAAAATAGTTTACAATAACATTTTTGAAAACATTTTAGAAATATTGTTGTAGTGTGTTTTCACACAAAACGTTTTAAAACGTTTCCATGACCTTTATATACCCCGATATTTTAATGTTATTAAAACGTTTTTAATTAAACCAAAAGCCAAAATATAACTTATTTAAAACGTTTAAAAAACGTTTTTGTGTTTGCTGGGTATTACACCCCCTGATAAATTTTTTGACTAATTTTGATTTTTCTCAAAAAATAACTACACACTGGTAACTAAAGTTATGTATATTATAGGGGCAAGGAATCCAAATACTTCATTGAAATTTCAGTGATTCAAGTCAAGTGGTTCATTATATATGTTAAGAAATGAGGTACATTCTAGTG
This sequence comes from Amphiura filiformis, assembly GCF_039555335.1. Taxonomy (NCBI): domain Eukaryota; kingdom Metazoa; phylum Echinodermata; class Ophiuroidea; order Amphilepidida; family Amphiuridae; genus Amphiura; species Amphiura filiformis. The sequence goes on along the minus strand of NC_092628.1, from coordinate 51,623,489 downwards.
GTACCTCTTTTCTTATCATAAATAATGGACCGCTTGTCTTGAGTCACTGAAATTCCAGTGTAGTAACTAAATTCCTTGCCCCTATAATTTACATAACTTTTGTTACCAGTGCGTTATTAATTTTTGAGAAAAATGCAAAAATAATCACAAATTTATCAAGGGGTGTAGTACCACCTTAATAATCTAAGCCTACACAGCTTTGGATCTGTATTTTAAATCAATGTTATTTTTAAGCTATCATCTATGTCATATTTTAATTCTGATGCTAAATTCCCTCAAATTAAAATACTATGTTGTAGCTGGTTAAATGTGTCACAAAAACCAGACCATTTTGACATCAAAACAAAAACACTGGTTAGAGGCCCATTCATTGATTTGCTCATCCGGACAAAAGTAAAAAATCATCCAATTTCAGAATTTGGTACATTTGTCATTGTCATAGATGTGCTAACATAGCCTGCTAGTAGTTCAGCCAAAAGCTGTGTATTTAAGACAAAATAATGCATTTTACATGAATTTGCAATTTATATACTGACAGTATTAGCTACATGTATTTGAATGGGGGTTCAACTTCATCAAAAATGCTGTTTTCTTTGTTTTTTGCCAAATTTTTCATTTCAAAAATAACAAATGATAATTTGAATGACTTATCCTTCACATATAAGCAATTTATAAACAATTTTTTTACACTTTTGTTGGCACCACTGAATGGGACTTTAATGTCTCTATGTATCATGTGTACAAAACACATTGCCATCATTTTATTCCTACAATAATTGTTTAGTTGCACTGATAGCAATGGGCATTTTCAAGTTTGTGCTTTTGGTCTCTCTATTGCTTAGAGATAAATAATCAAGCGATTAGTGCTAGCACTAGAAACAGAGCAATCATGATGTAAAGGCTGTGAATAAAGTAGACCTACCATATTTATTCTATTAAATGCCTGGGGGTATTGCATTTTCCAAAAGGGGGCATTTATTAGAGGTCATTTTTAGAACAATAATTCCCGTTAAAATAATTAGGCAAGCTTAAAACTCATGCTGAAATGACGAACTATGAACTTAGGAGCAATGACTTGAGACTTTCGCCAACTACGAACGCCATTAATGATTGTGTGTGCACAGTGGTAAGCTTACTACACAAGATAGCATGGAAATGTCCGCATTTTAAAACATCTTGGTTGAAAAAAAACTGGTGGAGGGTTTGATAGAAGACCAATAGAGTAAATAGGATGTCTGCAATGTAAATAATTGGACATCATTTACAATCTATGTGGGAGGAAGAGATCTGTGTCAGTTAAATGAATAGACAATGAGTGGCCAATCAGCACAGTTGCTACAGGTCTTTAAATGTACCAGTTTCAATGTTGCAAATTATTGACAGATAAGAAACACCTTTCAATGTTCATACAAGCAAGTTGAAGTTCATGAAAATTACACTACAAATTTAGATTCTTCTTTTGTCTACTTTGATCAGCAGCATTGCAAAAATGAACAGATTTGATGTCAGTCGATTGTATAACAACTAAATGAAGACAATTAATAGAATAGTTTCCTTTTTTCAATAAATGTGTTGATAATGGTTGCTGTAAAGAATTTAGCCATAGAATGTGTTTGTAACATTATCAACTAACATACGGCAATGCTTAGAATATCTAAAGGATTTCTATCAATTTTAAATCTCATTTTACAGTTGTTTTTGCTATGGAATTGTCAGCTGATATATGAATGACGTATGATTTTGTGTCTACAAAAGCTAGCATAATATATTACGTTGAAGAAAAAAATCATTAGCGAATATAATCAAAATTCTGCTGAAAAGAAAACAAAATTGGCATCAACAGTGAATGTTTACTAAAGAAAAGCCTCTAAAAACAATGTTATAATATGTCTGTTGATATATATCTTTAGAAATGTATTAAATTGCACATTTCTGCAAGTGAAACTCAGATTCACCCGTCAAGTCTTCCTACTTGGCAAAAAACTGTTCATGTAAAATGGGAAAGGTGGGTGCCCTTGGGAAAGGTGGGTGCCCTTGTATTGGCTACATGATGTGTTGATACTGGCTGCTGGTAAGAATTTAGCCATGAAATATGTTTGTAGTATTATCACGTAGCAAATAACAATGCTTTATACAATGTCTGTCAACATTTCTATCAATTTTATATCTTATTTTATAGTTATTTTTCCACAGAATTGTCAACTGATATAAGAATGATGTATGATTTTGTGACTTTACAAAAGCTAGCATAATATATTATGTTGAAAAAAAAATCATTGGCAATATTGAAACAGGTCACATAGGGACTACATTATATAGATATGCATTATTAGATGTAAAATAGGTCAACTCTATGATACAAAATATAATCAAAATGAAATGCCCTATATTAATATACAGCTATCATAAAATCATGACATAAAGTATACCCAGTGGTGCAAGTGCATTGGAGATTCTATACATAAAAACATCATATCGATCAATAACTTTGATCCCTGCGAATGACAACCTTTTCACTTGACATAGATACATTATTTGTTCATTATAATTTTGTACATTATGCAACTTGCATATACTGTCACAATATTGACAGTACATAGTGGTTGCACTCTTTTTCTACCCACAAAATGTATCAAATTTAATTACACTTTGATATTTTCAAACACAATACCAATTATGCATTTTATTGTGTAATTATTAGAGTGCATTCATGGCATAAAACTTGCCAGAGTATCTCTTGTATAGTTAGCTATTTCATATATTGCCCGAGGTCATTTGTATATAACACTGAATGGTTAACAAGGGTACTCCCATATAACAAAGTTACCTTCCAAACACCTCAACTGTAAAAAAATGTTTTTGCTGCACTTCAATGACTATCATTTACTGATAACATTGGTCTTCTGCAGTATAGCTGTATACTGCTGATATTGGTATTGATAAAGTAGCGGTCTACTGCTGATATTGGTATTGATGAAGTAGCTGTCTACTGCTGATATTGGTATTAATGAAATAACTATCTACTGCTGATATTGATGAAGTAGCTATCTACTGCTGATACCAGCATTGATGGAGTAGCTATCTACTGCTGATAATAGTAATAATGACGTAGCTATCTACTGCTGATATTGGTATTGATGAAGTAGCTGTCTATTGCTGATATTGGTATTGATGAAGTAGCTGTCTACTGCTGATATTGGTATTGATGAAGTAACTATCTACTGCTGATATTGGCATTGACGAAGTAGCTGTCTACTGCTGATATTGGTATTAATGAAATAACTATCTACTGCTGATATTTATTGGTATTGACGAAGTAGCTGTCTATTGCTGATATTGATGAAGTAGCTGTCTACTGCTGATATTGGTATTGATGAAGTAGCTGTCTACTGCTGATATTAGTACTGATAAAGTAGCTATCTACTGCTGATATTAGTATTGATAAAGTAGCTATCTACTGCTGATTTTAGTATTGATAAAGTAGCTATCTACTGCTGATATTAGTATTGATAAAGTAGCTATCTACTGCTGATAATAAATTAGCTATCTACTGCTGATATTAGTATTGATAAAGTGGAAATTTGTCATCGATGATATATTTATTTTTTCTATCCCAAATAAATTACTGGCACCTAGAATATGCATGCATTCCAGTTTGTCTTTTTGTTCCCTATTTTGAGGAAACTCCTCTTCAGATGGGCAGTAAATCATGTGCCCAGAAAATGTTTTAAAATACAATAAAATACCATTATTTTGGAACTTGTTACCTTTGTGTTACACAATGTTTCTTCTCTTCTCTGCCCTACATATAAAAGGAAAAGATCCAATGAAAGCTTTACAAAACACTGTAAACATGTCAATGGTTAAATAAAATAATACTGGTATGTAGACCAAAACCATAAGCTATTATTTGATTGATAAATGTTTCATATTGCTTATGAAATAGGTTGGAAAGGACAAGCAACACAAATGTGCATTAAGGGCACTATACAAACACATTGTTTGCCTTTAAGAAAATCACATGCATTTCAAGTAACCTGAGTGTATTCCAACCAAGCATGAAACTCTCTACAGTGATAAAATAATGGACATTCTAAAGTAACTATATCATTGACTGCATGCATTAATGCATGACATTGACTATATTAGTGACTTTAAAGACAGACTTAAGGGGTGGGGTATGAACGTTTGGACAGTATTTATTGTGGGACATTACAGCACATCAGACATATCAAATTGCATTCTGAATATGAAGAATGTCCTTCTGATGTCAAATAATTTTGATTTTTTGAAATTTGCAATGTAATACACATTTATGGCAAATGATTAAAAATTGATATTTTTGATATTTAACAGTACTCGTAAACGTTATAAATCTGATGATTTATACTTAAAGTGTATGTAAGTGGGATGAAAAGCCGACGATCAATTGAAAATGTTGACCTTTTGTATTGAAGATATGGATTTTTTCCCCAAAACACCAAAAAAAATTAGGTCTTTTAGGAAAAAAATCCATATCTTCAATATGAAAGGTCAAAATTTTCAATTGATCATCGGCTTTTCCTCCCAGCTAAATACACTTTAAGAATATATCATTAAATTTATAAAATTTACTCGAGGACTGTTTATATCAAAAATGTGAAAAATATCAAATTTTAATAATTTGTCATAAAATTTGTATTATATCGTGAATTTCAAAAATGAAAATTATTTGATATCAGAAAGACATTCTTCGTATTCAGAATGCAATTCGATATGTCTGATGTGCTCTCATGTCCCACAAAAAACACTGTCGAAACACTCAAAACGCTCATTCCAGATCCCTTAAGGGTGGTCTTAACCCTGGAATTATGGAAACTTTCGGGCTTCATAACTGCTAAATTATTAGTCTAAAGAATATAAAAGTATACATTTTTAGACTAGAAATGACTTGCTGAATTCATCTGTGAGGTCCAATTTGGGTCAAAATGCTCATTTTTGGAGAAAATCCCAAAAAACGGGTTTTTTTGCCCAAATTTTTTTCGTGCAACGTAACAAAAAAATTGTTTGGCCCAAAAATTTTTTTTATTAATTTTTAAAAACTAGATAAAAATATCTAGGGACCGTTTTTTTATTTTTTTGAATTTTGACCAACTTTGAGAAATTTGCACCAAAAATGGTAAAAAAATGCAAAATTTTAAAAAAAATCATAAAAAAGCCTATTTTTCGCCCAAATTTCAAATATTTTTGGTGAAGTTGGTCAAAATTCAAAAAATGAAAAAACGGTCCCTAGATATTTTTATCTAGTTTTTAAAAATTAATAAAAAAATTTTTGGCCAAACGATTTTTTTTTTGTTACGTTGCCTGAAAAATTTGGGCAAAAACCGCTTTTGGGATTTTCTCCAAAATGAGCATTTTGGCCCAAATTGACCTCACAGATGAATTCATCAAGTCATTTCCATTCTAAAATGTATACTTTTATATTCTTTAGACTAATAATTTAGCAGTTATGAGGCCCGAAAGTTTTCATAATTCCAGGGTTCAGACCAACCTTAATGAACGTTGTGCATGCATATTTTGAAACTTCAGTAAAGGAAACTGACACAAATCTTTTACTAATACCAGATTCAATTGCAATGGTTTCTTGCTACACATTTGCTTTAAATCCCTCTATACAAATCAAGAAAAATATGAGTGTCGTTTGTGCAACATCATGGCTGCAGTTGCAGAGTTCAGTACACAAGTGTTTGCAGGATTATAACTCATATCTTAAGAAATATATAAGGGCTTAGATCATAACTACATAGGTATGGGGCTATTTCAATGTAAACAAGCATAATATAAAGAAAATTTGTGTTTAATCTCAATTTATACAAATCTCATTCCTTATGTAGTGTTAAAATCTTCTTTTATTTCAAAATAAACCAACAAAATATAAAATAAATGTATATAGAGACAGAAAGCATTAAAATAATGTAAGTCACCATTAAAAGCTAAACTTATATACTGAAATGGCACAATTTAGATAAAATTAGAAGAGTAAGAAAACCTGCAAGACTGAATTACACTTCCTGCACTTCATAAATAGATTGCACATACATCAATAGCACTAAAAATAAAAATAAAATCATAAGTAATGGCTTCAAACTTACATGTATAATTTACATATCTGCCAAGCCAAGTACATGTTTAAGAAACAAATCACAGAATCTATTCGTAGCCAATGGGCTCCATTTCCAAACAAGGACACATAGCTTTAAGAGAGTACAACAATTTCACTATTTCATCTAGTAGTATATGAATTACCAGGTCAACAGGAAAATGAAAACATGCACTTCAATTAAGAGTACATTTTGTTGAACCCTTTTACCTACTTTGTGAATACTTCATACAAGATGCTGGTTAAAGCATTATAACCAGTTCTGTATTGTAGAACATATCATCTATGGCAATGTCTGTAAAACATATTATTTTTGTACCAATTTTAATTTCACAAGTTGAGCAAACCACTTCAATGTTCTTATAGTAAAATCCCTGTAAGACAAGATTTATGATGAAGTGTGCTTGAATGTAATTAAAGTTATCTACCTGAACTTGTCTGCATAGCAACCCGTTATGAATGTCTTGAAATTACATTGCACACAAATATGTCATAATTTTCTGGTTTGGAAGCCTTATAGATAGCTTGCAAGATTTTGAAGTGCTCCCAGATAGTGGACTATTCCAGTTGAAATCCTTACTCCCCTCCTGTGGAAGACATGACCTTAATCTTCCACACAGGAAGTGTGAATTGGGTTACCTGAATGGGTGACTCAATTTGAAATCTACATCCCTGTATGGGAGATTAAGGTCATATCTTCCACTGGGGGTATGGATTTAAACTGGAATAGCCCAACGCAGCTCGCAATTTCCTATCTGCTCCATAAGAAATATGCTTGCCTACATTTGAGAGTAATGCCTAGTTTTATTTGAATCGGAACTGCAGTTTCGGGCAATGTATATGGTAATTGGCGATTAGTCTGGAGGTGGCACCAAAGGCATAAGTTTTATCTCAAATATAGTAGGCTTAATTTATCACTCCTACAGCTAGTTTGTTCTGCATGCTTTTACCTCTCTTCATTTCTACCCTCGGTTCACCTCAATATCTACAATGTAAACTACAATCTACATTATATATCTACAATGTCTTACGGGTGGTATTTAATCAGGTTTTTATTCCACAGTTATCTCGTCTGACAAAAACAGATTGTCTCGTCTCATTTTTGTAATACAAAAGGAAATTCCTACTCTATTGCATACAGCGATCACTCAAATAGAGTGAGTTTTCATTCATTTGTTCACTCATTCCAGAGTAATTTCACTCTTTCAAGAGTAAATTCACTCTTTCCCGAGTAAATTCACTCTTTCCATATTGAATTACACTCTTTCTAGAGTAAGATTCACTCTTTCTAGAGTGAATGTAATCAATTTCAACTCTTGTCATTTCCTTTAGAGTGACAGTATAGGCAGTGGCGGTGCCACTGAGGTGGGGTGGGCATGGGGGGAAATGCCCTCAGTCAGAACTATTTCCCCTGTTGCCCACCAGTAAAAACCAAAATTATGAAACTTTTGCAGCAATTTTGTGCAAAATTTGTTGATTCCCCCCCCCCCTTGAAATTCATTTTGTACCCCCAATCCCTCCTTTACTTTATTTTCACTCCCTTACTGCTTTCAACCTTATTATTGCATAAAACTTACAAATGTTTAATTTGATACATTGCATTAAAATTACACTGGGCTACAAAACTGGTCTAGATGCTAAAGTATTATATATCTGTAGAATAACTAGTCAACCTGCCTTGCACATCTAAGACTAATTAAATAATGCTTACAGCTTATTGTCTGGACTTTCAATTAATAATCCAAAACATACACATCAAACAAAAGGGTAATAATAGAAATGACGTCATTTGTTTCTTAATCAAAGCTTTAAATAGCAGCACTGTCAGTATTATCCTCCTTGGGTGTGCGTAATTGTTGAAAAACGCTTTGAAATACAGAATAACACTTAATCTCATCACATCATCCAAACGACACAATTCATCTCACATGAAAAGCCTTTCCCAATGATGTACTGTTGCCAACAAAACCCTATCTCCAGAAAGTAACCATTTTGTATCCCATGCAGGCCCGTAGCCAGGGGGTGCGGAGGCCCCCCAAATATGCAAAAGTATACAAAAAGTCTAAAAATGTAAGAATTTGCGAAAAAAAAAAAAAAAAAATGGATTTTAAAGCTTTTTTGGTCAAAAAAGGTCCAAATTTGAGGAAGAAAGTCCACTTTTCACAAAATTGCCCCCCCCTGGAAAAAAACTCCACTTTTTCAAAATCAGCACCCCACAAAAAATGCTAGCTATGGGCCTGATCCCATGTGTTACAATTACTTTTTTTTTTTTAATGAGAGAATACTACATGTGTAGAAGACAATATAATAAAAATCAGTGCTCACACGGACAATTTATTAACACCGGCATACATGTGGCCCAGTTTCCCTTGACCACTCATACGCAAACAAATAACAATTATTATATTGGCATAGAACGCATCCCATGGTAATATTGTCAAGCCTAATGCAATTAGGATGTTCTAATTACTTTTACCTTTATTTGCGGCATCAGCCCGCAAAACGAGGCACATATTAAGCTACATCAATTTTCTATCTTTCTATTTATGTGCTTTTTTAAAACCCATATAATGATATCTCCATCTAAATTCAACTCCATTCACAAATAATTATAATTTTCATGTGTCTAAAAACAACAAAATACAAAGACAATCAAACATTTTATTTGGCTATATCAGTCTTACTCTAGAGCAACATCTCACTGTTTATGCTCACCCACATACTATTTGCATCTGAGGTTTCCATAATAGAATTGTCTCACAAAACCCATGTTCTTTGCTTTAAAAAAATGAACAGCTGTGGCCCATCACATCATGAACACAGTAGTTGTTGGAAACCACATTCAAAGATAATACATGAAATATGTATAAAAACAGGAAATAACAAGGAATTTTTACTACGTTTGTCACATAAAATGAGGTGAAATCAATAGTGTGTATCCGACATCAATGTGTGAAAATGGCATTTTAACTTAACAGCATTTGCTTAAATGGGTTCAGAAATCTAAATGTACATTTTCAAAGACAATTGCCATGTTTTGATGTGATGAGTTATAAATTGATAGTTTTCTATTTGTCAATAAACTTAATTGCTTTCAAATCAAGTTTCATATGTCAATTTGAATATGTTATGGAGTGAAAAATATGCGGTGTATTTACTAACCCAGGCTGTATTGAAATGAATGTGATTTAAGAGTTTCAAGACAACCAGGGTGTTCTTTAGTAGGCCTATCCTGGGAGAGGGCAGTGAATATAAGGTGTTGTATAATTTACAACAATCATATAGATGAGTTGACTTTGGAGGTCAATGCCTGGCAGTATAATGCGCACGCATCATCACAATTTCCATGTTTTTTGCCTGGCAGTATGCGTGTATCATATTTTGTTCAGGGCTCATGTTTTTAAAACTCCTGCCACATCACAATAAGGCTATAGAGGCCTTGCATGTGACGTATCATCCCGTAAATATGGCGGACTACTCAAATGCATTCAACAAAAGCATGATTGCAATCTACCGTGACAGTTCGTCTCACACACATAACCCTGCACTACGATCAAATAGGTGGATGACAACATTTGATTGAATGGACTGCACTCCGCCATAACTACGGTGAAGGACACCGGTTCAAATCCTTTGTTTGGAGCCAATCGATAATTTCATGCAAGGCCTCTATTGAGAAGTGTAGTGGTTTCATGGGTTCACTCAAGCATATCGATATACCAGTCCCTTGCCTTTGTTGATACATTGAGGTCAACTCATCTATAGGCCAATGATTTAGGGATTCAATCATGTTTCACCGTTGTTCATCACCGTTTAACAACGATGTGTTCTGCGTGGAAGTAAACCACGCAGACGCGCCGGACGCGAGTTGTTAAACGGTGATGAACAACGGTAAAACATGATTGAATCCCTTTCAACAACGTAAAGAAGCTAAAGATCGTATAAATCACGATTATTTCACGAGGAATGTCAGTTAATCATTGTCACTCATCTTTACAAAAACTTCGATAATTTCTCTGTTGATATCAGCAATAAAAACTAGGGCCTACAGAATAAAACGGCAATGTTTGGTTTAGCCGCTACCTGAAAAATACTGAATTCAACTTGCAAGCTTGCACACGCACAAAAGTTCCAGACATGACGAATTTTACGCTCTCGCGTAACGCGTAATCTCGCTCGCGTTCGCGTATACGCTGCAGTAAAAGTGTGGGTTCATCACGGATTAACAACGGTTGGCTCCTGTACAAAGGTATAGGAGGAGTTGTTGAATATCACTTAATCCAGAAGGTGACACATTTAGATGAGGCATTTAACATGCATTACCTAAACATCTAAGCATTCACATTCTAAACATGGCATTAAAACACCTGCCTGCTTAACACTAAAAAGTATTTAAAAAGTGTTACAATCAAATGTGTAAGTAAAGCACCATGGCATGTAGGCTACCATGTTTAGAATCTCTAGCGCCCTAAAAGCAGCACATTTTGATGTATAGTACCATTTTTTCAAAAAAATTTATGCTTTATCAAGTTTTTCCGCCCTTTTTTATTTACTAATTCTTTTTGCCCCCCTTCGTTTTTGCCGCCCCTGTTTTTGCCGCCCCTTCTTCTTCCGCCGCCCCTTCATTTTGGCCACCCCCTGCTTTTACCCCGGGGGGCTGGCACCCCCAAAGCACCCCCAAATCCGCGCATGCAGCATGCCGTTTTTATGAAATTTTTCTGTAGGTATCCACGAAAAAAGCTTATACCCAAAATTTCAGTTGTTTCCTATTTTGCGTTTGCGAGTTATGCATGATTATGTGTATCACACTGCTCCATAGACTAATGTGTTGTAATTTCGTTCTGGTGTACCAGAACGTAATTTCACAATATTTTTGCTAAACAAATGAATCTGCAAAGATTTTTGTACATAAACATGATGTAGCCAGAGGTTTCCAGTAGTATGAAAATCTCAACTTCTTTTGCTTGAGAAAAGTGGGGGGGGGGGGATGATGCTGTGGATTACAAAATGCCCTTTTAAGATGTTTAGGTAAATGCCCTGTCGCCATCGCCTGGATTATGTGATTATCAATGGAGTATTTGACTGTTGTAAATTATACTGTATCATAATATTACTCCATCATCCCAGAATACTATAGCTTACCCAGGTTGCTATGCTTTCATGTGGCTCACTAACATTTTTAAAATTTTGTTCTAAGATGCTGGTCTTAAATCATACAAAATTAACATTTTAGGTGGTATTAAAGATAACCATAATTAAAGGGATGGTCAGATGTTTTCATATTGTGTTTTGTACCGGACATGTACCAAAATAATCTGATTCTCAAGTTCTGAGTTAAATAAATGAACTAGCAGTTTTTATATTGAGCAAAAGCTATTATGAGGAAAAATATGAGCTTTCTTCTGATGCCTAAACCTACATTTTGATAGGATAAAGGGGGAGGGGTGAGGGGGATGAGACTCTTGATCTGGTCACACCCTCTAAGTGATGAAACCCTTACATTTATTTTGATAATCAGACCACCCTGTTCATGTTCGTAGCCAGGATTTATTTGTGGGTGCGGGGAGCTAAAAGTGTTTCCTTCAAAAAAGGGCTGATTTCAATGTTTTTTTCCAACAAAATGGATCTTTAGTGAATTTCTCCTTCAAAAAAGGGTTAATTATCAACCTTTTTTCAGATTGGCATTTTGGGGACTGGCTACGGTTTTGATCCTGTTGCCAAGTGTACTCACTCCCAGAACTACAAATGAGACACACAAATACAAAAATACATTAGTAGCACCAACAACTGCAAATGGCAATTTACATAGCAATTTCAATTTAATACAGATACAAAGGGCATAAGAATGGGTAAAACAATAACTTATAAGGCTACGACAACTTTGGTACCATACGTGGGAAACAGTTGCTATGAGTGGGTGTTATTTGAACAAGCCATCATGAGAATTAGAATAGAGGCCTTTGTACTAACACTGACACTGCTGTACCATCAAATTATGCATTTAACATGTTTGAGTCTAAATGCACTACTGCTCCAACTTAAATAAACTTGGAAGTCATTTGGTATTTAGAAAGCTCTTCTATAAACAGTTAGGCTTACTTATACCTAAAACCCATTTTATGGCACGGACGTGACATGCAGGTAATAGGCATGTACACAATTTAGAAATATCAACATTTTCATGTATTTTAAATGCATTATGAGTACAAATATGCCTAGCAAAGGGTCAACGGCTCTCAATATTACCATTGCACAGTGGCGGTGCCCGGGGGCATGGGGGCAAATGCCCCCAGTCAGAACTCTTGCCCCTGAAAAACCCCAAAATGACGAAAATTTCCACTTTTTGTTGATTTTGTCCCCCCCCCCCCTGAAATTCACTTTGCCCCCCCTAATGCCCCCCCCAAAAAAACTTCCTGGCGCCGCCACTGCCATTGCAGTTGATAGAAATAACATAATTGCAAAGCCAGGAGCAATGTTTTTATACACATTAGCCAGCAATGTGTTAACTATATCTAGTTGTTGTTTTAAGTGGTCTTTTTAATACAGGTGTTATATAGCCTGAGTTTGTACATGAAATGTATTTCCTCCATCTAATCAGGCCCCATTTCTCGCACGTTTATTACCCGTACATGTAAGCTTTTAGTGTTTATATCATACGGCACGGGCAATTACCAGGACGTCTGATCGCATTTGACGCGTCAAATCTCAGCGATATTGGAATTCCATGACTTCCAGGCACGTTCTAATAATTGAGTAAAGGCGATTGAGAAAGGGAGTACTAGGCTCACTGTGACATTTTACCTTACACAACTTGTAACAGATTTGGCATGTATTAATTAATGTCTGTCAGGCACTATACTCCCCAAATCACATACCATACAAACATAGTAGGACAGTGTTTTTAAAACAAGATAAATTTACACCATTAACCGATAGTATTCAATGACATTTGCAAACAGTTTATCATAGCTACATACTTCTAAAATGTAATTTATAATGGAAAAACACTAAGTGCACATATTTGCACCGCAGTGTGCGAGATCGTTCAAAATTTCCATCAAAACAACAAGAAACCTGTTTTTCTGCACAAATCTCAGTATTTGTATGCTCTCAGCCATGTTTCCAATCAATAAGTTGTGTTCGGGCAGTGACTATGTTCTGTGACTCGTCCTAATTCATTCTACTATGAGCGAGGCAAGGTATAGCCTAGTTCTACAAACATCAACTTGCGCATGTTCTTACACACCCCGTTCCTTGTATGCAAACAGGTTACATGTTTCTTAGTGTGATGAAAGAAGAAGCAGTAGTGGAAAAGTATTTAATGCTCTGCATGCTAGCCATAGGCTTCAACATAAGAAGTCCCAAGTTTTGAAAAATTTTCTCAGAATATCAAGAGTTATCTCAGGAACCACTGAACCAATACTAGGCTTGTTTGTACTCATTTTAATGCATTTTTCATGCTGATTCCAAATATGGTCATGAAAATACACATTTCTGAAATTTTGGACTTTTTAAAACAAAATTTGAAACTTGTCGTCTGCAGTCGACACCAGCGTGAAAAGAGTTAAATATCAAGAGATGTTTTTCTAAAATCTCTACAAGATTTACCCCATATTTGTCTAGTGCACTTCTGTGTGCCCACGCACTGCTGTATTATTTCCTTATTTGCATTGACACAGATTGGATTGAGTAGCAAAATAACTAGTACAAATTCAAATATATTTCAAGAAATTCTAACCACAAAATATATGTCATTTCCGTGATTGAAAAAGGTTTTCTCTCATATCTTATAATTTTGTACCTTGTTCCATAATTTCTTCACTTTAAGGTTGGCAGATTTTTACAGCACTGCTCCTTTTGGTTTACCCGTAATTACTTCTTTCTTTATTATTGTTTTGGTAAAAAACATGGTAAAATAAATGAAACTGGAACTGATTTTCACCGGGAAACAGACCATTTGTGTGAATCTCCAATATCTAATGGTTATAGTTTTATATGACTTCTGCCTGTTCTGATTTACAATTCTAACAGTCAGTTTGTACAGACACTTGCAGTTGCACACAACTGAATGGAGGATCATATTTATCAACACTGCCATTTTCTTCCATTTGCCAATATTTTTCACACCACAAAAAACACCTAATGCCAATTTTAATGACTTTTCAATCACTTTTAAGCCACTTCTAAAACAATAAATATTTTAACTCTATTGCGGAGATCACCGATAGTGCCTTTAATTGAAATAATTGTCAATACGTTTTAAAAAACTTACTTGACATACCGTAAAAACTCGATAGTTAGCATATGTGCTTTTGAAACATGCAAACATGAAGAGCCCCATCCACAAAAGTGTAAAGGGTTTTGAGCAAATCATCGATACACATAGTTATATACGAACAAGTAAACCTGCAAATTTGTGTCTCAACCCCATAAGCTCATCCCAGTTGGTAAAACACCGGACATTGGTACAATTTCATGCTTTTCTAAAGGGCTCGATAGAAAGCACATATGCTAACTATCTGGTTTTTATGGTAGGCCTATATTGATACATAATATACAACAGTGGTTAAAAGAGCATAGTCAGTACATCAGTACACTTAATACAAATTCACATTTTGTCATGTTTGGAATGGGCATAACTGTACTAACAAACCATGCAAAGGGTAAATGTTAAACAATGAATTTCTTGAAATTTTATTGAATAGTAATTTTGATCCCAACCAGTTGCGGGTGGGGGGGGGCATTGAGGGGGCAAAGTGAAATTTAGGGCAAAATCAACAAATTTTGTGCAAAATTGCCGCAAAAAGTGGAAATTTGGTTATTTTGGGTTTTTACTGGGGGGGGGCACAGAACAGGGGGAAAGAGTTCTGACCAAGGTGGTATCTGCCCCCTCCCCCTGGCGCCACCACTATTCCCAACATGTGGCAAATAAAAGCTTATTAAAGCATTCTCCTGTTAACCTGTCTACAAAGACACAAGTTGACAGTTAAGGAATAGAATTATCCAGATTATTACTGATTGGTACATTTAATGAGAGCTACTCAACAGCTTAAGTTAATGAGTCCCTCAACTGATAAACACCTTTCAGAAAATACAGGTTACTCCAAACAAATTCCAGTAACATGTAAGCCATTCTGTGAATTACATCTATTTTAGTAATATGCCCTGCTTATGAGCTCCTCAACTGATAAACACTTTTCAAAAAATTACTTCAAATCTGGGTGAAACAAATTCCAGTAACATGTAAGCCATTCTGTGAATTAACTCTATTTTAGTAACATGCCCAGCTTATTTCTCCTTCTTTTTGTATGTTTAATATATGATAAACTCTAGAAACACATCTTCTTAAAGTCTTCAATATTATGTATCTAACACCTAAGAATAGTAATGATTGTGGCACTGAATCCATCCCTATATCTGGTAAGATTAAAACCCGTCACGGTTAGGTCAGGGTATCTTGTATTAGGGTGCATTTCAATCATTCTTAATCTTACCTGCTGACAAAATATTTTGGATGCACATGTTTGTTCACAAATAACTTGAAAATATTTTCATCGTCTCTCAAAATGCTGCTCATTGAGCAGTTGAGCAATCATCTTTCTCTCCACTCTTACCGTTTCTGGCTGTTTCTTTATCTTTGCTTCTCTGTCTGTATCTCTCATGCTGTCTTTCTGTCTCTCTGCCTCCATCATGACTAGATCTTGTTCTGTCTATTTCGAACCCTGTGTCTGTCTGTCTCTCAGTCAGTCGTCTGTCTCTCAATCTGTCTTATGTACACCAATACACTGTCTTTTTGCCTCCCAATCTGCTTATGTCTGTCTGTTGCTCTCTCTGTCTCATACCATTATGCTCACACAATATAATCTGTATCTATCTGCTTATGTGTGTCTGCTTGCCTGTCTATGTATGTCAGGTGGGTGTCTGTCTGTCTGTCTGTCTGTCTGTCTGTCCGTCTTTCACTCATTTATACCTTTATGTGTACACCCACAGTCTTTCTCTCTTGCTGTCTGCCTTTCTTATTAGAATTTGTAAATATGATCACATACAAAAAAAAATAAATATAGCTTAGAAAAATGCCGATCACTTTTCTATTCTTTCAGGGCACCCATTGGATATCGGTATTATTACACAGCCGTGACGTTAGTCACGGCTGTGTCTTTTTTCTTACAGGTTCTTCTTCTTCTTTCTTCTTTCTTTCTTCTTTCTGTCAACCATTACATTTGCTCTAGCACTCACATGCTTACATCGATTTTGACCTAACTTGGTCACAATGATCATTGACTGTGCCCCTACATGTCACATGAAACTTGTGGGGTCAAAGGTCACGCAGAAGTCATAGGGGTCAAAAACGTGATTTCAACTCAAAATGCATCTTCTCCTACAAACTACGTAGGACAGTGGCGTCACTTGCACACATCCATTGTTATTATCCAGTGTCCATATGGTGTACACAGATTTGGGGTCAAAGGTCATTAAAGGGTCACTTCCCGTAAAAAACGAAATACTTTTAAATTATTTTATTTGCTAATGAAAACATAGGACAGTAACGGTATGTTCACATATGAGTTGCAGTTACCCAATGTATATGTTGTATTTTTTTGTTTGGGGTCAAAGGTCATTAAGGGGTCACTTCCGCAATAAAACGAAATACCTTTAAAATGCATCTTCTCCCACAAATTACGTAGGACAGTGACACCACTTGCACACATGCATTGTTATTACCCAGTGTCAATGTGGTGTACACAGATTTGGGGTCAAAGGTCATTAAGGGACCACTTCCGGTATAAATCGAAATATCTTCAAAACATTTATTTTAGCTAAGAAAAACATAGGACAGTGATGGTATGTTCACACATGAATTGTTTTTAACCAATGTATATATGGTATTTTTTTTATTTGGGGTCAAAGGTCATTAAGGGGTCATTTCCGGTATAAAACGAAATACAAATTACGCAGGACAGTGATGCCACTTACACACATGCATTGTTATTACTCAGTGTCCATGGGGTGTACACAGATTTGGGGTCAAAGGTCATTAAAGGGTCACTTCCGGTCTGAGACGAAAAACATTCAAAATGTCCCTTCTGCCACAAATAACATGGCAAAGTAATGCCACATGCACGCATACATTGACATTAGCCAATGCCTATGGGGTTTTCATATATTTTGGTGTCAAAGGTCAGTAAGGGGTCACAACACGGCTGTGTTCGTGGTCTTAGACCACAGCTAATTATAGTTATATCAACCATTGTAGTACCTTTTTCACATGAAACACACAGTAACATGTTATATTTTGTTAAGAAAATTTTTAGAAAATTAAAGAAATAGCCTTTGAACATTTTGTCCACAAAATTAAATGCCTACAAACTTGCAGATTTCACACATTTCCATTCATGACCTTTTTTTATCCTGTAGGTATGATGGGATGTGATGGAAATAAATCCAGCCTTGGAGTTGAGCAGTTGCATGTTAATCAATTTTTATTATTGGAATTGTAAATACACTGGAAAGGTACCCAGAGGTTAACTTACGCATTCCCATCATGCAATGCAACATTTAGATTGAATTCCTGGCTTTAAACTTATCATGGTTAGTGCTTGTATATTTTGCACCAGCACAAGTACAAAAAGCATGGAATTCAGTGAGGCGCATAATTTGAAAAGAAACATTTTAGGTATGTGCTATGGTGCTTTCTTAAAGCTTAAAAAAGGAAAGTACCATAGCACATAAAACACAAATTTCAGTAAAATAAAAGTTATGATATGTAGTATGCTACTGATGCTAGAGTTCTTTTTTTATAGTAGTGATTATAATCCTACATGATCTAACAAAATAAATAGTATCATTATATTACACAATAATAGCAATGAAAATGATCTCTTACATATAATTGGTATGGTCAAATTCTGTATAAAAGTGTAGGTAGGTATTGACCCTTTGCACAGTCATCTCAAAAACGAGGTTCCACCCGACCCGCAATGTGTGTGTTGTGTGTGCGTATGCCTGTCAAACAAGCACTTTAATTACCGTGTACGCTTTGCAAAAGCCTTCTGGCCGTGCTAGAAAAGCGCGCAAAATAAAAATGCACTTTTTGCGCATGCGTTTGCAGGGAGAACCTCGTTTTGGTAGCAAGATGGCGGATCCATGCAAAGGGTGAATACGTGCAAGACAGCATCATACAACTGCGGTAAAATAATGGGTGCCCCGAACAGACTAGCATAACTGGACATTTCAAACAAACAATGTCATTTTTCTAGACATCCTATATTGTATTTATGTATTTCTACAAATCTCAATCTCAAGCATCTAGCACTTGACATTTAATGTAGTAATATTATTCTCTCTTTCATTACCAAACTGAATATTAATAATTATATGGAGGTACAAAACATGCAAACTAGGGCATTATGACCTAGCTCACGATTGATTTGAATTCACATGAAATGACAAAATCAACTAGATGGACCGCGGTTCTCGGATGTCGCGGTTTTCGACGCACAGCGTCGACCGTGATGCCTCCACCAAAGGGAGCAGTGTGGCACTCCCAAGTTTTTACTAATTTGAATTCAGATGACCCTGGTGACCCCAAAATGACCTCCCAAAATTTGGCTCTAAATGTTGACTGTACCCAGTTTCATGCACATCCAACATTTTTTACTTATTTCACCTTAGATGACCCCTGGTGACCTCGAAATGACCTTCCAAAAATTTGGCTTTAAATGTTGACTGTACCCACCAAGTTTCATGCCCATCCAACAGTTTTTACTAATTTGACCTCGGGTGACCTCTGGTGACCTCAAAATGACCTTCCAAAAATTTGGCCCTAAATATTGACTGTACCCACCAAGACCTCAGATGACCCCTGGGTGACCCCAGATGACCCCAAAATTACCTCCCAAAAATTTGGCTCTAAATGTTGACTGTACTCACCAGGTTTCATGCCCATATGATAGTTTTTACTAGTTTGACCTCAGATGACCCCTTGATGACCTCAGATGACCCCGAAATGACCTTCCAAAAATTAGGCTCTAAATGTTGACTGTACCCACCAAATTTCATGCCCATACGACAGTCTTTGCTAATTTGACCTCAGATGACCCCTGGGTGATCTACATGGTGACTGTACCCACCAAGTTACATGCCCATATGACCATTTTTACTAATTTGACCTCAGATTGACCTTTGACCTCAGTATATGACCTTGAACCGCATCAAAAAAAAAGTGTCCAGCGTTTTGACCATGACCCACCTATCCTGAAATTCTGAAGTCAATCCGCCCATCTATGCCCGAGATACAGCATCCGGACGGATGCCCATATGAACATTTTTACTAATTTGACCTCAGATTGACCTTTGACCTCAGTATATGACCTTGAACCGCATAAAAAAAAAGTGTCCAGCGTTTTTGACCATGACCCACCTATCCTGAAATTCTGAAGTCAATCCGCCCATCCATGCCCGAGATACAGCATCCGGACGGAAGCACGGAAGCTCGGAAGCTTGGACATTGCAAAAACAGTATGCCTCGCGGTGGAGGCATAAAAACAGATAGATGCTATTCAAAGTCAATTCAGCATGTACATCATACTTTTGGTGGGAAAATAATTGCAAGTTTCTCAAAACTAAATTATTGTTTGCACATAATTATTATATTCTGATGGTATTATAGTTGTTCTCCTTGCACCATTTCATTTCCAAAAATATAGCAACATTTATTTTGTTTTAAATCAAAAGCTGATAAATGGTAAAACAAAGTTTCTTTTTATAGGTAAATGTCTTCCCTCCATCCATCCATTGTCTTCAAGGGTGTGCATATCACATTCTCAAGAAGATTATGTAAGGATTTGCATACTTTCCACCAAAAATCAAAATAAGTGTGCCACAACAGGTGGAAATGTCCCCAGTCCACAAGGTTTAGTTACCAACACCAAACGCCTTACAGATCTGGAGATCATTGTCCCCAGTCTACCAGGTTTAGTTACCAACACCATATAATGCCTTACAGATCTGGAGATCATTCTACACTGTGGTTCAGTATATGGTATTTTCAAGGATTTTTGCATGCTAATAATGCAACTTTCATCCCAAATCTGATCAGGTGGGGAGCAGGTGGATGTAATTGCCTTCCACCAGGTTTCACTTTCACTACCACCAGCTACACACAGAATTTACCCACAAGCTCTGGTATCAAATTACAATAATTTTTTGCATTAATAAAGCAAAATTACCTACTAAATTTGCATTTTTTCCTTGGAAAACCCCAGGGAACCTAGAAAAGTAGGACATCCTTCCACAAAGTTACATCCCCATACACTTAGCAGGTCCTGAGAAACAGCTGAAGACAGTGAAGACTAATGTTAGCCCAGTGGCACAGCAAAGGTTCACAAAAGAAATTGTTGGAAAAGTTGCCCCAAATCAAATGTTTATGACCCTTTTAATTTTGAGCGGACAAATCAGGTAAAGCAAAGAAAACTGAAATTTACTACCAGCGCAGATGTCGCCAATGCATGTCACTCCTTCAGTTGTGCTACTGCACGGGCCTTTGATGTGTGCGTACCATTCCGCACGCCGTGTACGTACTGTGTAGTGAACATTGTGTACGTGTTCGACTAATATTTCCATCGTAATAATAAAACGATGTTTCCTGCGTTTTATTCAAAATCATGATTTTTGACAAAACTACAGCACCTAAAGTCTGGATTTTTGCAGGACATGTTAGTTTAATAAAGTATATTACAAGATTCGTGTAAAAACCCAGAATTTTGAAAAATATTGAGGGAGGCCTCCTCAGCAAATGTTATAGATTGTACGGCTTTAAATTCACCTATACAAATGTTAATTGTCGAAATTATTCCCCACTCCCCAAAAATGTTTCTGGGGTCATATGTCTTCTTCTTCTTCCTATATATGTGCATACCTCAATATTGAGTGTTGTTGCACGGCCTTAACGTGCACAGTTTACCTATATGCACAATCCTGGAACCTAGGATTGATTACAGATATAAGAAATGGGGATGGTCGCCCTTCTCTTTTTGAATAGCTCTGACACTTAACGTGCACAAGGTTGGACTCTTCCTGTATACGGGACCAATGGGACTTCCGAACCACGAGACATCACACATACACTACCTATATCTGCACTTGCTAAGCAGTGTACAGGGGTGAGAAGAAACTCTACAATTTTATTCTGTAAAGTAACTGAACACAGTTGTAGGATTTCCGACCATATAGGAAAAATTCTCTTGAGAGAGGAAGAGAATTCTCACCTAAAGCAAGCCCAAGGCTCGAACCCTCGCCAATCGTAATCTCCCGGTCTACAGCGCAACGCCTTAACCACTCAGCCATCTCACCCTTACACTGCACTTCACTATTGCATTTGCCCAGTGTGTCACCTAGATTGAGAATTAAGACTAGATTCAATTAGATTTAAACATTCCAAGCGAATATCACTTCTATCCCTAGCAGGTATTGAACTGATAACTCTTGATTTCCCAATGGGAAGATGTACTATTTGCCAAAAATAGATAAATTACATAAAACTAATGTAATTTAGGGATGCAAGAGTCAAAAACAACACTTTTATTTGAACTTGCATCAGATTGGCTATAATGCACGACCAGACTATAAAATAAGCTGTTTTTTGGCCAAAAGTGATTGATTTTAAAGATTTTGACTGAAATTTGTTGCAAACAATTTAGAACATTTTACAAATACGTTTGTTCAAGCTGGCAGTGATTTTAGAGTAATTTTAATTCAAAATAATTCCAGACCAACTGCCCTATACTTGAGAAGCCTGTCCGCCATAAAACAAGGTTTTTGGTGCCTTGATACATGTCTACAGAATGATTACTTTTATTTATTTATTTATAAGGTATGTGCAATGTTTATGCATAATACTAGTACTTTTCTATATCAGCGTCATAGTTGCAAGGCCACTTTTTCTGTACATTTTAAGTTGCAACAAACATATTTTTATATTTCCACTTTTCTTATCTTCCAAAAGGTTTGTCACCTCTGTAATTTTAAAATCATGATTATTTATGACAATTGTGAGCAACTTCTCTATCACTGGTTTATGCTGAATACAAATAACCACACTCCGAATTATATTATAAAATCAATGCTTCCCACAATTTTACTTGCTGCATGTGTTTATAATTTTGTTGTTAGGCTAAAATAACAAATTGTTATGAATCAAAGCCACCGTGCGCTTTCGTTTTTCTTAGCGCATTCATGACAGCTGAAACAGCAAAATTAATTTTTTTATTTTTATTATTTTTATCAAAATCAAGTGTTAAAAATTTCTTTGAAAAAAATTAAAATCTTTAAAAAAAACCGCATTCCGCATTCGTTTTTGAAACTTCCATGGGCTTTGAGACATAAGTATTATTTTGTTTTGTTTATCCTTATGAGCATGCATAGATACCAAGTTATGTGAACATAACAAATGTTAATGTCCCCAGTCCACAAGGTTTAGTTACCAACACCAAACGCCTTACAGATCTGGAGATCATTGTCCCCAGTCTACCAGGTTTAGTTACCAACACCATATAATGCCTTACAGATCTGGAGATCATTCTACACTGTGGTTCAGTATATGGTATTTTCAAGGATTTTTGCATGCTAATAATGCAACTTTCATCCCAAATCTGATCAGGTGGGGAGCAGGTGGATGTGCTCCCTTCCACCAGGTTTCACTTTCACTACCACCAGCTACACACAGAATTTACCCACAAGCTCTGGTATCAAATTACAATAATTTTTTGCATTAATAAAGCAAAATTACCTACTAAATTTGCATTTTTTCCTTGGAAAACCCCAGGGAACCTAGAAAAGTAGGACACCCTTCCACAAAGTTACATCCCCATACACTTAGCAGGTCCTGAGAAACAGCTGAAGACAGTGAAGACTAATGTTAGCCCAGTGGCACAGCAAAGGTTCACAAAAGAAATTGTTGGAAAAGTTGCCCCAAATCAAATGTTTATGACCCCTTTTAATTTTGAGCCGGACAAATCAGGTAAAGCAAAGAAAACTGAAATTTACTACCAGCGCAGATGTCGCCAATGCATGTCACTCCTTCAGTTGTGCTACTGCACGGGCCTTTGATGTGTGCGCACCATTCCGCACGCCGGTAATGCACTGTGTAGTGAACATTGTGTACGTGTTCGACTAATATTTCCATCGTAATAATAAAACGATGTTTCCTGCGTTTTATTCAAAATCATGATTTTTGACAAAACTACAGCACCTAAAGTCTGGATTTTTGCAGGACATGTTAGTTTAATAAAGTATATTACAAGATTCGTGTAAAAAAACCCAGAATTTTGAAAAATATTGAGGGAGGCCTCCTCAGCAAATGTTATAGATTATACGGCTTTAAATTCACCTATACAAATGTTAATTGTCGAAATTATTCCCCACTCCCCAAAAATGTTTCTGGGGTCATATGTCTTCTTCTTCTTCCTATATATGTGCATACCTCAATATTGAGTGTTGTTGCACGGCCTTAACGTGCACAGTTTACCTATATGCACAATCCTGGAACCTAGGATTGATTACAGATATAAGAAATGGGGATGGTCCCCTTCTCTTTTGAATAGCTCTGACACTTAACGTGCACAAGGTTGGACTCTTCCTGTATACGGGACCAATGGGACTTCCGAACCACGAGACATCACACATACACTACCTATATCTGCACTTGCTAAGCAGTGTACAGGGGTGAGAAGAAACTCTACAATTTTATTCTGTAAAGTAACTGAACACAGTTGTAGGATTTCCGACCATATAGGAAAAATTCTCTTGAGAGAGGAAGAGAATTCTCACCTAAGGCAAGCCCAAGGCTCGAACCCTCGCCAATCGTAATCTCCCGGTCGACAGCGCAACGCCTTAACCACTCAGCCATCTCACCCTTACACTGCACTTCACTATTGCATTTGCCCAGTGTGTCACACAGATTGAGAATTAAGACTAGATTCAACTAGATTTAAACATTCCATGCGAATATCACTTCTATCCCTAGCAGGTATTGAACTGATAACTCTTGATTTCCCAATGGGAAGATGTACTATTTGCCAAAAATAGATAAATTACATAAAACTAATGTAATTTAGGGATGCAAGAGTCAAAAACAACACTTTTATTTGAACTCGCATCAGATTGGCTATAATGCATGACCAGACTATGAAATTTATTTACACAAGGCGATGGAACAAACACCTTTTTACAGACCCGACCAACCAAGATTTTGCATTGTTTATTGTTGCTAAAATCATATAAAATAAGCTGTTTTTTGGCCAAAAGTGATTGATTTTAAATATTTTGACTGAAATTTGTTGCAAACAATTTAGAACATTTTACAAATACGTTTGTTCAAGCTTTCAGTGATTTTAGAGTAATTTTAGTTCAAAATAATTCCAGACCAACTGCCCTATACTTGAGAAGCCTGTCCGCCATAAAACAAGGTTTTTGGTGCCTTGATACATGTCTACAGAATGATTACTTTTATTTATTTATTTATTTATTTATAAGGTATGTGCAATGTTTATGCATAATACTAGTACTTTTCTATATCAGCGTCATAGTTGCAAGGTCGCTTTTCCTGTACATTTTAAGTTGCAACAAACATATTTTTATATTTCCACTTTTCTTATCTTCCAAAAGGTTTGTCACCTCTGTCATTTTAAAATCATGATTATTTATGATGATTGTGAGCAACTTCTCTATCACTGAATACAAATAACCACACTCCGAATTATATTATAAAATCAATGCTTCCCACAATTTTACTTGCTGCATGTGTTTATTATTTTGTTGTTAGGCTAAAATAACAAATTGTTATGTACCAAAGCCGCTGCGCACATTTGTTTTTCTAAGCGCGTTCATGTCAGCTGAAACAGCAAATTCATTTTTTTTAGTATAAAACATTTATTGATATTTGTACTTCAATTGTGTAAATCAACCACAACTTTATGCTGTGTACTTTTGAACACTACAAAAATGACATCTTAATTCAAAATCAAGTTTTAACAAATTCTTTGAAAAAAAAAAATTAAAAAAAAAACGCATTCCGCATTAATTTTAAAACTTCCATGGGCTTTGAGACATAAGTATTATTTTTTTTGTTTAGCCTTATGAGCATGCATAGATACCAAGTTATGTGAACATAACAAATGTTTCTGAAGTCATAATCATTGGAATGCAGTTTATTTGCAAGGTCATGAGTGAAAGCGCAGTACATGTTAAGCTTCTTTTGAGCTTAATACCACTGGGTCAGTTAATTGATTATCTGTGAATGTTGCTATCTTCAGTAGATAGCAGATGTAGGCCTATGTATGCTTTTCCATGTGGAAGAGTTTTGGGCATGCTTAAACATGAACCATTCATTCAAAAATGGACAAACATTTTTTGAAAGCCTACAGATAATAGAAAATAGATTTTTCTTGACCTTGAGATTGTTACAGTACACTACAAACAAAGATTGTGCCAACACTATCTGATCCAGCATTAAACTTTTGCTGTTTTATTGCAAATATGCTGTGAACACCTGGTTCTTGCATATTGTATGAAAAATCAAGTTTGAAAAGAATAGGGGGAAAATATGGTCTGTTAAAATTGCAAATTGCATTATTATAAAATAATATTCTGAGAAACTATTCTTTGTTAGATTCTTAAGACATGTTAATTTCCACAGTTGCCATGAACACCATTTTGAAAAATGTGAAATAGTTGGAACTAATGCTAGAAATAAAACTATGAATTCTACAGTTTATTGATTTGAATGCTTGTTAGTGCACTCATGACCCTAAAAATAATGATGAAAAACATTGAAAATGCATTATAAAATCAATAGCAAATAACATTCAAGGACTTCCAAGTAGCTTTCACATTGATCTGAGGGTAAATCTGAAATTATTCTCACTCTCTCACTCAAAATATAATGGGAAAAAAATGAAATACAATTCAGATGTTTTCAAATAATTTTAATGTGCTTCAGATAATGGGTGTTAAATTATTACCACATCAATTATTTCAAGGCAGATTTTGCAACCATTTGTTGATACATTTTCCCACTTTCAGCATCTGATTTGAGGCAAACAAATTTCACAAGTGTATTTTCAGTGTTTGCAGAGAGGAGTACAGCATATTGTTGACAGGTTATAGCTCAAAATGGCTTCCAAATTCTGCTCAAGTTTAAAGGTCCAGTGGTTGCCAAATATTACCATCTAAAGGGTCTCTCAATTACAAAGGTCGGCATTCATTGAAAAAAGATGATCAATTATAATCATTTATTTATGGGGTAAACATTGTGGAGCAAATAACAACAGAGGGATACCAGCACCACCCCTTCCCCGCTCAAAATATTGAGATCAATGGTTTAGGATGATTTTCAAAATGGGGGGAGGGGATGACCAAACTAAAGTTTGTTGATGACCGGTTCTGAGGTGGCTGAGGGGGTTCGCCCCCTTGGAAATTGAGGGGACTGAGCCCCCTTAGCCCCCCAGTTCCTAAACTTAAGGAGACAAAAGTACCACCACACAATGTTAATGCAAGGAATTGAATTACATTGTTCATCAAACTCTTTTAAGGTGCAACACAATTTATTCAGTAGCTACCGTGGACTTCGCAATGCAACAATAAACTATACATGGAACGCTAGCAATTCATATTTCATCACAATAGACTTGTATATTGCTTAACCTTCAATATTAATTTAACCTTTCCTTAACTTCCTCACAGCAAACTATAATATCAGGAGACATGTTTACTGGCTGAGTCTTACAATTACATGGAACCTCACGATGATACGAGTACAGTTTGTTCAGTTTATAATTGGTGAAAATCATTTTTTTTCATGCGTTTGTCAATAAAGCCCCAACCTCTGCTGGCATATAAACTCACATAAGCGTACACATAAGCGGACACAGGTCACACATTACGCAACTCGTAACTAGCGTAAGTTCTGCGCCTAACTCCACGCATGCTATTCTATATCAATACACAATGTTACAAGTCTCATTTTTGCGCCAATTATAAACCAAACAAACTATAGAAATCCTAAAATCTGCCTTGGAGGGAATAGGATGTATAGTCCTGCCTATAGCTCTTATAATGAAAGGACTTTGTTGTAAGAAACAATCTCAGCTCTATAGTATTATCTGCCCGCAAGTAAGAGAATACCAAAAACAGCAAATCAAATCAACATTGAACAGGGAAGATAAACTATAGCTGTAAGCAGACACAATATAAGAGAAGGAAGTTGCTTAGAAAAGTCAGAGGTCTATCAGCTCCAGTAAAATATTGGTATATCATGAGCATTAGTAAACTTCCTATATGAATTTTGACTATCTATTCCAAGGGTAAATAGGCTATAATGGTGCCTGGGTTTCTCAGCAAATTTTGTTTTGGTAAATTGTCAGAGGCGCTTTATATTTGAAGAGCTTATTTCCAAATCGAGTTAAGTCCACAACCACATGTGTCTCATTTACTTGTGTGATATAATCACAATTACTTTGACAAGTTTGACATTAGCAACAATGAGTTGTACCATCACCAAGCCATTATTTACTATAACAATGCTGCATAACAATATGCAGACCATTGTTCTCATTTGGAAATCAAAGGCCTCACACTTACTGTGCATCCATCCTGGTTTGCTTTGTAATGGTGCATCCAACTGAAATTATAATACCTATAGCATCACAACCCATTGCAATATCGCATAGGTAAATCAGAAACATGGGTTTGTGAACTTAAAAAGGTTTGGAAATAAGCTCTTCATTTGTTTCAATATATTCCCATGTCTTAAATTATGTCACTCAGTTTCATTATGTCACTCAAAGGGATACTCTCTAAAAGTAAAAAATAAAAGAATTTCCACCTTTTCAAGAAGTTGAACAAAGGACAACCCGTTTGTGAGTTAACCTCCAAAATGAAAGAAAGTACATTTTCTTTAGACAATATTCACTCTTTTTAGAGTACTACTTTTTTCAATCCTTTTGGTGAAATTTTCCCACTAAAAAGGGGTTGTCCTCCATTCCACTCTCACTCTTTTTTCCACTCTTTCCACTTGGTGCACATTTAGAGAGTAGTATCCCACTCTTTTGTCTCACTTCCTCTTTATTTCTATCTCTTCCTCTCTCTCCATGTCAGCCTGTTTGTACCACCTCCTCCTTTTCTCTTAAAGTAATATTTGTATTAAAAATAGATTTTTATTTTGTCCCCCGGGTTTTGTCCCCACAATAACAATTTCAGTTAGTCCTTTTTGTAATTGCAGGCCGAACAAATGAGGTACAACAATGAAAATTGCTATTTCATTACAGCAACTATTGTCAGTGCTTCAATACCAATTGCTGAACATCCCATAGATTCATACATGGACATATAAATAACACATAAATAATGACCCATAGCAAACAGAATATATTTATATGTCAAATTATGCTTGACCGAGTTAAACAAGTTTATTCATACATACGCGCTATATAACAGCATGCGTGATTGGTCGATAGGCGGGCATAAACAACGTTTATGCCCGGCTTTCCGGTCGTAAACAAGCCGCAGCATAACCGATAGAGACGCTCGCGAGTAGGATATACACGCGTATGCTGGCGAGCTATTTACGTAAAACGCGAATGGTGTACGCGATGTTCGCGCGCGTCCAAACACGGTGGACTGAGCAAGTAACGTTTTCTTACAATTAGCAATGGAAAAACTTTTAAAAAGGATAAGGAATTGGTAGTTTTTAGTCCAAAATGACGATATTTTTTAGTTATGGAGGAAAATAACAGCATGCCGAAACAATCATTTAGTCGTGAAAATATATGAATGAACCCCTAATTCACAAATATAGTATTCCAAAGGTGATGGTTAGCAAATAAACCTTGAGATCCCTAAGGTTTATTCAATGTTCTTAAATTTGCCTGTAATTAAGGAACTTTAGGCTCAGTGTTTCACAGGTCTTCAAAGTATTACAATTGTGCAACAAGTAGACATTTTGAGAAAAATGAGGGCATGTCTGGGAGCAAATCGCACATTATGGCTTTAAGTGGCATTTTGTGATTCTAGTATCTTCTTTTCAGGATCCACACAAAAAAACTTCCAAAATGTCACTTGATTCTGACATTGAATTTGCTAGTTACACGTAATTGAATGTAATACAATTCCCCAAAGGTTGTAACGTCTTCATGTCAACAGCCAAGAAAATATAAATTGGATGATGTCTGCAAGAAACTTTATGCCCTGGGGTTATGCACACAAACATTACAGCTCATTATGTAGTCCTAGGTTTCTGATGGTCAACTTTCATGGAGCAAGTGTGGGTATGAGGCTGTGGATCATGAAATGCCCCTTTAATCTGTCACTCTTTCCTTTATAGCCCAAGTCTAAACATGAATGCCGCACTAAACATTGAAGCAAAATTCAGTGTTTATAAAACCAATAAGTTCGCGTCGTATAAGATTGACACTATTATTGACTCCGTAAGATTTATAACGTGACTGCCACAAAATAGGGCAAATAAACATCCATGCCAACTATCATTCATGTAGTATCTTTACTGATGCATCAGATTGAAAGTGGGTTGAAATATTAAAAATCAAGGGATAGATCAAAAACCTTCAGGGACATTGTTGATTATGTTGCCATAAGATCACGCTTTTCTCTGTACTTGGTGTTTTTGCGTAGTATGTTTACAATGGTTATGCAGATAGTTTCTAAAACCTGCAATGAATAAGCTCACTTTTGTGTCTTGCAAGAAAATGTTACTAGAATTATGCGGTTCGTAACTAAGGTGGCCCCCACACAAAGGTGTGTAAATAACAAAGGTTTGTAAATATGCAATATTCAAGCTCATTAATATTCATATATATGCAAATAACATGACACAAAACTATACAGTACACAAGGCCACCATATACTATCACGATACCCAGTTTTAAGTTGATAAGTTATTGCGTTTAAGCTACAGAGTGGATAAATGAAAATGTAGGCAAAATATGCAAATTAATCTCATTAATATGCAAATAACACAACAAAAAACTATACAGCACATCAGGCCACCATATACTATTACCATACAAAGTTTGAAGTTGATCATGCAGTTAATGCGTTGGAGCTGCACAGTGGATTAATGGTTTTGCTGCCGCCCAGCCAAACAAACAAACAACCAACCAACCTACCGGGCAGCCATACAAAGTACCATCTGGGCGATAACATATCTGATATTGCATATTAGTCTCACTTGATCTTTTCCAAGATATTGTGGAAAATGACAACAATATTGAACTGACTATGGTTTAATGGATGAGACAAATAAAAGCTTAACCCCATGAATACTATACTACAGGCCATCACTCTCTAGAGCTGGTGTGATTGGTTACAAAGAGGGCCAGTATCATATTTTGAGCCAATCAGAGATCAGTAGGGCTGAAGGTAAGCTTAAAATTGGTTAGAGTTATGAATGGTTACTCAGATCATTTCGTCGACGGGTCCTTAAAGAACTTTAGCAAAATTACCCTCGATTAGAGAAAAGCGAGGGTAATTAATTTTGTTTCACTGGTTTCATTTTCTGATATTGGATTTCATAATTTGATCGCATATACCTCGACACCTGCTGATGTTTGACCTTTTGCATGTCAACACATTCCTGGTGCTCTGGAGGTCAGCTGGGCAGGGGAGTGAGTTTCAGGGCTGGAATTGCCAGAGGGCATATAGTATGGTGACCCAAGTGAAGTCCAGCTGGTTAGGATGATAGATTGACCACTGTGTTTTTAAGACTAACTTTCATGCTCATGGCAATTGCCATGGCAACTGGCTGTCAAAGCTGAAAACATTTGAAGAAAGCATGGATTCAAAAGTTTTAAGGATATGTACATGAAATGTGATTATATCACGCAATTAGCCAATCAGGGGCAATGTAAGAAAGATAGCAGTGCCCATGGTCAACCATTATCCTTGCAGCTGATGAGCAAGATGATGACCACCAGGTCAAGGCATTTGGTTATTTTTCTTACAATAAAATTTTTATAGCAACTGTTTTGTAAGCATCCTTAATAGTTGATACACCCATATTGAAGTATTTATAACAATGGCAGCTTCACGTTTCATTTTAGTTGGTTTCAAATCGTCGCTCGGATAATATACCGGCGTATCAGCCGTTTTTGACAAAATGAGATCAGTTAGGCTTCATAATCTATATATCAAGCTGTACATTTTGGCAAACTTTCAAAACACACGTCATTAATTAATTAGATATCACATGTCATACGTCAATTTTGAATGGTGAACCAGTTTTCAAAACGTTAATGTTTAATGACTTTAATGACAATTAATTGGTGAATTGCAACAATGTATTTTACATATTAAATGCAGCTCAAATATGCATTTTTCATACCCATTCACAAAAAGGGGACATTTTAATCAAATTAATATATGACAAACAGGTAAAAGTTGCAAAATCTTCAAATGCATTTATCTCAGAATAACCATTTTCATGATAATCATGCATAACTTACAAATGCAAAATCGGAATCAACTGAAATTAGCTTTTTCGTGGATATCTACTGAAAAATGTCATAAAAAGAGGATGCTAGGATCATGTTTTTAACTTGTTGTTTTTTTAATTTATCAAACACAACTGTTGTGTTTTGATGTGATAGGTATACCAAGTATTGCCTTGCTTACTTTTGTTATTAGTAAACAAATTTCTTTCTTTTTATACTGGACATAAGCTTTTAATACCATATTGCCCCTAATTAGTGCCCCACCTGAGTTACTGATTACAAAGGTATATAGCTCCTTTAGATACATCACGTTTTGCATCTCGGTACTCACTTATATACAATGAGAAACACAGATGATGATGAAGCAAGCAGGTGGTATATAGGTGAGACCCATTGTGAGACGATGAGAGGATGAAACTGTCATCTCCTGTAAAGCGAGATAAGACGGATGACAGTTTGTCCTTCCTCTCTGCTCTCCTGATGCTTTAAAGGGACAAAAACTGATTTTCCGGTACAAAATGGTTTGCCTCCATCAAAAGGTCATCAAATATATGAGTGGACACTACGAATGAGCCGTAAACTTGGCAAATTGTATTCTGAGATACAGTGCAAAATATGTGTGAAGGTCGTATTCATAGGTGTTTTAATTAGGCACGACATGTTTCTCATTTGATAGATTTTAAACCAATCAATAATCCTATTGCTGAAGAGGATAATAATCTTCTACATATAGAATCATTAAATAGCTATAGTCTTTGTTTGCTTTGGCTAAATCCAGTTCAAGTGGTGGGTTACAAATGCATTGTATTTTGTCTGGGTATGTATAACCAACAATAACAATGAACATTCCAGAACTTCGTTGATTTGGGATGATTTGAAATGACCGCTAATTATGACTTTATTACCAGCAATGTGGAAAAAGAGACACACGTAGAACTGAAAAAATGTACCATTTTGTTGAAGGAGCAGAGTTCAACAAACCATAACCCCGCTTCTGGATATCGTTTGAAGTCAAATGATATACTATTTTAAAGCTTATGATATATATATTCTAAACACGAAATAAAACAAAATTGACAGGGGCCAAGTTTACGGCTGATTCGTCGACGTCGTGTCCAGTCATATATAGTTTGATCAAAGAATACTTTGGTTTGATCATAACAGCTCTTGCAAATTTTGTGAAACTTGTGGAATTATCTTCTTGAGTAGATCATATACCATACTATTTGCTTCATGTGAAAATGGCACTTTGCCACCATCTTTTGTAGTCATTTTTTACCCATTTTGTATGTGATTGTTTGTGTTTTAGGCATCCCTTTCATTAAGTGGACTCTGAGTCACTAGATTGGGTTTTGCCTGGCCTCGGTCGAATCTTATGAATAAATAAATATATAAATAAAATATCATAAATAATTCATCAATAAATGTTACTGGTTATCCCCAGCATCAACTGCTTGTGTTCCATTTTTAACCTTGGTTTCCAAATTTAATAAAGTTCATGGTTCCACATTTCCAATTCACATGGATGTTACCACATTTTAGGCTTGTTAAAAAAACCTATTTGTATTTGGATGAATTTTAGGGTGTTCTAAAATTAGTCACGATCCACACCAAGGGGGTGAGCGTAGTGGTAAAGTCGAGACAACAAGCCAAGCTGTCACCAGCCTAAATCTCTCACACAATGTGCGTATGTCAGCAGGGTTATAGCCACGCCGGTCGGGGGTAACCGGCACCGACCGGCACTAAAAATTTTTTTTTTTCCCCACAAACGTTTTATTCATCATAAAAAGAGTAAAAAACCAAAAAGATTTTTGGGGGTATACCCCCTAGCCAATTCCCCGATCCCTTGTGTTCGCTAAAAAGATTGTGTCCCGAGCCAGCCCTCTAAATTGGATAGTAAAATTAACCGGCACTCAACTTGGGCTAGCTATAACCCTGTATGTCAGCAATTTTCATGTTTCTCAGGCTATGACACAAACTATCTAAAACAAACAGTGTTTATGAATGTGGTAATTTTGATCAAACCTACTGCAAATAGAGGGGCATCTCAAACCAAACATTCCAAAGAGGCAAGCTTATGATGCACAGTGTCATCGCCCCGATATCTTCATGGCAGAAATCGTCATGGTCGGTTGAATCCACAGCCACGCATGGCCATTTTGTTCCGAACCTTTGAGACGCATAATGAGCCGAGGGACATCCGACTAAGGCTACTGACAATAGCCTGGTAATCAGTGTTGGAGGACTCGGGACTCGGACTCGGACTCGAGTCCGGACTCGAGTCCTGTTTTCAAGGACTCGGACTTGGACTCGGGAGCTAAGGACTTGGACTCGGACTCGGACTCGGACCCCAAGGACTCGGGGACTCGGCTCCGAGTCCTCCTCGAATCCGGCAAAATAGGGTCTTTTAGGTCTTTTATTTTTGTTCATTGTAAACTTCCACTTGATCAATGATCACATCACATGATTAATCTAAGTACTTTTGCATGCAAATAAATTCAGTTTGTAAATAAATGTACAACCAAAAAGCAAGATTGTTTTCAGTTATAGGCCTATCTTTAAAGGAGTATTTCGTGATCCTAGCATCCTCTTTTTATGACATTTTTCAGTACATATCCACGAAAAAAGCCTATTCCCAAAATTTCAGTTGATTCCGATTTTGCGTTTGCGAGTTATGCATGATTATGTGTATTACACTGCTCCATAGACAATGCGTTGTAATTTCGTTCTGGTGCACCAGAACGAAATTCAAATTTCACGATGTCTTTGCAAAACGTAATTAATCTGCAAGAAATATTTTGTACATAAACATTATGTAGCCAGAGGTTTCCAGTGATATAAAAATCTCAACTTTTTTTGAGAAAAGTGGGGGATGAGGCTGTGGATCACGAAATGCCCTTTAATTGGTTAAATGGATTTTAATCATGATCGTTTGTTTTGATATGACTGCTTTGTTAGATGCAAATCTAGAATGTATATGAATAATAATACCTTGGGGCACTCAAGTTAAATTTTGGTAGTGTGTGTGTCGGTGCCAAACTTTGGGAGCTAAGAACTGATTTGGGGGAAAAATAGGGGCTTGATGAACTGAAATTTCAACATTTTTGTGGAGGTCTGTGAACTAAAATTGGGCGAAATTATAGGCTTTGGAGCTAACAAATTCAAAATGTTTCCAAATTTGAGCTGAAGAGCTACAATTTTCAGAGTGTTAGGCTTAATGAACTGGAGCATGATGCAAATGGGGATCTTAAGGAACTGCAGGAGAGTCTCGAAAAGGCAGAAAAGGGACTCTTGACCGCCGCACATACCCGTACCACCTTTACACAGTGGCGTAGCGTCATGGGGGCACGGGGTCGATGGCAAAATTTAGAAAATCCCATAGTAAAAGTGCCAAAAAATGGCTTGTGCCCCCTCTCCATCAGACCCGGTGCCCCGGCCCCCTCCTCAATATGATGACCCACGCTACAGAAACAGTACAGAAACGTTTACATATGCAAATTTTCCTGCTCGCTGCGCTCGCATTATATATCTAAACCATTTAAGGTTTGTAAATTAGGATCTCAAAAATGGCATGTGCCATGGGGGTGCAAAGATTTATGGCAGGCCGGGGAGAAGCAATTTTTGGCAGGGCGAGAGGGGATAAGCATTTTTTTGCTAATTCATCCCTCCCCAGGCTCTGCATAATTATTGCACAGGCCCAAAACAATTCTAGGCATGCTAGGTGGGACAAGCAAATTATGTATTTACAAGAAAATAATATAGAACTAAAATTCTGGTTAAGTATAGGCCTATGTTGATAAAGTATTGGTGAAAACCCCGATGCTTGAATTTGATACATAAGGACTCGGACTCGGACTCGGACTCGAACATTGAGGACTCGGACTCGGACTCGGACTCGGACATCAGAAATTGGCAGGGACTCGGACTCGGACTTGGACTCGGACACCAAGGACTCGGACTCGGACTCGGACTCGGATGACGAGGACTCGACTACAACACTGCTGGTAATTGACCTCTCTGTGTGTGCGTGAGCATGTATATGCCATGATGATGTCAATGGTCATCTGCTTTTACACTGCCTCCGCGGGAGTGAGTGCAGCTAGCCTACGCTGCGCTATAGTTCGGCACATAAAATCAGAATATTTTTGTCAGTTTTTGAGTTCAAGACGCACGCTTCTTTCTCAAGATGCTAGCTAACGACTATCATATCCGTTGAACACATATATTCAAGTGCAAGGAACAAAATCTGGCTTCTTTAGACTAAATAAATTACGGGAGATATTCATCATTTTCTACCCCGGTATCCAAAGATTTATCATCTGAATATCAAATCGTACATAGCACATCACGTGTATCAATCCCGGGTATTCATTTCAGTGTCTCTGCTATATAATGTAATTATTAACTGGGCGATGTCGGTGTGCAGTCAGCAGTGTAAAAAGTGTAGAATTTTAAGGACCAAAGGACTATTCCAGTGAAATCCATACACCTCCTATAGAAGACTTAACCTTAATCTCCCACACAGGGAGGTGTAGATTTCAAATGGAGTCACCCATTCAGGTAACCCCGTATGAAATGCACACTCGCTGTGTGGAAGATTAAGGTCATGTCTTCCATAGAGGGTGTATGGTGAAAATGATTAATGTTGGTATATCTTTGGGTGAATATTGAATATGTGCCGGGGAAGCTTCAACTCAATGAATGTGGCCCTCTAGATCATCTGAGCAGTAAGCTGTTATGAAAAATATAAAATATCTTTTGAATTTTTTTAATACATTTTCAAACAGTTATACAATGTTTAGATACTGAAATAACTTTAAATGTCAGGTTATTGAAATACCTTTAAACAAATCCCCAAAGTTTTATTGCAAATGTTTTTAAAATACTATGAAAACATTTTATAACCATTATAAAATCTGACATTTATCACATTTTCTAGTAACCTTTGTTCACCATTTTGAAAATGTTATAAAAAAACGTTGTTTTTTTGTTTGCTGGGAAGCAGTTGTTTATTTTTAATTAGCTTGTTTCAAAGAAAATATACATAGCGTACCTGTCAAGCAAGGCCAAGTTGTATCACGGATACAGGATGCATCTGATATGGATGTTCCGGGAAAACTCCACTTTGGTTTAGCATTTCCGATTCCTAAATACACAAAAAAGCGTTTGCTTTTAATTAATAGAATTTTCATGAATAATATTTAATAACAGTTTAGTTCTGTGAATGCAGTTGATTTAAGTTTATTTAAAGATTTTGAGAGATTTGATTTAAAAGTAAGTGTACATTACCTATCTGAGAAAAAAGGACTTGAAGACAAATATAATATAATTTTGTAGTAATGGCTACTCAGCAAACACAATTTTTTTTAAAGTTATAAAAGTGTAATAAACATGTTTAGGTTCTGGTCAAAATGTTTTAATAATATTTAAATGTCGGGTTAAAGGTCAAAAACATTTATAAAATATTTCATATGAAAAAACACTACAAGAACATTTAAAAAATGTTTTTGTCAAAATGTTATTGCAAAATATTTGTAAGAAAACATTTGGGAAACTATATTGTTAACACTTATATTATGTTAGAATATTTTTCATCAAGTTTTCAAAAATGTTTTCTGAATGTTACTAAAATGTTTTCATACCATATATGTAACCCAACATTTATATGTTTTCTATAAAACATTTTGTGTTTGTTGGCTACTTGCCATTATACAATATTTGTGAGACCAAATTTGAACATTCATAGATTATTACTTATTCCATTTGTCAGAATTGAAGATATGCATATACTTCGGGCACTAGGTGTAGAAATACAAGACAACCTCCATTATAATTTTTGGCAATGTTCTCGCCAATGACTGGTCGATGTACTCATCCAGGTGGTATGCGCCGTGCATTAAATTCAGTAAATTTCCATCGTCAACCGTGTAATTGAATGGGATTATTTTGAAATTTTAAAACGCTTGAAATATCACAAACAAATAGGCCTATGTTAAGGGAACCAAAATGAGCGTTTATTGCGTTTCGACAGTATTTTTGTGGGACATGAGAGCACCTCAGACCTATCGAATTGCATTCTGAATCTGAAGCATGTCTTTCTGATATCAAATAATTTTCATTTTTAAAAATCACAATATAATACAAATTTTATGACATGGTAAATTATATAAATCTAATGATATATTCTTAAAGTGTATGTAGCAGGGAGGAAAAGCCGACGGTCAATTGAAAATTTTGACCTTTCATATTGAAGATATGGATTTTTTTTCCCAAAAAGACCTAATTTTTTTGGTGTTTTGGGAAAAAAATCCATATCTTCAATCTGAAAAGGTCAAAATTTTCAATTGATCGTCGGCTTTTCATCCCACCTACATACACTTTAAGTATAAATCATCAGATTTATAAAGTTTACTTCAAGTACTGTTAAATATCAAAAATATCAATTTTAATGATTTGCCATAAAATGTGTATTAAATTGCGAATTTCAAAAATCAAAATTATTTGATATCAGAATGACATTCTTCGTATTCAGAATGCAATTTGATATGTCTGATGTGCTCTAATATCCCAAAATAAATACTGTCCAAACGTTCATACCCCAGCCCTTAATAAATAATATAAATACAAGCTAAAACCGTTGGGGTTCGATAACGAACCCCACAAAACTAACCGAGTATATGGAAAATGCCATACAGCCGGGGGGTTTCACAAGTTGCCGGCTCTATCATGCCACTAGCCGCCTGTACTCATCCTGATTATCGCGTACAATGAACCAGTTCATGCCTGGGTCATGTGATGTCGCACGGCTTGTTCAGCGAATGAGGTACCGATATTTCATGACTTAATTCAATTAGCCAATCAGAACTCTACTTCCATGTGTATGCTCTACCAGGCTGTACATACGCTACAATTGGCAATGAGTGCGAAAGAGAGCTGGTAAATAGTATAGTATGGGTTCAGTCCCAGGTGCTATCTACAGTAGACAGTAATTATGACCCCACAGAAAATGGCATATACATGTAATGATTTGTATTTGGTAGTATTTATGTACTTGCGTAATATTTGTGTGTATTGTATACCTCAACTGCTTACATTAGACGCAGTTTTAAGCACCGTTTATCAGTGGGAGCTGGTAGCCTAATGGATAGAGGGTCCATCCAGATCAGAAGGTTGTGGGTTCGATTCCCATGCGGGCACATTCCCTTGCTTTTATTCAAGTTGGGTTGTGTGCCGGTCAGGATTTGTTGTCTTGTTTAATTAATTTGTAACACTTTGGGTTGGAAAACTGTTCTTTCTTTTTATTGATTATATTCAGTTTCCTCTCGTAGCGTTCCCCATTGTGTTTACTTGTTCTTGTGCAGGATGCGTAGCCCCATTACCTAGTTTTAGTTTGCCTGCTTGGTAGGTATAATTCCCAAACATATCATCATTTGTGGGTGTTATGATCTTCAACACAGATGATTTTCATGGACATACAGATATAATAATCAATAATCTTTCAAGACCTAAAATCTTTAAAAGACTTGTGATTTTTGACATGTTTGAGGTGGTGCAATCACACAGGGCAAGTACCATGTATGTTTCAACCATCTAGTAGACACTTGGCATGTTATCAACGAACACAGGTGATTGGACTCGCTTACTTGTGAATATTATTCTGGGGGCACTCACTACAAATGAAATGGGTGACAGGGATGTGCGGCCACATTGAACCCCATTTTTCAGCCTCCTCTCACTGAATGAATTTGTATTAAAAATTTGTCAAAGTTTTCTCAGTCTCATGGAAAGGCCCTCTTTTGGTAAAATGTTTCCTGATTCTCAATGAAAGATTCCTTTTAGTAAAATTTGCCCTCATCTCATGGAAAGACCCCCTTTTTTTGCCCTTCCACCAAATGATCCTTTTTTTTTGTTGGAATCAAGTCACTCACAGAAAGACCCCTAGTTTTGAACTGGTGTCCGCATACACCCATCACTTCCAAACTAAGTCGAGTCCCCCGGCTTCTCATTATGCTGTCATTTACCTTCAAAGGTTGGTGAATTCAATGTGTCAAATGGTACTAGCTGGTACTGTAAGCATGATTACTTCAAGATAGTTACAATCTCTAAAGACCTTAAACATGTCCTAGCACATAGTGCAACCTAGTACATAGTCCTACTGCTATGGCCATATCTTTTCTCTTCCCACATATCATGCCTTAGTCTCCAATGCAGCCAGTTTGGTGTCGCTCACTCCACAAACCATCTGCCCATTGTAACATGTAACACTGTTTCTGATTGGCTATCATATGATACATGAGACCAGTGGGTCCTAGTCCATCTAAAAATGACCCAGGAGAGAGCACAACAATCAACGTCATCAGACTTTGCTGCGCTAACACACTCATGAGTCCTTTCTCAATGGACTATTAGGCCCCCCCAAAAAAGGTTTGTCTCAAAGCTTACGCGCGCGTTTGTAAAATCCCACGATTTGACAACAAACAAATGCGGATAAAATCTACGAAAATCGGCGAAAATCAGACTTTTTTCTCAAAATACCATGAAAAAAAGTCGGGAATAAAAAAAAAAAAAAAAAAATTGCATTTCGCATTTGTTTTTAAATTTCTCGTAAGCTTTGAGACAAACCATTTTTTTTTTTTTTTTGGCCTTAGGTCTTAGAATTTTATGTGACAGTACATCTGAGGTGGGTGCCCGAATATCTGTCTGATATACAATCACTCCATGTGACTATTAATGGTCATGACTCATGAATATTAAGTAGCTAATTAATCTATTGAAAGCATTGTTTGAAGTCATGCTTGATGATGTGGTTTTGGCCCACCCGCGGGGGGGGGGGGTCCCAAAATTTCAGAATTTGTGAGCTTAGCAAGCAAAGAAATCAGGTTTTCTACGCTTTTTTGGACAAAAAAGGTCCAAATTTTGGGAAGAAAGTCCACATTTCACAAAATTGTCCCCCCCCCCCCCCGGAAAAAGTCCACTTTTTCAAAATCAGCACCCCCCAAATGAAATCCTGCGTACTGGCCTGATGTGATTGATGTTGTGAGAAAGATTTTAGCCATTCAAAAAGGGCTTGTGTGAGATCATTGGCACACTGTTGTGTGAAGCAAGCGGAATCCAACCAGCGGCAGGATACTAAATCATGTCTATGTAGGCAAAAGAACATGAAAGTGGAGTCTTTATGATGGTAAGATAAAGCCAAGAATTTTCTGCTTTACAAATGCTAAATTCTGCTTTTCTCCGCTTTGTAATTTTAGCACATTTCTGACATAATAAAATTTCACAAGAATCTTGTGACGATCATTGCGATTGGCAAAGTTGGGATGGGTGATTGGGTATCATGGCTGCAATGGGAGGTAGGACAGGCGTTGTACGGTAAATCTATGACGGAGTTTACTTTATTTTGATGAATTTTGAAGACCCATTTCATTTAGTATTTTATTTATTTCTTTTCAATTGTATTTTTGTCCTTTTTCTAGGTCATTTTTGCTTATTTTTTATATTTTTTTCTCATAAATGCGTTTTCCGCTTTACCTCAGAATTCCGCGATTTTCGCGGAATTTCCGCAACGTGGGAAATTCTTGGCTTTATGGTAAGATTAAGAACCAAACAGCACACATTTCTCAATTTTGCACTTTCCCTGGAAGTTCCAGGTTTATGAAGGGTGCATTAGGGTTATTAATTATTTTAAACTGTTGTGATTTGGTAGTTCACAGCATCTTACGAATGGTAGTGAGCTTTGGCAAAACTGCATTGCTCAATTCATAGCGAGCGTGTAGAAGAATTAAAATATCACAGATATACTTTTATAGGTGCTGCGGTTCTTGAGTTACGTTGTAAAGAGGTCTGAAACAACAACACTTTTGTAAAACGTACATAACTCATTAACAACAATAAATTAAGCAAGTTTGCAAAGTATACGATATTTGTAGAATGAACTTTTGCAAAGCATCAAGGTGTTAATTTTCAATAATATATTGATCTAGATAATGAAAATCAATTTTTAGGTTGCTTCGACCAACAATACCCCGTCTACCCTTAACAAACTAAGAAGAATTTGATGCCCTAGCCCATTGGACTGTCATACATGGTTATCCACACTCCACTGACATAAACGTGTGAATGATATTGGGGAAAATCCTAATGGGAGAACATCAGAATTGCTCTATTAATAACATAAAAGATTTCATGCTTATATAGATGCAATATTGAAAAGCTTTAATGGAGAAATGGTATGCGACTCAGTGAACCAAATTCACTTTTACATGCCAAGACTTTTTATGTGCCAAGGGTAGAGTCTAATAAAATATACATGATGGGTAAGAAATATTGAATTGATTTTGTTGTTGTTGCAAGAACACATACCGGGATATCTCCTTGTTGGCATTTCATATTTTAGTCTTGATAAAATTAACAATAAATGTGTTTTGATCATGTTTGGGAAACATATTGCTTTTCTGCACCTAAAGTGCAACTTTTCAGATCTTTCATCTGAGATGCAAACTCTTAAATGCAACTCTAACCCCAACTTGTAACTCTAAATTGAACTCTATAGAATGCAACTCGAACTCCAACTTGTAAATCTAACATTAAATCTAACTCTAAAATGTAACTCGAACTCTAACTCCAACTCAAACTCAAACTCATAAAATACATTTACTCTTCAAGAGTAAAAATACTTCAAATCAGCAGGAAAAAATAATAAAAAACAACAATAAAACATAAACACCACACTCTAACATCCACTGCAACAGTGGACCTTTTTTTTCATTGACCAGAAAATACCCACAAGTAACAAAACCTTTCTACATGTCAAGGGTAGATGGCCCTACCTGAACAAACAGATATTTGCTTAAACAGCGAATTGTACGCTGCTTTGCATTTTAGTTGATTCTGGCAACTGAGGACATCCTCGGTGTAGGTTGTAGGTGTGTCCACATTTAGGTGCTAAAAAGTCAGATCAAGGTCCATGGTAGAAGGTACAAATGCACCCCAACACACACACCCAAAAAAAAACCCTCACACAAACACTTTTCATTTTAAAGACTGTTGGATCGAACTAATATACCATGTGCAATAAGTTCATTCCGCCCCTCACCAAAAGCGTTTATAACATGTTTAAAATGAAACTAACACAATGCATTTTAGGCTATTTGTTATTTGTTATTTTGTTAGATTTCAAGTAGAGATGTTAAACCAATTTATTTGAAGTCATAGTATCCTTGGTGGCCAATCACCATGATCACCTCCAAAACACGCTTGCCCCAGTTTACCGTCTACTAACGGCTCAAGAAGTTCCTTACTCTTGTCTAAACTTTGCCATACATTCTGGACTCTATCTGTAAGTTGTGTCATGATTTTGCAATATGGAGTTTCAAAAAACCTTTCTTTTAGAATAGACCACAATTTCTCTATTTGGTTAAGACCTTTCTTCCTCCATTCTCTGGCAATTTCTCTCTCCTTGAACAAGCCAATGTCGGGGTTTTTTTGACACCATCTTTAGATTTTCTGAGGTTTGTGGTTCTTTAAATTCCTCAAGACACACGTCTGTCCACACTACAAGAAATGCAAAATGAATTTTTACAGCGTGTATGCCTTAAGAACATTCATAGCAAGTAATCCTGAGGGCAAAAGCTGATGGCCCTCTAACTAAAGTGATGATATGCTTCGGGCAAACCGGACTTAAGGGCGGAACAAACTTTTTGCACGCCGTATATTTTATTTTGACAGATCATGCCCAATATTCTATGTTGAGTTAATCTAAAGATTAGATTCTATGTACTCAATCTAAATATGATATCTAGGCCTATATAATGAACAGATTGTATAAATATATGACCCATTTATGTAGTAACATCAAAAAATACAGACCATGTCCATATTATTATAGCTTCAGTTGGTTAAAGAATGAGCCATAGTAAAGCGAATATAACATATTTAGATGAAATGTACAAAGCCGGGTCATTGAAAGGCAAATCAATTAATGTAGGCAATTTGTGACCAGATTTAAAAATAAATTTTTTAAAAATAATATCCCAAAATTAGGTATGTAAAAATTTACTCATTTCAGACATTTTTTATTTTGACAGGGATGAACTTGGCCAGCAAGCATTTCTGGTAGACAAGTAATTAGCTTTGCAAACTAATAATGGTTAGGTACTTAAAGGTTTGTCATTGATGTTATGTATCATAGTTTTGTCAAATTGTCATTGGACCATTTTTCTACTTCAGACTGCCAAAATTTTAACTGTAAAATATGTCTGCTGAGAAAACAAACTTTTAGAAATATTCAGCATTTCTATTGTTTTCTTTTGTTGTGGTCATAGGGCATGCAACATTATAATAGGCCTGCATAGTCTATGTCACAGTCTTAGTACCAGATGAAAACTGCCAACACATGCACACCGTGTCAGAGAATAGCATGGTAGAGTCAAGATTTCCCCTGTTCATATCTCTGCCACAAGCATTTCTGGTGGTTGAAAAAAACGGAAAAGACCATTCTACACTATTATGTATTTTGCTTTGTGTTTGAAAATATTATACAAATATTGAATGTTAATGAGTACAACGGTAAGAATATTTTCATGAGGTGAAATATGGACTTGGATATGGAGTTGAATGGAACAGTTCATATTTCACTGAATGAAAGTATTCTTTCCATTGACCAAATCAAACTTAAATTCTTCCACTTAATTTTATAAATCACCAGGAAAACAAAATATAATAAAAAATATCTAAACTATATTTATTTTAGAAGCAACACCAACACCTATAATTGACGAGTCGAGGTGGTCACCATGAGCAATATACGCTCACATTTGTCACCGGTGCCATGATATGATAGCTGTGTGTTAGTGTAAATAGTCTTTTTGCTAAATAGCAAAATAGCACAAATGACCAATAGTAATTGGCCAATCAAATGACAAATTGTTATAGTAACATGTGACCCATATTAGCAGCAGTTACATATGAACCAACCTTTTTTACAAAACACCCTCCTGACCAATCATATCTTTCAA
This sequence comes from Amphiura filiformis, assembly GCF_039555335.1. NCBI lineage: Eukaryota > Metazoa > Echinodermata > Ophiuroidea > Amphilepidida > Amphiuridae > Amphiura > Amphiura filiformis. The sequence continues at coordinate 51,578,835 of NC_092628.1, read as the reverse complement.
CAGCAACCGATTCAAATAACTCTCCCATAACAATTCCTTGTATATTGTATCTATTTGCATTTTTTTTCACTTTTAAATATGACAATGAAAGAAAAAGATTCTGTCAAAATCATGATAAATTTATTCTAAGGAACATATTATATAACTGCAATGCAATAAAATCCTAATGACAATGAAAGAAAAAGTTTGATGCTGTCAAAGTCATGATGAATTAAATCCAAGGAACATTTTTTTTTTATAACTGCAATCCAATAAAAGCCCAACTTGACAGATGTATTTGACTGGCATTGTTTACAATGAAGTAGATCAAACGGATATCTGGTGTTATCTCAGACAAATCTAGCTTGCGGAAGATTTGAGAGAAAAAATCATTTAGTATTTTATTAGAGTTAAATGTTTGAATTAGGTCAACACAATATTCTCTTGGCTTCTCATATTATCTCATAACATAATTATGACTGAGTTTGGTGCTGTTTTAAAGGAACAGTGTCCCCTTTTTATACAGTAAGAAAATATTCCTATTTGACAGGTAGCTGCAAATAAAAGGTGTTGAATTCAATTCCTGACCAAGAAGAAGTGATATTTTTCCTATGACTCAATCTGAATTTGATAATCAAAATTTTGAGTACATTAACCCAAGTCTAAACACAGTTCAGTAAACTAGCTGCTGAAGATGATGTGTTCTATCTATAGACGCCATCAAAGTGTGTGCTATCTGCCAGCTACAGCAATATTACAAACTAGCTATCTACTGAAGACAGCATGGTGAAATATCTATGAGGATATACTGAAGATAGCAATGTGAGCTATCTACTAAAATAGTAATGTGTGGTATATCTGGTGAAGATAGCAATATGTATCATCTACTGAAGATAGTAATGTATCTACAAAAGATAGCAATGTATAATATCTACTGAAGACAGTAATGTATCTACAAAAGATAGCATTACGTATTATCTACTGAAGACTAATAAGGTATATACAAAGGATAGCAATGTGTGATATCTACCGAAGACTGTAATATATGTAAAAAATACATTTACAAACGATAGCAATGTGTGCTATCTACTGAAGATAGCAATGTGTGGTATCTACTAAGATAGCAATGTGTGGTATATGGTGAAGATAGCAATATCTATTATCTACTGAAGACAGTAATGTATCTACAAAAGATAGCAATGTGTGATATCAAAAAATAGTAGGCCTAATGTGTGCTATCATTGAAGAGAGTAATAACAAAGGATAAGATAGCAATGTGTGCTATCTACTGAAGACAGCAATGTGTGTTATCTACTGAAAATAGTAATGCATGCTATCTACTGAAGATAGCAATGTGTGGTATCTGGTGAAGATAGCAATATGTATTATCTACTGAAGACAGTAATGTATTTACAAAAAAATAGCAATGTGTGATATCTACTGAAGACACATCTACAAAGGATAGCAATGTGTGCTATCTACTGAATACTAATGTGTGCTATCTACCGAAGATAGTAATATGTGGTCCTAATGTGTGATATCTACTGAAGATATCACTCTGTACTATCTACTAAAGATAGTAATTGTGTGGCCTTGATGGGTGCTATCTACTGAAGACAGCAATGTGTGATACCTATTGAAGATAGTAACATGCATTATCTACGCCTTAATTTGAATCTCTAGTTAAACCTCTAGTCCCTTGGTGACCTCAATAGTAGCATTTGCCTTCAGGGCTAGCAGCCCTCAAGAAACTAGACTATTGACATCACCTTGGGCCCACAGGTTTCACCAAAGCTTCTCACAGCAGTATATATTTCTATACTAACTGCTGAAGATATAGTGTGTGTTATCTACACAGAGATTAGTCACAAAGAGTACTGACTCCACCATGCTGCTCAGGTAAAAATAGTATATATCCAGATTATTTTGTCATGCGCCCGGCAAACTTTGAATGAAAGTGCATGCTTGTTTGCGTTGTGCAAGTAATACAGCGTGCCAATAATGCATGCTAAGTGCTACACACAAACCTTTGTAATGCTTAAACTTAAAAAAGATGCAAAATGGCATTCAATTTCAGGCTTTTGCTTACTAATAATGCCCCACAAGTTTGGTATCTATACATGACAAACCAAGATGGCGATTTATCATAGCATTAAGCGTGGGGCAATTCAACTGCTCAGGGCCAGAAGTGGTAAGTGCACTAGCTGCCATATGTAGATGAGTACAATATACTGTGTGTAAATTGCCAAATGTTCACAGGGTAAGTATTGCACTTACCCACTTCTGGCACTGAGCGGTCAAATTCTGAGTCGGTACTCTTTGGTTTAATCTCTTTAGCTCCTACTGAAGATGTTATTTTCACACAAAGAGCAATGTGCAAACAGCAATGTGTACTAAATGCTGAAAACATTGCATTTACAAAATATTTAATAACTGAAATCTTAATATTGGAATCTTTTTTGAACAGCATTGTCATAATGCGCTTCAGTCTACTCCACAAATTGTTTTCAGTTTTGCATAACAGTAGTATTCAAATTAATAGTTATGTTACATATTGTCATTTGATTTTTCAATTACCCTTGTTAAAGGAGTATTTCATGATCCTAGCATCCTCTTTTTATGACATTTTTCAGTACATATCCACGAAAAAAGCATATTCCCAAAATTTCAGTTGATTCCGACATTGTGTTTGCGAGTTATGCATGATTATTTGTATTAAACTGCTCCATAGACAATACGTTTTAATTTCGTTCTGGTGCACCAGAACGAAATTCAAATTTCACGATATCTTTGCTAAACGAATTAATCTGCAAGAAATATTTTGTACATAAACATTATGTAGCCAGAGGTTTCCAGTGATATAAAAATCTCAACTTTTTTGAGAAAAGTGGGGGGATGAGGCTGTGGATCACGAAATGCCCCTTTAAACAAATTATTTAGTTTGATATTCACTTGGAAGGTTTTTCAACAAGAGATTGCACTTTTGCTGAAATGAGTAATGTAATGCAGCCTTATAGGGCAATCTGATCAAAAAATGAAGGAAGGGAAGCTATAGCACAAAACTAAATACTACCAGTATAAATATTATGATCAATTTTTATCTTAAGAAGGGGATAACCCAACCAGATATAATTTGAATAGCCTGCAGGTATAAATATCACCAAACTCATTGAATAACTCACTGACTGCCTCAATGATGAACTACAAGTTTACCCGTCCCAAACTCATTGAATAACTCACTGACTGCCTGAATGATGAACTACAAGTTTACCTGTCCCATAATCCATTGTAATATAGGTTTGAATTGAATGGTTTGTATTTCCCCGAGTTAAAGCCATATTATAATATTTGCTGAGGAGAACGCCCTCAATTTTTTTTTAAATTCTGGTTTTTACACGACTGTAATGTACTTTAGTCAATAAAGATACTCTGCAAAAATGAAGTCCGTATGCACAAAAGAGTTAGACCGGGTCTAAAGATAGACCTGGTCTAAGCAGAATTTAGTTCCACCAGGAATGGACCTTTACTCTTATTTCCTTCCTAATTTTAAAGATTTAAATGCAAAGTTCAAAAATAATACAAAAGAACTTAAAGGCCCATTCAGTGATTTGCTCATCCGGACGATCGTAAAAATCATCAAAATTCAGATTTTGGTACCTTTGTAATTGGCATAGATGTGCTAACATAGCCTGCTAGTGGTTCGGTCGAAAGCCGTGTATTTTAGACAAAATAAAGCATTTACATGAATCTGGACTTTTGATACTGACAGTACAAAAAGTCCGACTCGAGATCGAAAGAAGCTCACTCTCCACGTACCAACACGCGTTGCGTATTGTTTCTACTACTTATTACATCAGTAGCTACTATTTTAAACAAAATACACAATTTTAACTGTTTTTCATATTTGAATTGACCGTTATTTTGCCTCGGTGACCTTTAATTGCTTATTTTGTTTTCTACTACAAAAATTAAGCGTCTGTTTTAAATCAATTTAGACTCTACTTCCCACGTGTTAGAAACACTGGACTAGGAAGTTTTTCCAGTCGATTTGGCGACTGTACGAAAATCTCGATTTTCTCGAGTCGATCTGAGTTGAAGTAGAAAACGCTTTCTAAAACTTCTGTTTTTTGACTAATTTGTCGATGTATTCAGGGGAAAAGTGGTTTAATGAAATTCTGTAGACTTATTCTTTATTTCTAAGCAACTCTGACAAATTTCCATTTTTTTAATGTTCCTGTGAAATCACTGAAAGGGCCTTTAAGAAAATGTAAAGGAAAATGTCCTTTCTCCTGGTATTAAATTCCACTTAGACCAGGTCTAACTTTAGACCCAGTCTAACTCTTTTGTGCATACAGACCTAGGTGCTGTAGTTTTCCGAGATTTTGAATAAAACGATGGAACCGGCGTTTTATTATTACGATGGAAATATTAGTCAAACACGTATGCACAGTACGTACACGGCATGCAGGATACACATACACACACACCCAGAGGATCGAACCGAATTACAACCGCGGGAGTAACATGCATGGGCGCTAGTAGTAAATTCCTATTTTCTATGCTTTACCTCACTTGTTCCGCTCAAAATTAAAGGGGACATATCTGACAGTAAAAGCTAACATTTTATGGAAAATAAATACTAATCTATCTAAATGTTAAATATGGCTTTGGTAATGCTGATATTACACAATACTACACATGAATGTAATTTATCATACACTGTAAGTTTTACAGAGTAATAAAAAAAAAATCAGCAAACTTGATGTAACATTCCCAGTGATAACCAGGTCTGCAAAAAATTGGATCTCAGTAAACAGGAGTGTTGTATGTTGAATATTTAACTTAGTTTTACATCAGTTTTGTTAATGCCAGAACCAATTGGTATTACATCTTAATGCTCAGAAGTATCATAATACTGAGAAGTATATAAATGAGTCTCTGTAAAAGCACTACATAGAATTTAAAAGTTGTGTTGTTTAGAAAGATATTTAGACTTATAGTACTATTGTAAGGATGTAAGTTAGAAACATTATAACTTATCAACCTTTACATGACTATTTGCTTCTTTTTTTCTTCTTTACATTTCTATTGCATTGTGGGATGACTCTAGCTTAATGGTGATTGACTACCCATCTCAAATGATCATCACTGATATCCAAACCGTCAAACTGCCTAAATTAATTAGGATTCACCCAATGACTCACCCTCAAGCTAATATGGATACACTAACTGGTGCTGCATGGCTAATTATTCCACTAAATAATGAATTAAGCCGATATGGGATTTGTATGGTAATTAGTTACATTGACCAGAGTAACCAAAGAACTTAATGGAAGAAAAATGGATTTTTAGTATCTGGAAAAACTACCATATTTAATTTAACAGTAGATATCATGGTCAGATTTTACGTAAAGGTTGTCAAAAATAATTATGATTCTAATCACTTGATGCAAATGATGCGGGCCAACCAGAGTATCATGTCAGTCCATTGACCTATATTTAAAGAGATCAGATGCAAAAAGTGGTATATCCGTTTTTATTAATTTGAGATATTGGCAAAAATAATGTCAAATATTCTGTCGGTCCGTGTCACGTCACTTCCGGTTGATGATGTTCGAGTGAAAACAAGTCCCTGATTCGATTTTTGTTGATGATTTCTGTCATCGGTGTTATGTAAATTTCGACCGCAAATAGTCAGTGGAATCACACAACCGTTTCTAAGTCTTCAGAGTGGAAGAAACTTACTTGATTTACCGTTTATATACTGACAAACTTAAAATTAAATTCCATGGTCGAAAGTGTCGTTTTTCTGAAATTGAATATCACTCCAACAACATCGCTATGTAGCCTCCTTCACAGTCGGTTTCTGTTGTTCATAACAAACCGTGAGCCACATGCAGTTTGGGCCCGAGACTAGAGATAGCCCGGATGTCCGACCGACAGAATAAAGAACATAATAAGAAAATGTGCTGTTTTTTATCATAGTTTCAAAAAGGTACATTGGATTTTTTAAAGTAGGGCATCAATTTAAAGCCAGCATGATAGGACAGATGTTGATGGCTTCAATGCAAAATGTTTGGAAATGGCATATATTACATTTTGCATCTGAACGTTTCACTTATAGTCCCTAAATACAATTATGAATACAATATATAATGGACTAATTATGATGACAATACATCATGGACTAATTATGATTACAATACATCATGGACTAATTATGATTACAATACATCATGGACTAATTATGATGACAATACATCATGGACTAATTATGATTACAATACATCATGGACTAATTATGATGACAATGCATCATGGACTAATTATGATGACAATATATCATGGACTAATTATGATTACAATACATCATGGACTAATTATGATGACAATGCATCATGGACTAATTATGATTACAATACATCATGGACTAATTATGATGACAATGCATCATGGACTAATTATGATGACAATATATCATGGACTAATTATGATTACAATACATCATGGACTAATTATGATTACAATACATCATGGACTAATTATGATGACAATGCATCATGGACTAATTATGATTACAATACATCATGGACTAATTATGATGACAATGCATCATGGACTAATTATGATTACAATACATCATGGACTAATTATGATTACAATACATCATGGACTAATTATGATGACAATGCATCATGGACTAATTATGATTACAATACATCATGGACTAATTATGATGACAATGCATCATGGACTAATTATGATGACAATATATCATGGACTAATTATGATTACAATACATCATGGACTAATTATGATGACAATGCATCATGGACTAATTATGATTACAATACATCATGGACTAATTATGATTACAATACATCATGGACTAATTATGATGACAATACATCATGGACTAATTATGATTACAATACATCATGGACTAATTATGATGACAATATATCATGGACTAATTATGATTACAATACATCATGGACTAATTATGATTACAATACATCATGGACTAATTATGATGACAATACATCATGGACTAATTATGATGACAATATATCATGGACTAATTATGGCCCATCTCATCAAGAAAAAAATAAAATAATAAGGACTATTTGTCACATAAAATTGATATATATAGCCTATTCTACATTAGACATCAATGCCTCAGATGTCATTCTAGAGTAAAACAAAAAATAAAACAATTCTTTAATTGAGTTAAGGCGAATGGGAGCCTTCAGGCCATATTTGTCCAATTTTGTTTAAATAATACCATTTATTCCTACAGGGTAATACATTGATCTTATAAGAAGCGAGTCAAGGAAGCCACTGGTCACATTTATATTTCCAGATGTACGAGTATTGTAGATATTGAGTTATGACAAATAATAGGCCAAAACAAAAAAGCAAAATAAAAAACAAAAACACCAAAAAACAAACACATACACATTACACACCATTTGAAGTATTGTTATTGATATTATTAATTATCATTAGCCCTAAGAAAAATTGTTTGATTGGCGTAACATAAAAAAATTTAGGGTCGGTCGGTCTGCCAGTTTTTTTTTACACACATTTTATGCTGTAAATTGCTTTTTTTCTTCTTTTTTAAAATTTTTTTTTTTTTTAATTAATTTTTTTGCAAAAAAATAAGAAAAAAAGTCTAGGGTCGGGCCTATTTTTAGAGTCGGTCGGGTTACGCCAATCAAACAATTTTTTTAGGCCTTATCATCGTTTATATAAGGACCATGATGATGTATAAATAAATATTTACTCACAATGCACTAAAGCAATGCACTACAGACCTATATATGAATCAAACCAGTTTCCATTGATTCTCTGGCAATGGGTTATTCCAGTTGAAATCCATATACGCCTACCCTCTTCAATCTTCAAAGGTGAAATCCTCATGCAGCTACCAGGATGGTGCAGAAGGGGATCCGTGCAGAAGTGACGTCTGTTGTTTCAAGCAAAGGGCAGAAAAGTGAAGGTGAAGAAAAAGTGAAAACCATACCAAACATTGAAGTATTACCAAAGGAAAACAGAAATACACACAGATTTGAAGCAAAACTTTGTGGGAGCAAAAAGGCAGATGCCTGTGATGTCCCCTATAGAAGACAAGACATGACCTTAAAATGGGGTTACCGGAATGGGTGACTCCATATGATACCTACACCCCCTGTGTGGGAGATTAATGTCATGTCTTCCATAGGGGGTGTATGGATTTCAATTGGAATATCCTAATTCATGATACCATCTCATATTGTTGATATGACAAAGTTCAGATTTTCTGTTCTTTTCCTTGCAAATATGATAAACACGCAAAATTAGAATATAAAATGAATAAAATATAACCTCAAATTGAAATCAGTGTCAAATATACAAAAATAGTATTTTGTTTAATCTTTACATCACAGAAACTCAATAAATATAAAACTATGGATCATACTAACGATTTAACCGGAATCTTCTAAATAGTAAAATCCACATCTGTATAATATTAGAATGAGGGATTGCACATTTTAAAATTATATGCTATCAGGTGTTTTCATCAAAGGATGTTCCATATGTTATGAATTAGAAACAGAAAATGTAACACTCCATTGGGTTTTAAAATTTACGGGGTAATACTTCACCTGATATACACCGAAAATTACACGTCAGAATACTAGATTCCAAAATAATTCACCAGCGATGCAGAATAGATTGTAAATTTCAAATATTCATTAAATAATACAGTTCATGTATGAATATCCAGGGCAAAGAAGTGCACACATTTTGCATTCAATGATTAAATACACTGAGCCAATATAAATGGGAATATTATATAGAAATCACAATTACTAGATAAGATACGTGCTATATTGGAACTATTATGACTCGTACATAGCTCAATACAATTATCAAGTGATAATCTGTAGATACTTGAGGATATACGAGTCTCGACGGTGCCCAACTGGAGTGGTAAAGTCGTCACAAAATTACCCTTCTGAATAGCAATTTCATATTTAGAAGTATTTTGTGAATTATGTCATGAATGGCTTATTGGTATGCATAAGGCGTAGTTGTAGTTATGAGAATATTGAAACAACTGATCTAGCAGATATTTTACCATCATTATAATCAATGTCCCCATCTTCATCATCATCATCCTCATAGTCTCCATCATCATCATCATCACCACCATCATCATCACTATCATTGTTGTTGCCATTGTCTTCTTCATCATCATCATTTCCAACATCATCATCATCATCATCGTCATTGTTTCCAACATCATCATCATCATCATCATCGTTTCCAACATCATCATCATCATCGTTTCCAACATCACATCATCATCATTTTCAACATCATCATCATCATCCTCATCATTGTCATCCTCATCACCACCATCATCATCATTAATATCATCTTCATTAATATCCTTGCCGCAACTACCAATTTCCATTCTAATTTTTGAATAAAAGGATCACATTGTATAACAGTGACAGTGGAGGACCCAGGGGAGGGATATCACCATCTCCAAATTTACAGAAAACAGCCTCATCCTCTTTTCAAAAGCCAACTGCAACCACTCAGCTTCCAAGTAATTTCAAATTCTGGGTTTGTCGTTGGTTATGTCAGATTTTGAATCCTAAATTGATGATGGCAAACACAGGAAATGGCACCAGCATGCAAATAATATGATAAATAGTTAGTCACCTATATAAAAAGATGGTCAGATATTTGATCAGAAATCTATTATCTTAGAATCTCCTTTCTAGATGGCAGCTGTAGAAGAGTCAGACAGCATTGACCTCCACTCTTGCCCTTGCCAAAGGAGGCATTGTACGAGGGGCAGTCAGTATGTTTTAAGAGTAGACTCGCGACGTCATATGTGGCTTGTTTTCATGGCATTTCTCAATGATTACATAAACACTGTACCTTTGTCTTTCAAACAACACATGCAAAAATTATATCACACACATGATTACGTAACAGCATTAGCATAAAATCAATGGTCTAGAGTCACCTGGTGAAATTGAGTTGTTTTTGTTAAGGGAAATAAGAGGCTGAAATGAGGTATAGTTGTATTTTTTATATTTTCTCGGGAATTAAAGAATGGAGAATGCTGCCTTTTGGAACAGTAATAGAACACAAACTACCAGTTCATTAAACCATGTTTGTTGGGCTGTAAATGTTTAAGTTTGTTTAAAATGCATGGTCAAATATGTCTTATTTTTGACAAAAACAAGGCTTTTCTTTCTATTCAAATCTTGATATTGCCAAAAATAGCAAACGTGGAAATTTAATTTTTTTGGCCAGTTCTGTTGACTAATCTCCAAAAATTAAAACGGGAGTCTCCCTAGAAAATATTTGAATCCGTGATTAAAATATAACTGTTATTCTACCATTGTTACATTTATACAAAAAGTAGTGGTACAGAGAGAGAGGCCATCGTTTTAATAAGAAATTTATTTTTAAAACTTTTCTGGTCATTTCAGGTTGAGATCATCCATAAAAATTCATATAAATATTTAAATTGAAATTTTCATAGCATTTTGTAATATTTTAGGCCCTATTTACATGGAATTTTGCCATTTTAGTGCATTTCCACCATGTTGTATCGGTCATCCTACCCACGCATGCAGATTATTGTTTGATTTGCACCAGTTATCATCGCACTGAGTACTAGCTCTCACACGTGACCAGTCATTATATTTTAGTCTGTTTCATTTTGGAGATAATTAATGTCATTTGTAATAACTGCTTTTTCATTAACGCCATTTTTGCAGAATAATTTTGCTTCCATTCAAGCCCTAAAGTTGTTGAAGTTTCCAGACTTCCCATTTCCACCACAGTGTAATGGCAAGTTTCATATTTTACCAAATGCAAACTGAGGACCTAGTGTTTATTCTTGCCAAAAACTAGCCTTATGCCCCTTGTACTTTTTTCTGTTCTCGGACATTGTAAACACGTGTCTTTGCTGTAATTTAAAAGGCCCGCCTTTTATGCGTGATTTTTTGGCAGTGTCCCTAGTATATTGATTTTATGCTAATGCTGTTACGTAATCATGTGTATGATATAATTTTTACATGTGTTGTTTGAAAGACAAAGGTACAGTGTTTATGTAATCATTGAGAAATGCCATGAAAACAAGCCACATATGACGTCACGAGTCTACTCTTAAAACATACTGACTGCCCCTCGTACAGTATTTTGATTCCTACATGTAGGATCTTGACCGTTACCATATTTGAACTAAGCTTATTCATTCTGCACCAATCCCAAACCACATATTATTAAGATGGATATGCATATTTGAATCATAGGAAAGATAATTTTTCTTTAAGAAGACCTGTTCAAATAGCCACAGGATATTTAAAGAGGACTTGGGGATGAAGAAATGAATACCTGGCACTGTGTTTTCATCTAAAACTGGCTTTCTTAAGCAGTATTCAGACTTTTTATTGTACGTACAATATTGTATGCAACATATCTACGTTGTTTAATCTATTGCCATTCTATTTCCAGTAATGTTTAAGTTCTAACGAATGTTTGATGACGTAAAATCGATAATATATTTCTACTAGATATTACATGTAACATATTATCGATTTTTCGTCATCAAACATTCGTTAGAACTTGAACATTACTGAAAATAGAATGGCAATAGATTAAATAACGTAGATATGTTGCATACAATATTGTACGTACAATACTCGGAGTCTGTGGAGCGCTTTATGTTCCATTTTGATGTCATTTACATAAAATATAATCTGATTTAAAGCTTTTTATCATGATGCAAAAATCTTTAAATTGTACTTTTCATACCATTGCCCTAGTCTTGCCAGCAAGACTTCAGTCTTTATCATAAACATAATGACATCTATGGTTACAGTTACTGGAACTAACCATTGCCCTAGTTTTTCATGATGGATATCTTATGTATCAATACACTTCTAGTGCCCGTTTCTATTCATCGTTATGTATTCTTCTCCCATGCATTATTTTCGCGAACTACCCTTCACAGCCCAAATATATAAACCTACACGCTAAACAATGCATTATCTAAAACCTGCACGCTAAACAATAGATTCTAGATAATACGTGCACGCTCAAATACTAGAAATACTACTTTCACATAACCATATAGTAGAGTTTTTAATAGGTGACGCTTTCGACACAGAGGTCACATAACTATATAATTGTCTGTTCGATATATATACCATCAAAAAAGTACGAATATACATTCTGTGGTGTTAAAATGGTATAGTTACAAACGGTGTTCTATTATAATTACCGAATAGGGTGCAACTCGCTAGACTTGAGTCCAGTCCTCGTTTACGGAGTTTAGGGTTAGGGTTGGGGTAGGGCAGTCTTGTAATAAGACTAGTAGAGTTGCACCCTATTCGCAATCGCCGCTATTATGGGGTACATATATGGGTATGGCTTATTTCTATGAGCATTATATCATTGTCATAAATTATGATTAATGACCTCAAATAAATCAAACATCAAATGAGAATAATCGAGCTTCTATTAATTAAAAGGGCCAAAAACAGGTGGATCATAATTATACAAGATGACACCATTGCAAAATATTCAGCATTTTACAAATGAAATACATGTAGGCCTATATCTAAAATAACATAGCCGGGCCCGGGAAACACACACTAGAGGCATAATATCATGATCATGTTTTTATAATACCATAGGCCTTCAAACACATGTGTTTGAAGGCCTATGATAATACTGAACAAATTGTTAAATCCCAATGTCGTGTGTTTTAATATAGTAGTCGATTTTAAAGTTCAAATTATAGAGCTATAAAGTCCAGTTGATATTCACCGTAGTACTAGTCGGACATCTAAATCGATCGTTTCCAGGTGAAACTGGTTCAGTGCTCTAAATGATCACAACATAAAGTCAATTGGTTACAAACCATGCGTGAATAAGTTACTAAAGTATGACGTATGGCTTAATCGATACCATTGATAGCTAACTTATACAGAGATTGATTTTTCTTTACCAGTTAAATGCTACGTAGCTGGTCAATGTCCTGACGGTGTTTTTAAAATGTAAGATATTTTCCCTAATATTAAAACTAATATAATGAATGCAGCAATTAATATTGCCTATTGTTTTAATAGGCCTACACTCAAAGTGTATGACGGATAATGTATTTCAGTGCAAATGCATTCGTCAAGATAATTGCACTTGCCATGGAGTTATTGCATTTAGCTCTTGAGCCTATCGCTCTCGAGCTAAATGCAATAACTCCACGGCGCGTGCGATTATCTTGACGAATGCATTGCACTCAGTTCATTATCCTTATCAAACACTTTTGATTGTGTGCAAGCTGAGAGCATCTGCACACTTATATTTACCTACATTCATAGTAACACATTCAAAGAAATCAATAGGCCTATAAGATTTTATTAGCCTGATAAGCAGAAACAATTTTATGAATTTTAAAAATAAAAAAATATCATTTGATGAATGCAAATTACTGTTTCTTAAACTTCTTAATATAACTTGCAATCGATGGAATATGTTACTATATAATAGGGAAACAATGCTTTTTTTATTAGCCTGATAAGCAGAAACAATTTTACTAATTTAAAAAATAAACAATTTTACGAATTTTAAAAATAAAAAAAATATCATTTTATGAAGCTTTCGTATGCAAATTACTGTTTCTTCAACTTCTTAATATAACTTGCAGTTGATGGAATATGCTACTATATAATAGAGAAAAAATGCTGCAACATAAGTATATATGAAGTTAATGTTTACTATTATCATTGTATTGTTTTACAAAAAATCTTGTTCATTTTGTAGAATATCTTTGATAGTAATAAGTTTGTACATTTTTAATAAAGGAACACAATAAAAATTTAATATTGAAAATATGAAAATACATGAACACCAAAAAATACATTTCTGTGGGACCTTAGAGGGAGAGAGGAAGGCATATCTATAACATGGTCAGGTTAAAGGAGGCACTTTTGAAAAAAAAGAGCATTATTTAATATCATACATTCCCTATAGAAGACATGACCGTAATATCCAACATAGGGAGTGTAGATTTCAAATGGAATAACACATTCAGGTAACCTCATTTGAAATTCACACTCCCTGCATGGAAAATTACATACATGACTTCCATAGGGGGTGTATGGATTTCAACTGGAATAGCCCAATCCTTGTATCCCTACCATGCCAATTTTCTTGCACACTTTATAGAGGTTATCCACTTTACTCATGTGTGACTTCTAACAAAAGGCGCTGGTTCCCGTAGTATTCCTCATTCAAACCAATTCAATGCATGACCTCAGAGTTACCCGCATGACTTTGGCGGGCTATTATGAAACAGTGATGGTTGCACATGCAGGTACTTCTTTTGAGAGTCATAAACAAGGTATAGCAGTCGCTGATCATATGCAGCTCATAGAACACGAATAACCTCTATTGGTTTTTTTTTGCTCCCTATTCTGCCATTACATTACTCCTTATTCCAGAAAAATACAGCACTAATTTTTTGGGCTAAAAAATTTATCCTGTTTTGCCAAATGAAACATAGCTAAATCCTATAATCCTTTAGTTAGTTCTAACTGGCAACAAAAATAAAAATTTTAATATTCAACCAATTTTTTGAAATAAGGGCCAAAAACATGCGTTTTTAGGGTGTTTTTGTATGTTGTGACAAGCAAGTCCAAAAACTTGTTCTAACACTAATTTTTGGAAAAGACATGCTTAATTTTTATACTTATTTAATCATAGTAACACAAAAAAGTGAGAAATATAGCAAAATTTTGGCATATACTCAATATTTTGAATTTTGTGACTTGATTTTGGGGTTTTTTTCAAGAAATTAGTAAAATGCTTTTTTTCTCCAGTTAATACCAAATTAATGATTAGGATTGAGCTGTTTATTTTGCAGAACTTGATAATATTTTTGTAATCCCCAAAAATCAGTGCTGTATTTTTCTGGAATGGAGAGTAGCATTTTCAATTCCACCATTGCCACCTTTGGTATGATTGGATCAGAAATAACATAAAAAGATGTAGAATTTGTACTAAAATTAATTTTAAAATAATTTTGCTGCAAGCACTTTCAAAATTTCAATTAACTAAATTTGTAAGAGGCATTGCACTTATATAAAGTTAAATCAACATTTGAACCCACCTAGTAAAATAATATTTTCACAGCAGAATCTTTCATAAATTTCAAATATATTTTTCAAAAAACGATCACATTTATTTACTGTAGGTTGGGGTGTTGGTGTGTATGGGTGTGCACAGGGGGTTTGCATGTGTGGGAGAGTGCGACTGGTGTAATGGAAGAACTTTTTATTTTACAAAACAATGCTTTCCCCTTGCATACTTTTACTAATTGCATTTGCATCTTTGTTCTTTAATTTCTTAAATCAGAAATTTTAACATTCCCCTCTTTAAAGCCACATGTGATTTACTCCACAGCAGCGCACTCAATTTTACTTGAATTTCTTTATGCATGATTGTAATGCCCAATGGTGTACTAAAACACCATGTGAAAGACTAAGCCTGAAGTGCTTTAATTACATTTAAGTTTTGAGTTTTTATAATTTTTAAATTTGAATTATCTACCATAGAGCTCTGCTCAATCATTACCAACAGCAAAATCACAAACTAACCCCTCAAAATGTTCAACATTAAAATGCTGACATATTGGGCTATTCCATTTGAAATCCACACTACCCCTGTGGAAGATTTTGGAAATATCTTCCACAGGGGAGTATGTTTTTCAAATGTAATTGGTCAGAGTTAATCATTTTGAAACCCATACTCCCCCTGTATTATGGTTTTACCTATATCTTCCACAACTGGAGTGAGTATTTCAAATAGAAGCTACCTATTCTTTTCGAAAGTAATACTCCTTCCGTGGAACATATTTCCAAAATCTTCCACAGGGGTAGTGTGGATTTTAATTGGAATAGCCCAATTTTTAGGTGTTTCATGCAAGCATGGTTATTTTAACTCTCTTCATGTGGGTGTCGACTGCAGACGACATGTTTTTTTTTAATTCAAAAATTTCATAAATGTAAATTTTTGTGACCATATTTGGAATCAGCATGAAAAATGCATTAAAATGAGTACAAACAAGCCTAGTATTGGTTGAGGAGTTCTTAAGATAGCTCTTGATATTTTGAGAAAAAATTTGAAAACTTGAACTTTTTCTGTTGAAGCGCATGGCTAGCAGGCAGAGCATTAAGGGGCTGGAGATTTAAGATTGACAGCTAAGTGCACAGTACATTAAGTTACAAGTAGCTAATGAAAAACAATATCCTCTGGATTCAAAGAAATAAGGAAGAAAAGTGTCAAATTTGAAGAACGGGAAAAAAAGCATCTAATTTGAGACAATATCCCATATCAAATTATGGCATCATCATTATGAAGTAAGTGTCAGTTTGATTGTATCTCTTGGCACCTTTTGGATATTGCCTGGGGTGATATCTTATCACAAATTCAAGGACAGATTGAGTCAGATTACATGTCCGTAGAAGATAAAATTAAGAAGGACTTGGAGGATATGCCTCTTAGGAGTAACAGATAATAGTGATCAAACAGGGAAGCATGGGATATAGGAGAGAGATGGGAAAGAACAAGAGAGAAGAGGGAGAGGATGGGAGGGAGAGAGACATCTAAATTACTATTAGGGATGTGAAAGAGCGAGAGAGAAGGAGAGGGTAAGAGAGAGAGGGACATCTAAATTACTATTAGGACAAAGGAGAAGGGAGAGAGAGACAGGGGGAGAGAGAGAGATGAAAACAATAATTGCATTCAAAATAGATTTGTCTTTTTTCTCCAAATATTGTTGCTTTTCACTATCAGATTATGTTGTCTTTTAACTTCAAGCCCAACAAATGAGGTAAAACAGTATATAATAATAATAGGCTAATACGGCAAATATAGTCTCAAACAGGATCCCGGTTTTATTATAGTTATTTTAATGTAATTAAAGCATTTCAGGCTTAGTCTTAAGAGTAGAAATTTGAAGGAAAAAAACGGAGGTCGCATCGCTGTGAGCAAATCACACAAAATTACTATTAAAGTGCGACCATTATATCGAGTGACAGCAGCATGGCCCAGCAGTTAAGATCTTTGACTCTGGTGACTTCTTTTTAGTTTTACATACGGAATTTACATTTCTCAAGCAGAAATTGAGAGATTACCAAAATGAATAATATTACAAGTTGGAACTTTTTTGATAAAAAGATGAGGCTGCTGTTTCAAATTCTGTAAGCTTCCCCATTCACTGCAATCCAAGTTACCAGCGTTCGAAATTTTGGTTGTCCGGTCGCCCGGGACAACTAAAAAGGTCGCCGGACAATCAAAAATACTGATTCGGTTGTCTGCCGGACAACCATAAATCTGTAGCCAAAAGTCACCTTTGTAGGCCTACGGACAACCAAAAACTTAGACGGACAACCAGAAATTGTAATCTGGTTGTCCCTAATTCGAACACTGATTCCAACAGTAATCTTTCACTCCAGTGTCAGGGGGAGGTTGAGGAATATCCATGGAATAGCCAAGTTATGATAACCCTCCAACTGACAGAATATATTTCAGTCAATCCACTGCAGGATGAAGACCTCAGCTTCATGTCTCTTTTTTGTGCTTGTTGGGGGCAAGTTCACTTCTCCCCGTTAATGTTGCAGTTTGTCCCTCTATCTCTTCCGTTGGCATCCTCTGTTTGGTTTCCTCCTATAAGGTGTCCAATGTGTGAGTGTTGAGCTCCAGCGATTGTCTTGTCCTGCGGCTGACCAGTCCAGGTCCATTTTCGGATTTCAATGGTTGCCAAGTTGAATTTGGCTTCTCAATCCATTTGTTGGGGTTTCTTTCCTTGTAGGTGATGTTTAGCGACCTTCTTTTCATGTTGTATGCTGGGCTGCTGCCAGTTTTCTTTCTATTTTTCAGGTTAATGGCCATGATTCTGCTCTGTATGAAAAAAACATTTCATTTCGTAACAATTGGGTTGTTTTATCATTCAAAATAATATTAGTTGCATCCATGCAGAATTCTATTCCAGATGTAAGTCATCAGATTTGCTCCATTCATCATTTTATTAGCTGTCAACACAAAATAATCTGATAATTTACATGCAACGCTGAATAATTAATGCCTGTTAATTTAAAGGAAAATTCAGTGATTGCTTTTATTGGGAATGTAACTCTATAATTTAGGCTGATCTTCTCTAGCACCACATTGTACATGTATTCACACTACCCCCATGCACACACACACACGTGCAAAAGTACATACCCTGTCCCCGGGACCCTGTCACAGGTGAACTGTGAACATGACTTCAATAGTAAGTAGTAGAGAGTTGATGAGAAATCAAGAGGAACCTCAATAATTTTCACAAAACTTTTGATATTTTGCACATATTTTATTCTTTCCCTTCAGGCCAAGCTTGACCAGGATTTGAACCTGCGACCACAGGGTATCTAGACCAGTGCTCTTTCCAACAGAGTTATCAAGGAAACCAATTGCATCAACCTATTATAGTATACTACCGTATATCATGTTTCCAAATCATATCTCTCTTGCTTCTCTTGCGACAAGCATTCAGGAAAAATGATATTTTCATGCTCTTGTTTCACTGTAAAAAAACCCTTATCTACCATCACGAAAACAAAATGGGAATGTCCCTTTAATTTTACAATCCTATGATAAATTTGCCAATAAATATCTTTATATTTTCACAATTTTTGTGAATTTAATGGACAAAATTTGTCAGCTAGTGAGAATGATATTTACAAGATGTGACTGGAAGGATAAGAGGTTCATGGTCGTTCACTAATCCCACGTGTTGATTTCATTTATTATCTGCTATCAAAATTTCAATCTTGACAAATAACAGTATTTATTATGGTGATCTAATCAAATATTCACTTGTTTTGATCAGATCCATTATATCATTTGTTTAGCCTCCAGTATTATGGAAATGAAGCCAGGTATAGCTTAATCCGCAACAAACTGCAATCTGAAGCATTGAAAAAAATATTCAAGTGAATTAAAAATTGATTTCAAAAAATACTTTTCATCCATTCCACTATTGTTCAAAGCACAAATGTATCTTTCTCTTTGTTGCTATTTGCAATAAAACCAGTATTTTGTTAGCAATTGATGGCAGAATCTTCTCCTTTTATTTACAATGCAGAGGCTCTGGAAGATTTTGAATATGGGGGGCAAATTTTGGGCTTGCTCGAGGCTAAAACACTGAATGGGGTGGGTGTGGGAGGGTGTATTCAGGTGGAAGCTTTTGAAATGCATACATTTTTACATGAATTGTACCTTACATTTTGAATTATACCTTGAAATTATGAATTTTACCTTAAAATTATCAATTTTATCCTAAAATTATGAATTTTGGCATTTGGGAACCACCAAAATTATTGCAGGGGCCGGCCCCAGCCCCCCGGTTCCGGAGCCACTGCAATGGTAGCAATATCTGTTGCTATCTTCAGTAGATAACAGTGGCTAGTAATTATACTTTCAGGAAGATGACATTTCACCTACTGCCTTTATCAGGTCACTTTTGATATTATCCAAACTACAATTATTTTAGTATCATTAACAAGGGTTGTAGCTAGGGGTTGTGGTGCCCGGGGGAGAGGATACAAAATTGAACCCTCCTCCATGCTGAAACAATCCATGCAAGAAAAGTTGCACAAATACTATTAATTTGGTTATAATCAAGTTGAATTTTAGTCTTAAAATGGTCTTTCAAGTAACTACTTATGTTGCAAAATCGATCTAGGGGATGCTGCATTGGTCAACTCGATACAGTGCCCTCCTAAGACAGTGTCCAGGGCACATGCTCTCCATTTCCTCCTAGCTATGCCACTGATCATTAATGTATATCTACTGACTGTAGACATTTATGATATTAACCAAGACTTAATATCTGCAGTCGATAGCATTTTTACTGCTGCTGTTATAAATGTATTTTATAAGGCTATCATTTTTGAAAATGCTTATTATCTATATAAGTTTACATTTATTCACCTGAAGATCGCTTTGGCGTGAAACACTGTGTTGTGAAATGTATTAATATCTGTGTCTATATTTTTAAGTTTACATTCTCATATTTTACCCCAGAAATACCATGTATTGAATTATTTAGGGCTATATTTCCTCATTTCCCCAATTCCAAGGTGTGTATTTTTGCAGGGCACCACCTACAACCTTGGCGAAAAAGGTTGCCACACCTGAGCGTTAATTGGCCAACATCCTTCCCCGCTCCCCTATTGCAATGTTGATTTGGACAAAGTCGTCATCATTTCTACATTACAGTCTCCCAACATTGGAAAATGGGGGGTGGGGAAGGGGCAAGTGTAATCTGAATGTGCATTTGCAACTATTATACAAAATAATACGGAACTATCACATATTTAGCTTCGATTGCGTGCTTTTAACACCAGAACGTGCTGGTGTGGCAACGAATTTCCGCCAGAGTTGTCTCTAATAACACATAAAAAAATCATCTGAAATTACGTTTTTGTTCATATCTTTAGAACGGAATGCCGGATTCACGTGCAATTTTCACAAAGTCTTAGCCTGTTTATGTACTCTGTACTAAATATAATTATTTTCATGTAATTTATACATGGCTTGGTCTATGTGTCCTATTAGTTATAAAGATGCCAAAATAATGCAAAATATGTGAAAAACATCAATCGCCATTACATGCTGTCTACTGAAGATAGTAAACATAAAATTTTAAAACTATTTTAATGATGACCTAAATAGCGTGAAGTTTAAGTATTAGACCTAATAATAATAATAGCAAGGATCAGAAGAGGAAAATTATAATCATAGAAAAGTCATCAGAGGGATTCGAACCCCTGATCTCACTGATCTATAGATTTCAAGGCGGCGACTTAACCGCTGAGCCAAGAAGAAGTCGTTGAATTCGTGAGCATTTCTAATGTATTAATGTTAATTTAAAATTATGCAATGCGTATATGTACAGTAAAACAGGTGATTTAATTCTCATTCACCTACAATTTCAATTGTTATGCCGTTCTGGTTGGTTTAACTTAATACAGAGATGTTATAACCTCATAGTAGAATTAACATGTCATACAAATGCATTTAAGATCAGTAACCCATTGCACATATGGAGATGAGGTTGATGATTTAACGGTCGACGGTCGACACAAACAAATTAAAAGAAATTTAGATTATTTTCTTTTATTTAAGATTTGTCCATCGTGGAGAAAGGTGGTGAATCGAAATTCCAACTTTATTTTTATAACCCTAAATACATTGCCAACATATACAATCGTTGTAAATCGATGAAATTATGTGTATTGGAGACGTTTCAGGTCAATTTGATACCATATGCATTGCATAATTTTAAACTAACATTAATATATTAGATATGGCTTGGAATTCATTCATTTCTCCGTGGCTCGGCGGTAAAGGAGCCGACTTCTAAACTACAGGCCACGGGTTCGAACCCCGCTGTTAGTTTTGTAAAATTAATATTTTTCCTCTCTTAGTCCTTCGTATTATTGTTTGTCTAATAGTTAAACTTCGCGCTATTTCATCATCATTCAAAAATGATGAAATTTTCGGCGTACTATATTCAGTAGACAGCATGTAATGGCAAATGAGAAGGTTTTTTGACACATTTTGCATTATTTTGGCATCTTAATAATTAATAATATACATAGGCCGGTCCAGCGTGAAAATGATATGAAAAAAGTTATTTACGCTTAATTGTAACATGGCTAAAACGGACAGTATCCACTAAAAACCTGTGTGTAGCAGCAACTTGATACGATTTTCCGTTACTGATATTTAACAGAAAATCATGCAGTTTAGAGCCCTAATTACGGAATGTGTGTAATTTAGCATAAATGGTGATTTGAGGGACCACTCCCTAAATAAACCAAGTACTTTGTCAAAAATTTTATTATGATTCAAAAGAATATTATCTACTCCCAAATCGTGTGCAATATGAAGATCACACGACATTCCGTTTTTGAGTTATGAGACAAAAACGAAATTTAGATGAAATATTTTGCATTCGGCAGAGACATGTCTCTAATAACATATAAAAAAATCATCTGAAATTACGTTTTGCTCATATCTTTAGAACGGAATGCCGGATTCACGTGCAATTTTCACAAAGTCTTAGCCTGTTTATGTACTCTGTACTAAATATAATTATTTTCATGTAATTTATACATGGCTTGGTCTATGTGTCCTATTAGTTATAAAGATGCCAAAATAATGCAAAATATGTGAAAAACATCGATCGCCATTACATGCTGTCTACTGAAGATAGTAAACGCAAAATTTTAAAACTATTTTAATGATGACGAAATAGCGTGAAGTTTAAGTATTAGACCTAATAATAATAATAGCAAGGATCAGAAGAGGAAAATTATAATCATAGAAAAGTCATCAGAGGATTCGAACCCTGATCTCACTGATCTATAGATTTCAAGGCGGCGACTTAACTGCTGAGCCAAGAAGAAGTCGTTGAATTCGTGAGCATTTCTAATGTATTAATGTTAATTTAAAATTATGCAATGCGTATATGTACAGTAAAACAGGTGATTTAATTCTCATTCACCTACAATTTCAATTGTTATGCCGTTCTGGTTGGTTTAACCTAATACAGAGATGTTATAACCTCATAGTAGAATTAACATGTCATACAAATGCATTTAAGATCAGTAACCCATTGCACATATGGAGATGAGGTTGATGATTTAATCGGTCGACGGTCGACACAAACAAATTAAAAGAAATTTAGATTATTTTCTTTTATTTAAGATTTGTCCATCGTGGAGAAAGGTGGTGAATCGAAATTCCAACTTTATTTTTATAACCCTAAATACATTGCCAACATATACAATCGTTGTAAATCGATGAAATTATGTGTATTGGAGACGTTTCAGGTCAATTTGATACCATATGCATTGCATAATTTTAAACTAACATTAATATATTAGATATGGCTTGGAATTCATTCATTTCTCCGTGGCTCGGCGGTAAAGGCGCCGACTTCTAAACTACAGGCCACGGGTTCGAACCCGCTGTTAGTTTTGTTAAAATTAATATTTTTCCTCTCTTAATCCTTCGTATTATTGTTGGTCTAATAGTTAAACTTGGCGCTATTTCATCATCATTCAAAAATGATGAAATTTTCGGCGCATACTATATTCAGTAGACAGCATGTAATGGCAAATGAGAAGGTTTTTTGACACATTTTGCATTATTTTGGCATCTTAATAATTAATAATATACATAGGCCGGTCCGCGTGAAAATGATAAAAAAAAAAGTTATTTACGCTTAATTGTAACATGGCTAAAATGGACAGTATCCACTAAAAACCTGTGTGTAGCAGCAACTTGATACGATTTTCCGTTACTGATATTTAACAGAAAATCATGCAGTTTAGAGCCCTAATTACGAAATGTGTGTAATTTAGCATAAATGGTGATTTGAGGGACCACTCCCTAAATAAACCAAGTACTTTGTCAAAAATTTTATTATGATTCAAAAGAATATTATCTACTCCCAAATCGTGTGCAATATGAAGATCACACGACATTCCGTTTTTGAGTTATGAGACAAAAACGAAATTTAGATGAAATATTTTGCATTCGGCAGAGACAACCTTGGCGAAAAAGGTTGCCACACCTGAGCGTTAATTGGCCAACATCCTTCCCCGCTCCCCTATTGCAATGTTGATTTGGACAAAATCGCCATCATTTCTACATTACAGTCTCCCAACATTGGAAAATGGGGGGTGGGGAAGGGCAAGTGTAATCTGAATGTGCATTTGCAACTATTATACAAAATAATACGGAACTATCACATATTTAGCTTCGATTGCGTGCTTTTAACACCAGAACGTGCTGGTGTGGCAACGAATTTCCGCCAGAGTTGTAGCTGATGGCACATATGAGGCTACAATAGTATTGACATTCCAGGCAAGTTGCCAACACTTAAAAAGACTGAAATATGTAGGATACTTTGCACAGTATTTGCAGTACCAATAAATATAAATGTCAGCAGGTTAGAAATGTCTTCCAATGGTGTTATTAAGTATTGCTTCAAGACCTCATCCAATTCAATGCATGTTTATACTCATGGCCATTTTACTATCACCATACATTGCACAAATCAGGCATGTCTTGCAATGGCCCAAAATAATTTTGTATATGTGACTGTATGCCACGAATGAGCCGAAAAGTCGGCAAATTGTATTCTGAGTTACAGTATAAAATGTGCTTGAAGGTCGTATTCATAGGTACCTCAAGTTGGTGCTACATGTATCTCAAACAGCTTTTAAACCAATCAATAATCCTATTGTTGAAGAGGATAATAAGTTTCTACCTTTGTCTATAGAATTCATAAATAGCTCTAGTCTCTGTTTGCTTTGGCCAAATCCTGTTCAAGTGGTGTGTTACAAAGCATTGTATTTTGTCTAGACATGTATAACCAACAAGTAACAATGAGAGGACATTCCTGGACCTCGTTGACTTAAGGATGATTTTAAATGACCGCCAATTATGATTGTTTGATATTTATTACCAGCAATGTGGAAAAAGAAACACATGTAGAACCAAAATAAGGTACCATATTGTTGAAGGAGCAAAGTTCAACAAATCATAACCCCGCTTCTGGACATTGTTTGAAGTCAAATGATATACCATTTTAAAGCTTATGATATACATTTTCTAAACACAAAATAAAACAAAATTGAGCGCGGCCGACATTACAGCTGGTTTGTGGTGGACGGGCACATATGTCTCATTCTAACCAATCAAACTAAACTAACATATCTGTGGGGACTAAAACACAGATCATATTATTTTTCAGTGACTGCTATTAGTCCCACCAGACATGCATTTAATAAGACTGGTCTGTATTTTTCTTATGCTTCACACACTGGGTGACTCAATCTTGACCAATGGGAATGACCTTCATTTGTGTGTAACTTTAGCACCATATGTGCCATCCTCAGAATAAATTATTCTCTGAATTCTAACCAAAATGTGTTTTTTTATTTTGCAGGACATGCAAAAATGAATTTGATACAGTTACATTCAAAGGATCTTTCACATTTTTGATAAGTAGCACAAATGATTTTTTGAAGATATGACAGATTTTTGCATTTTTAACCATTTACCAATGAAAGTAATAACACATTCATAGCAACATTTAAAAAAAGCACAGTGATTTATAGTAAGTGTGCTACGCACAGGCACAATGCCTAGACATTGATCCACAAACCTCAGCACACTTTACATACAGATTATTAAACTCCAACTCCTAAGCAGCATATAATACTGTTTACTTACACTTTGCACACATTATGAGTCTGCTGCTACTTTCTGCTGCAATCACACACTAAAGGTGATGCACTTATTTCAATAAAAAATCATGCAAAGTTAAGAATTATTTGCTATCTTCAGTAGATAGCCAATGCAATCACAATTTTACAATAGTTTCTGCCGGAAATTAAGTTGATTTGTCTGGCATAAATTCTGAGCCTGGGATAATTAGTTTCCTTGGTATTTATTCCACAGGGGGTGTTAATAATATCCAGAACAGCCTCAAGTTAATGATTCATTGTATCCTAGGTCATAATAGTCAATTTGGTTACACATAATAATCACACATAATATGGTACTTATGTGGTTAAATGCACGAATTAAGTGCAGTGTGCAGGGCTATTTACCATTTCTAAAAGTTGCTATCTTCAGTAGACAGCACTTGCCTAGTAAATATACAGACCTTACCCTACCATAAAAAACTCAATAGTTAGCATATGTGCTTACTATTGAGCGCTTTTGATAACATGAAATTCTACCAAAGTCTG
The DNA here is from genome assembly GCF_039555335.1 of Amphiura filiformis. Classification (NCBI taxonomy): domain Eukaryota; kingdom Metazoa; phylum Echinodermata; class Ophiuroidea; order Amphilepidida; family Amphiuridae; genus Amphiura; species Amphiura filiformis. Next base: position 51,552,961 of record NC_092628.1, on the reverse strand, counting down.
GCGCTTCACCAACTGAGCTAATGGGGTTGAGACACAAATTTCCAGGTTTATTTGTTCGTATATAATTATGTGTATCGATGATTTGCTCAAAAATCTTACCCTTTTGTGGATGGGGCTCTTCATGTTTGCATGTTTTAAAAGTGCTAGATAGTAAGCACATAATGCTAACTATCAAGTTTTCATGGTATTGTATTGAAGCATGTGTGAATTAAACTATTTTGAATTTTAAATGGCTTTGGATACCAATAAAAGCAACACATCATGGAAAATAAGCTTTTAAAAAGAAGCCTTATGATATTCCTGGCAACATTTCCTTGGGAAGGGGCAAAAATTGTAATAAAACCAGCCTGCTAACCTGTTACCAAAATTACTTTACCAGGACAAATGTGTGCAGAGCATGCACAAATTTACTATTTTAATCTAAAATGGGCCAAAATGGGGATAATTTTATCAAAACAGGCCAAAATGAAGATACACATCATATATTTTGATCAATATTGTCCCATTATTTCAAGATGGGGGAAACTTGCCCCCTTCCTCAGCTCAATATGCCACTGATAGAGCCATGCCCTTTCTGATGTCTACAACCTAAAAATTTGACTCCAAAACATGGATAGTTTACAGTGTAGCCCATGAAATTGTTGGAAAACAAGCTGGTCACTATGCATGACATTGGATATAGTTTATGCTTGAATTACTCCATGTAACCTCAGGGCATAGATCTATATATGTGACCTGTTCCTACAGAACCAGTAACATGTGCAAATTATGCCTTCTGTTATTTTGACATAGTTGTAAGCTTATAGAGCAGCAAATATGCTTTGAAATATATTATTAGACCAAATATATTTCTTACCATGTATAAGATATGATGCCATTTGCCAAGAATTCTTTGGATACTGCATTTCTGAGATAGAGAGCAACAAATTTAAAGTTACATAGCTAGTGCTACAGAAAGCAAGGAGGCATTCCCCCACCCCCCCATTTTTTCTTTGGCTCTCCAGTTTGCCCCAGGGAGTTTGCCTCGCCAGTCAGGGCAAAAAATCACAGAAAATCCACTATTTTGGGCCAAAATTGCCTCATTTTTGGCCAAAATCACCTATTTTGTTTGACCAAATTGGCCCTATTTTAGGAAAATTGTCTGATTTTTGCCCCACCCCTTATTGATGTCACCAAAAAAATTCCTGTCACCACCACTGTAAAAAGCATGGAATATAGATCAACGTCAGTAAGGCAATTCCTGACTAAATAAACAAATTTCTTTTTCATTCTTAAAGTGCTATCATGCAGTGGCATAACCAAAAATAATTTGTAGCATTTTTATGGTAAAACATGTATCTTTATCTCAAAATTCTATGTGCCAATATGTTCCTGGTTTTGTGAGAGCTAGTCCGAAGTTTTCCGTTTTACGGAAAATGGAAAAAAATCAGGGAATCGGAGGTACAACACGGAAAATTACATTTTTGTATGATGTGACAAAAATCGTTAAAAGATAAGAGAAATAAATGTTAAAAACAGTCGTGAGTTGTGTGTGTCAATTTTTATGATAAAAATACTGTTCAATAATACCGAATAAAGGTAAATTATCAAGGCATGAACCCCCTATAGCCATTCAAACATCGTAACAGTCGGGCTATTATCGTAAGAATATTCCATCAGACATATTGATCGTGATATTAAACATTTCATTGTGACATTAATATCATTGTTTATACATTTTAAGCTTTATTCATGAAACACTGATTTACAAATTTTACAACACGGATTACAACACGGCAAATGGGTTTTAGAAAACGGTAAACTTCTGACTCTAAGCTAGTCACACATGATGAAGCTTAATAATGGGTCACATATTGGTCAAATTGAATTGGAGCTAAGCCCAAGAGAAAATGTCATTTCTTTCCTGTTATATTGTTTACAGCAACATGTTAGTTTCCATATGAGAGGGATAGTACTGGCAGTCCACATTCGAAATTGGATTTTCAGTGCCCATGCATTTGAGTCTGCACTACAGTCCGGTCCGACTGCCTGATCAGGAAATACTTCTGAATCAGGCAGCATGTTGCCGAGTCAGGCAGCATGGTATCCCACAATGCAATGTTCTATTTCAAATAGAGCATCTTTTAATATACCATCATTTCTTGGTTTAGAGTAAAGAAGTAGGTAAAATATATAAAATTATCAATGGATGTACAATTAGTAGTATTTTTTCATCAATTTTAGTTAAAATAAAGTTAATTTGCATATTTAAATAAAAAATTTAAAAAAACGTTAGAAATTGTTTTGTTATTTAAATTATTTTCCTCCCGGTGGAAATTTTTTTCGCCCGGTGAAAAATTGTCAACTTACATGTAGTTCATGTGGGTCAAAGTAAAATTTCCACCGATCTTTTATAAAATCACCACCAACAATTTAGTCCTTTGTCTGTCAAATTCGAAAGGGTTACCAAAGCCTGTGTTGCCTGACTTGGCAACATGCTGCCTGATTCGGCAGTACTTCCTGATCAGGCAGTCGGACTGGACTGCACAAGAGGCAAGCATATTACATGAAAATATTCCAAAACAGGTTACAGATTTGTTGGACAAGTTCCTCATTTGATCACAGTATAATGACTTTAAGATGATGCCGGTTGTTGATTACAGTATGCGTCTTAATTTCACATGGTCTGCAATATGACCCAGGAAGTGACACCAAAATAATTCTAATTTAAGGAACTCTTCACTGAGTGAATTATCACCATCACTACAACTAAAGACTTCCTATAGGTAAACCATGCTACAATTGTTGTTAATGTTAGCAGAACTGATGTTGGCCTTTGTAATCACAACAAAATATTTTAGTTACCATAGACCAAAGGAAGATGTACCATAGACCAAAGGAAGATGTAATGATGGCCTGTAATGATGGAGTTAACCGACTCATACATTTATCAATTCTGCATTAATTATTCATTACTATGCACTGAAAACTTATTCCATAATTTGTGATGGTCTCTGAAATACCACAAAAGTACTTAAAGTGAGAGTGAATGTTATGCTAAACCGAAATGCCTTATAAGAATTGACAAAAAAATCAAATTTATGAATATTCATAAATGTAGAATGAACTGTGTGAATGTCAATGTAAACACAATCTTGTAAAGACAAAATCTGACATGTAACATGTCAAGTTAAGGACTTTGCAGAAGAGGCAGACATGAGCTACGTTGGACAGATGAAATCAAAGAATCCACTGGAGTATCCCTTACGAGTGCTTACCGTCTTGCATTGCACAGGCAGAGTTGGAACAATATCATCAAAAGGGTCACAACGGGTCAGTCATGACCCATAGGACGACGATGATGACGACGACATTTAATTTACGGCATTTATTGATTTACAACAACAACAACAACAACAACAACAACATAATTTTATTCTCAAAACATGGTTTTAAAAGACAGGAACATGAGCCGCTGATGCTTGGGATAGGCATACAGATTAAGTTTATGTTTTATGAATTATTAAAGCATGAGCTTCTACTTCTACGTGAATTCTGGATAGACCATACATGGTATCACGCCCAGCGGTGCAACTTCACATCCGGTGCAGAATAGACAAAATCACTCCCATCACCGATGACGATGATAAAAATCACAAAACTCACGACGAAGGGTGCAAAATTTATTTTTATCAAATGTATCAATTTAAACAACCCTGTTTTACGGGGGCGAAATCAAATCAAATTTTTGGGAGTTTTTAATTTTTTAATTTTGCTAATATCATGTAAAATCAGCTGTTTTAGGCAAACATTGATTAATTAACAATCAGAACATTTTCAAATATGTTTGCAAAAAATTATAAGCCTGACCGACCGACCCTACTTGAAAAGTTTGTCCACTAGTAAGATTGTTTTTTGTTTTTTTGTCTTATTGGTCATTTAATGGAGTAATTTGGCAGCATATTTTGTACATTAAGTCTCTACTTGTTCCTTTAATATGATACATAACCTGGATTAAGAATATCACCTTAAGTTATCCTATATACCTGATATAATGACACACAAGAGCTTGTCATGTAGGTTACGGTCTGTTAATAACTCACTCACTGCCTGATTGAGACAAAATGCAATCAGGGAACTTACTATTACTACTAGGATAAGGGCAACTAAAAAAGGTCACAATTCTTAAAGGTCCGTGACCCGATCGACAGCATCATCCCCCCGATTTTTCTCATTGTTGATGAGTTTTTGGTATCATTTAATAGATTATATTTTTCGCATTACCATCCTGAAATTTGACGATCCAATTTGATGTATTTTCGGAGAAACCAAGAAACAAACAGGCTATACTGGTAGCCACCTTCGACATTCTGGGTAAGAAAAAATGATTCCGTAAATAAGAGCCGTTTTACTCCCATGCCAATTAGCACGAACGGAAATAGGTCCGAAATAATAAGGGTGCTATAATAATAAACGCTTAAAACAAAAATAAAGAAATACATAAAGGATGAAATAAATACAAAACAAGACAGGAATATGAAAAAAAATATGTGAAAAAATGTCCGCCACTATAAAATTAATTAATTTATTAATTAATTAATTAATTAATTAGAAATATTATTAAAAAAAACCCACTTTTTTCATTAAAACAAATCCTAAAATTAAAGATAAGTGTAAAATGTATGTGATGATAACATACAAAATTAAAAGGAAATGTATCAGGGTCAAATTAAAATAAAAAGAATGATATATTTTGTCACAAGAATGATGGGCGTAGTGGTATGACGTAGCACTTGACGGGAGTGTTGTTTCTAGATGCCGGACCACAATGCAATTCATGCGTACCAACGTATTGGCTTGCTAATTGTGCTAATAATTCACTTTTACGCTGAAAATGTTCTCGTTTTCTCACATAGATGCATAAAGGGGACAATATTTGAAATTGTATGTAAATTTGAAGACAATCCATATCCTAAACTGATAGGGTTACCCCCCTTTTTAAAGGTGGTATATTATTTCTATGACCTGAATTGACATAGGTCAGCACACTTAATGCCAGGCACATGATATTCTTCTTGTGTATCATGAACATGTACAACATACATTAGGTCACATTTTATCAAAATAATACAATAAACAAGGGACATGTATAAGAACGATTCTATAGCATATCAGTTTAACCATATAAACTGATGAGGCATATTTATTATATGCATGATATACATCATTATCAGACCGTCCGACAGAAAATAATTCAAACAGGGACCAAGTGTTAGAATGAACCAAATGGATGTTGTGGTTTCGATCACTTTCCATCCTGTGACCCCATTCCTATGAAGTCTTGCCCTCTTGATGGGAGTCAAGTAATGCGGGATAGGATATCATGAAAATGGATTTGGAGAACCAACTTTTTATTTTTCACATGTGAGCACTATTTAGAGGTTAATGACTGCGCATCAGTTGTTTTGAGGGTATTGTGAAATATCTAAACATTATGCTTTGGAACCGAGGGATATTCCGAGGACCAAAGCACAATGTTTAGATATTTCACAAAACCCGAAAAATAACTGATGCAAAGTCATTAACCTCATTCATAACCGTCACTTTTCACTTTTTAAAATTAAATTTACGTCACATTTTCTTCTTTTAATTTGAAAACAGAACACAATTTTAACTTTATCTGTCGTTCTCCCTGTAAAAAATTGAATAGCCCATTAAGGGAATACCGCTAGCGACCAATCACACTAGTACGCAATCATGCGGTGTCCAAATACGGCGGCCAGCGTCCGCGTAAATTGTTCGAACGCATAACACGTCACGTAACGCGGTCATTGTAGAGCATACTTTTGGCTACGTCACGAGACGCGGTCATTGTACTTTTTCAATGACCTGCATTTGCGTCCGCATATTTAAAAGTTATTATCTGTGATTGGATCGCACTTGCTGCGTATATTAATGAGGTTATGAATGCATTTTCTTTATTCCCAGTTTCAAAGACCTACACTTTAAAGCGCATAAAGTAAACACGTTGCAATGTTTTCTGCTTAACATTTTGACATTTCTTATTGACTCAACTCTGCCTTATGTGCAGAAAGGTCAGGATAGAATATAGTTGACATCATTTTGTTTTACAAATAGGTCTGTTGACAGCTTGCTCTGCTTCACACTATATTTATCATATCATATGAGTACATGTTTTGGTTGACATGGTGGCCAACATGCTATTTAAGGAGGGAATAATTATAGAATACCCTTCACAGGTAAGGTTAGTGATGATTGGTCTTAACAACAAAGTGCATCATGTGTAGGGTAGTTTGAATTTATGCCAAATGGCCATTTGGTTCATTCTAATGGTCCTTCTTCTAACACATGGTCCCTGTTTTAATGGCCATTTGGTTCATTCTAATGGTCCTTCTTCTAACACATGGTCCCTGTTTTAACTTTTGATGGAAAATAAATAAATTGTGGGATAGGATTTTACAACGGGAATTCATAACAATTATAGTGGGTTTTTAGCGGGTTCACCGTCGGACAAGTTTAGAACTGTCAAGCTTTCGTCAGGAGTAGCTCTGATTTCTTCAGGACAAAGTACCTAAGAATGAGACATGTAGACCGCCCCTTGTCTACTGATGACTCTGAAAAGAGCCGTTCACTGAAGACTGCCCCTTGTCAACAGAGAACAAGCAGATCTCGCCTATCTGCTAATATATAAAGGTTTTGGTGGCTCTGAAAAGAGTCGTTCAATGAAGACTGCCCCTTGTCAACAGAGAACAAGCAGATCTCGCCTATCTGCTAATATATAAAGGTTTTGGTGGGTCTGAAAAGAGCCATTCACTGAAGACTGCCCCTTGTCTACAGAAACAAGCAGACCTCGCCTATCTGATAAAATAAATAAATATGATTAAAGGAGCATATGAGGAGTATGTTTTGTTAACAAGAAAATAGTGACTTTTGTTATTTGACCAAGTATGACTTCATAACAAAACCTTTGCATTTGTGTTGTCCGACATACCCTTTGCACATATTATCAAGCTGCGCACATAACAATCACATCGGAAGATAGGATGCCAAACTGCATGTTTTTCTACATTATGGTACTCTTTGTGCGATGTTTTAATAAGTCTACCAACTAGCAGCTTCACCTGCTATCTACTGAAGATAGCAAAGAATTATATCAAATGAAGAACTACAACATCGTTTTAAAAATCAAATGAAAAAACCTAAAGTATGCCTTTATCTGAAAAAATCCGAACTCTGTAAAGTGTCAATTTTAATGGAAGGTCCAAGACAATGTTTCTCAAGGTCATTAATTGATTTGATTCCAATAATGGAATTTACTGAAGATATTTTTGATCATCAAGTATTACCTAATGTTTCAATCATCAGCTATCTAATGAAGATAGCATATGTATGAGCTACTGAAGATAGCTTTGTATGATAAAGCTATCCAATGAAGATAGCATGTATAAGATAGATATCTACTGATGATAGCATGTATGCAATAAGTATGAAGTAAAGTACGCAGTTAATTACGCAGTTTCTGAGTGATAATGTCAAAAGGAATTAACACACTGCTAGGTGCACAAAAATGCAAAATGTGTGTACCTTACTTCGTATTTCAAAGTGGCCAAACTGTACTGAAGACAGCATGTATGCAATAGCTATCTACTGAAGATAGCATATGTATGAGATAGCTGTCTAAAAGATAGCTTATATAATGAGAAAGCCATCTTTTAAAAATAGCATATGTATGCAATAGCTATCTACTGTAGATAGCATGTGGCATGTGGATGAGATAGTTATCTACTATTTACTTTGAATAATTTCTAACTCCTCAATTTCCCCTGCTTATCAAGTTATTACTGCATCAATGGATGAAAATAACAAATAATGTCATTCCCACCACCTAACTATTGATGTCATACTACAAAAGGCTACCCACCCACCTTGGCATTACTGCCACTAAATTTAACTTTACAACTGGTCACTTCTTCAGTGTTGTTCATACTGGCATTAAATCTAAAGATTTCACTCACTTGGTGTGATGGTGACAAATATGGATGTGCAGATATCAGGAAAACATATGGCATTCAAAATGCCAGCGCCATGACATGCTCATAGTATCAATTTCACTATACCTGCATATTGATCATTTTCAAATATGCTAAACCAGTCTTTGAATTAATTTTTTTACCTTGGGAAGCACTTTTACACCCCATTTTGAAAGTTGTGGTGCAATTTTATCTGACGCAGAGTAACTTGAAGTGCAGTCTCAGACAATCAACACATAAAGTCAGTACAATGTGGTATCACAATTTTGCACCACACTTTTAAAGTTGTGTTGCAACAGGCAAATTTTGGGGTACAATTGCACTGCGTATAGGGCTTATTTCAAATGCTGGGCTAAACCTTTCTGGAGGACAAAACCCCATTTTGTTTAATCCTGCTTACAACCATAACTGTGTTTGCTCCAGATATGAGGGAATACATACCTGTATATTGATGATCAAGTCATCAAATTACATAGGTCAGGGGTGTCATGTGTAATGATATAAAAATCATAACCTATAAAAGTGTATGTCTTGGTGTAATATTTCAAGGTTTAAATATCCTGAGAGAATCTTTGTGATCTTAAGGAGGATCGGAGGGAGCCTGTTTTTGCACTCTAATATTGAGACAAATAAAGCTGACACACAAGAGGAATGGCATGGGTTCAGGCCCGTAGCCAGGATTGATTTTGGGGGGATGCTGATTTTGAAAAAGTGGACCTTTTATTTTCAAAATTTGGACCGTTTTGGACTGGGGCGGATTTTTTCACTCACTACGCCGCAAATGGGACTTTTGGGGTCAAAAAGGGGACTTTTGGGCCTTTGGCATGGGGGGTGTCGCACCCCGCTAGCTACTGGGCCTGTATGGGTTCTATAACTATAAATGAGATTCCTAGGCTTGATATAAGGGGTGTCATTTCGATGCCATGTGCAATGGGGAAAATGCCCTTTCACTTTTGTGTTGATACAAAATAGCCTAAACTCAAGAATCGTAAGACCTGTGGCAATATAAATGAGATTATTGGCTTCCTGGACTCATTTTCTATAAGATCAATATATTAATATTAAGAAGTACACCACAGTTTTTGTTACTGGCTAAAACTTAAATATGGCTTCTGCCATCTCATTTGCCTTATCATCTCAAGGTTTTGACCGGTATGACCACTATGTGGATAAGCCAACCATCTCACTCCTAGAAATCCTATCTTACGCCCACACAATTAGCTATACAGCGCTTCCTAGAATTCTTGCCAACTTTTCCGATCCAAGAAGTGGTCAACATGCTAGACTAGACATGCTAGACTAGACTACTAACTTTGTCTCAAGTAAAGTTTGTGTCTCAAAAAATATCTTAAAGAGATTTTGTAAATTGCATCAGTATTACGAATTGAATACTGAACTATTATTTCTTTTTTTTTTCTCTATTGCCTATCAAAACAGCAACATGGTTGTTTGATGGCATGTAGAACTGTATTCATTTTAAAGCAAAGTTGAACACTGATGGCGCTATTTACCTTAGATCTTGTTTGCATCTCGGGGGACACTTGTATAATGACATTAAAACATAAAATAAGTAGCATATAGCAAGGACATTTTCAAACTACTTTTTATCATGAAATGAAAGGAATATCTCATAATTATTGGGCTAAATTAAATTTAAAATATATGTGTATAGTGTCCTCAATTTGCACACAAATATACAGTTTATAGAATGTTAATTATGACAAAAAGGCAGAAAAAGCAGAAAAAGATGAAAAAATTGATAAAGAAAAGCCAATGAAAAGTTAAAAATAGCTTAAAATAGAAGTGCATATTAGTGTGATAGCTGTTGGTATTGTAAAGGTCTATAATTGAAAATAGTGTAATGTTTTGTCAGGAACACTAATAAATGATCACATCAAAGGGCTTATCCATCTCTACATCCAACAGAAGATGGCAAATCCAATTCACAGTAAATTCTGCTCCTGCTGACATTCAAATATAAGATGTAACCTATAAAACTTATACATTGCCAGGCAGTCTTCTATTGGCATATTTGCTCTTGTGCACCAAAACATACCTATAGAGAGCCAAGTCAAACATAACCTTTTTAAAATGCAACCCCCATACGAGACATAAAATGTCAGATTCATCATATTTGAATGTCACTGCTGCTGATGTTGCTAAACATTCCAAACATGCATGGCCTCTTATGAGCACCTGTTGGAATGTAGGTTACCAACTTCAAGAATGATTTCAAATCTTTGATTTCGAATAAGTCGACTGTATTCTACAAGGGGAACATTTTAGTGAATATGTTTTTTTTGGTGGTCATGCATGCATATTCAAACAGCCATGAATATTCCAACAAGCAGCATATTATTGGCAATGTGTTGATTCATGTTGAAGATGTTTATGTGAATGAGACTAGAAAGCATAATGACATTTGACATTATCGAGTCACAACTTTGAGATGAAAGAAATTAAAGCATAAAGAGAGGGAGAAAAAGAACAAGAAAAAGAAAGAAAGAGAGAGAGAGAGAGAGAGAGAGGGAGAGAGAGAAAATGAGAGAGAAAGGGGAGAGACAGAGGAGAGAGTGGGGGAGGAGAGAGTGGGACATACAGAAGAGAGAGATGGACAAATACCATAACAACTGCACTATGTGACACACACTGATCCAAACAGTCCAAAAGAGACAATGTTGACAAGTTTAATTATCATTCTCAACTAGCTTGCCTAAGGTCAAAATAATTTGTTACGTCACCCAACCAACCATGTTACACCAGGGGTCCATTTCATTTATCTTTAAGCTTTCTAATTCTCAAAATCATTTGTAACTTACGACAAGTTGTAAGTTCCATTTCACTCAACTTACTTACAAACGGTACCCTTCGTAAGTAATACGGATTCACTACAGGGACCCTTCATAAAGTTACATGTAGTATGGGTATGCGCAACATTACAAAATTAATGGTTATTTGAGTTACGGAGCTTAAAGGTTTAGTGAAATGGATCCCTGATCTTGCAAATCTGCAAAAAAAAAAGAATACCAACCCTAATTTTGAAAATTTCAGAAAAAGGTGGTTTTTTTCCTTCAGCATTTCAAAAACTCATGGTTTGTTATCACACAAATTTCATACCTATTTTATTGCTTTCAACACTTTTTTATTAATGTATCTCAATTTCACCATGCTGTCTTAACCTGATTGGATAACATTTCATCTCATATGTTCACGCTCACTTAGAAGACTATCCAGAACATAGTGATCGAGCCAGTCACTTATAAGACTATCCAGAACATAGTGAGCCAGTCAGGCTATCAATCTCAAGTACCAAATGTTGTATATCTCTGTCTTCTTACTGTACAGCAATGATGTAGGTCACACTCGTCACCTATGCTTGTTTTTACTGCACTTTTAGCAGGCAAAACAAAGTCAATACAATGGTAAAGGATACATGTGCTGGAGAACAAGGCAAACATGGCTCTTGTCAGCCAGCTATAGAATGAGGGAAATCAAGTTATGTCAAGGACCAATGCAAGGTTGCCATACACTACTACAAGTCATACAATTGAGCTATTTTCTAATGCTGATTTGCTGATGTTACAAGATGGGATGCTATAGAGGCAGGGCAGAGACAGTTATGTATGAGATATTGAAGAGCGCATGTGTAAGAGATAGCTACCTACTGAAGATAACATATGCATGAGATACACACAAGATAGATAGCATGTGTATGAGATAGCTATCTACTGTAGATAGCATATGTATGAGATAGCTATCTACTGAAGATAGCATATGTATGATATAGCTATCTACTGGAGATAACATATGTATGAGATAGCTATCTACTGAAGATAGCATATGTATGAGATAGCTATCTACTGGAGATAGCATATGTATGAGATAGCTATCTACTGTAGATAGCATATGTATGAGATAGCTATCTACTGGAGATAGCATATGTATGAGATAGCTATCTACTGTAGATAGCATATGTATGAGATAGCTATCTACTGGAGATAACATATGTATGAGATAGCTATCTACTGGAGATAACATATGTATGAGATAGCTATCTACTGTAGATAGCATATGTATGAGATAGCTATCTAATGGAGATAACATATGTATGAGATAGCTATCTACTGGAGATAACATATGTATGAGATAGCTATCTACTGTAGATAGCATATGTATGAGATAGCTATCTACTGTAGATAGCATATGTATGAGATAGCTATCTACTGGAGATAGCATATGTATGAGATAGCTATCTACTGTAGATAGCATATGTATGAGATAGCTATCTACTGTAGATAGCATATGTATGAGATAGCTATCTACTGTAGATAGCATATGTATGAGATAGCTATCTACTGTAGATAGCATATGTATGAGATAGCTATCTACTGAAGATAGCATATGTATGAGATAGCTATCTACTGTAGATAGCATATGTATGAGATAGCTATCTACTGTAGATAGCATATGTATGAGATAGCTATCTACTGGAGATAGCATATGTATGAGATAGCTATCTACTGTAGATAGCATATGTATGAGATAGCTATCTACTGTAGATAGCATATGTATGAGATAGCTATCTACTGAAGATAGCATATGTATGAGATAGCTATCTACTGGAGATAACATATGTATGAGATAGCTATCTACTGTAGATAGCATATGTATGAGATAGCTATCTACTGAAGATAGCATATGTATGAGATAGCTATCTACTGTAGATAGCATATGTATGAGATAGCTATCTACTGAAGATAGCATATGTATGAGATAGCTATCTACTGTAGATAGCATATGTATGAGATAGCTATCTACTGAAGATAGCATATGTATGAGATAGCTATCTACTGTAGATAGCATGTGTATGATATAGCTATCTACTGGAGATAGCATGTGTATGAGATAGCTATCTACTGAAGATAGCATATGTATGAGATAGCTATCTACTGGAGATAGCATATGTATGAGATAGCTATCTACTGGAGATAGCATATGTATGATATAGCTATCTACTGTAGATAGCATATGTATGAGATAGCTATCTACTGTAGATAGCATATGTATGAGATAGCTATCTACTGGAGATAGCATGTGTATGAGATAGCTATCTACTGTAGATAGCATATGTATGAGATAGCTATCTACTGTAGATAGCATATGTATGAGATAGCTATCTACTGGAGATAGCATGTGTATGATATAGCTATCTACTGGAGATAGCATGTGTATGAGATAGCTATCTACTGAAGATAGCATATGTATGATATAGCTATCTACTGTAGATAGCATATGTATGAGATAGCTATCTACTGGAGATAGCATGTGTATGAGATAGCTATCTACTGTAGATAGCATATGTATGAGATAGCTATCTACTGTAGATAGCATATGTATGAGATAGCTATCTACTGTAGATAGCATATGTATGAGATAGCTATCTACTGGAGATAGCATGTGTATGAGATAGCTATCTACTGTAGATAGCATATGTATGAGATAGCTATCTACTGGAGATAACATATGTATGAGATAGCTATCTACTGTAGATAGCATATGTATGAGATAGCTATCTACTGGAGATAGCATATGTATGAGATAGCTATCTACTGTAGATAGCATATGTATGAGATAGCTATCTACTGTAGATAGCATATGTATGAGATAGCTATCTACTGGAGATAACATATGTATGAGATAGCTATCTACTGTAGATAGCATATGTATGAGATAGCTATCTACAGGAGATAACATATGTATGAGATAGCTATCTACTGGAGATAACATATGTATGAGATAGCTATCTACTGTAGATAGCATATGTATGAGATAGCTATCTACTGGAGATAACATATGTATGAGATAGCTATCTACATATGTATGAGATAGCTATCTACTGTAGATAGCATATGTATGAGATAGCTATCTACTGTAGATAGCATATGTATGAGATAGCTATCTACTGGAGATAACATATGTATGAGATAGCTATCTACTGGAGATAGCATATGTATGAGATAGCTATCTACTGAAGATAGCATATGTATGAGATAGCTATCTACTGTAGATAGCATATGTATGAGATAGCTATCTACTGTAGATAGCATATGTATGAGATAGCTATCTACTGAAGATAGCATATGTATGAGATAGCTATCTACTGGAGATAGCATATGTATGATATAGCTATCTACTGAAGATAGCATATGTATGAGATAGCTATCTACTGGAGATAGCATATGTATGAGATAGCTATCTACTGTAGATAGCATATGTATGAGATAGCTATCTACTGAAGATAGCATATGTATGAGATAGCTATCTACTGTAGATAGCATATGTATGAGATAGCTATCTACTGAAGATAGCATATGTATGAGATAGCTATCTACTGAAGATAGCATGTGTAGAAGATAGCTATCTACTGAAGATAGCATGTGTAGAAGATAGCTATCTACTGAAGATAGCATATGTATGAGATAGCTATCTACTGAAGATAGCATATGTATGAGATAGCTATCTACTGTAGATAGCATATGTATGAGATAGCTATCTACTGTAGATAGCATATGTATGAGATAGCTATCTACTGGAGATAACATATGTATGAGATAGCTATCTACTGGAGATAGCATATGTATGAGATAGCTATCTACTGAAGATAGCATATGTATGAGATAGCTATCTACTGTAGATAGCATATGTATGAGATAGCTATCTACTGTAGATAGCATATGTATGAGATAGCTATCTACTGAAGATAGCATATGTATGAGATAGCTATCTACTGGAGATAGCATATGTATGATATAGCTATCTACTGAAGATAGCATATGTATGAGATAGCTATCTACTGGAGATAGCATATGTATGAGATAGCTATCTACTGTAGATAGCATATGTATGAGATAGCTATCTACTGTAGATAGCATATGTATGAGATAGCTATCTACTGTAGATAGCATATGTATGAGATAGCTATCTACTGAAGATAGCATATGTATGAGATAGCTATCTACTGAAGATAGCATATGTATGAGATAGCTATCTACTGTAGATAGCATATGTATGAGATAGCTATCTACTGTAGATAGCATATGTATGAGATAGCTATCTACTGTAGATAGCATATGTATGAGATAGCTATCTACTGTAGATAGCATATGTATGAGATAGCTATCTACTGAAGATAGCATATGTATGAGATAGCTATCTACTGTAGATAGCATATGTATGAAGATAGCTATCTACTGAAGATAGCATATGTATGAGATAGCTATCTACTGAAGATAGCATGTGTAGAAGATAGCTATCTACTGAAGATAGCATGTGTAGAAGATAGCTATCTACTGAAGATAGCATATGTATGAGATAGCTATCTACTGAAGATAGCATATGTATGAGATAGCTATCTACTGTAGATAGCATATGTATGAGATAGCTATCTACTGAAGATAGCATATGTATGAGATAGCTATCTACTGTAGATAGCATATGTATGAGATAGCTATCTACTGTAGATAGCATATGTATGAGATAGCTATCTACTGGAGATAGCATATGTATGAGATAGCTATCTACTGTAGATAGCATATGTATGAGATAGCTATCTACTGGAGATAGCATATGTATGAGATAGCTATCTACTGTAGATAGCATATGTATGAGATAGCTATCTACTGTAGATAGCATATGTATGAGATAGCTATCTACTGTAGATAGCATATGTATGAGATAGCTATCGTATGAGATAGCTATCTACTGTAGATAGCATATGTATGAGATAGCTATCTACTGTAGATAGCATATGTATGAGATAGCTATCTACTGAAGATAGCATATGTATGAGATAGCTATCTACTGTAGATAGCATATGTATGAGATAGCTATCTACTGTAGATAGCATATGTATGAGATAGCTATCTACTGTAGATAGCATATGTATGAGATAGCTATCTACTGTAGATAGCATATGTATGAGATAGCTATCTACTGGAGATACCATATGTATGAGATAGCTATCTACTGTAGATAGCATATGTATGAGATAGCTATCTACTGTAGATAGCATATGTATGAGATAGCTATCTACTGTAGATAGCATATGTATGAGATAGCTATCTACTGTAGATAGCATATGTATGAGATAGCTATCTACTGTAGATAGCATATGTATGAGATAGCTATCTACTGTAGATAGCATATGTATGAGATAGCTATCTACTGTAGATAGCATATGTATGATATAGCTATCTACTGTAGATAGCATATGTATGAGATAGCTATCTACTGGAGATAGCATGTGTATGAGATAGCTATCTACTGGAGATAACATATGTATGAGATAGCTATCTACTGGAGATAGCATATGTATGAGATAGCTATCTACTGTAGATAGCATATGTATGAGATAGCTATCTACTGAAGATAGCATATGTATGAGATAGCTATCTACTGAAGATAGCATGTGTATGAGATAGCTATCTACTGGAGATAGCATATGTATGATATAGCTATCTATTGTAGATAGCATATGTATGAGATAGCTATCTACTGAAGATAGCATATGTATGATATAGCTATCTATTGTAGATAGGCCTAGCATGTGTATGAGATATCTATCTACAGTAGATAGCACATGTATTAGATAGCTATCTACTCGAGATAGCATGTGTATGAGATAGCTATCTACTGGAGATAGCATATGTATGAGATAGCTATCTACTGTAGATAGCATATGTATGATATAGCTATCTATTGTAGATAGGCCTAGCATGTGTATGAGATATCTATCTACAGTAGATAGCACATGTATTAGATAGCTATCTACTCGAGATAGCATGTGTATGACATAGCTATCTACTGTAGATAGCATATGTATGAGATAGCTATCTACTGAAGATAGCATGTGTAGAAGATAGCTATCTACTGAAGATAGCATGTGTAGAAGATAGCTATCTACTGGAGATACCATATGCATGAGATAGCTATCTACTGTAGATAGCATGTGTATGAGTTGGCTATCTACTGAATATAGCATATATATCTACTGTAGATAGCATATGAGATCACTTTCTACTGTAGACAACTTATTGAGATTTACCTGAGGGAGGGGGGGGGGGGGCAAATGCCATCCTTGTAAAAATATTTTCAGTTTTCAGATATAATTGGGATGGAAAGGATGAACATGACAATAAAGCAGCTCTTTATGCATGCCTGCCATGTTCTGCTGATTGTTTGAAATCTTCTATATGCACTTGAATGCTGTTAGAAAAACATTTCTGAAGATACAGAAGCATTCTTTCACCACTTGGTGTAAGATATTCAAGAGTTAGAACAGGGTAATGACTCTATTTAATGAAATAAGTCTATTTATGCTGGGCTAATTCCATGCAGTTTGAGAATAAACCCATATTTCTTAAAAATATAATCTTGGATATTGTTTTTGACTAGCAAGTAGCATGCTTGGAAGTCACTTTCCACTACCTTGCCTTGGTTTATACAAATGTCCACTCACTTGGTACAAACAATGTCAATTTCTGTGCAGCAAAATTGCACCAGGCAGCCTGAAAGTGAACACCAATGTCCACCATGTATTTATATAGCCTGACATATTAAGGCAACCCTAAATAACTGCCCGCCAATGACATACCACTACATGACTCTTTTATTACCTGATTGAGAAGCACACCCATAGAAAATTCCACATAAAAGCCTCTTTCTCAGTGCAATGAATTAGGTCTGTTACTTTGCTACAAGGATATTTTGTTTCATACATGTGTGGTTATTAAAAAGTATGGCAAGTAAAGTGTAATGAATCCAGTTTCATTACAGAATTAAGCTTTTACCTGCAACTGATGAAGGTTACAATATATACGACACATCAAAAAAAAAGTCAACATGTGGTTGCCACACAATTGCAGTACTACAATAATTCAATAGTTACTGTAAAAGTGGTAATTTTCGCGCTGGGAATTTTTCACGCTTTGCAGATTTTGAACTACTTTGCTTGTTTTTAATTTCACAATTTAGAGTTTTTTTGCATAGACCCATACATAAAAAGAACAGATTTGCATGTGTGTTTTTTTCGCGGTAGTTGTATTGCTCACGAAAAGCACAAAAATTATTGTATCACGAAAATTTCCACTTTTACAGTACCCAATAATGTAAAACATCATTTCAAATATCATATCCATTTTAATGAAGGAATTCCATTTCAACTGAACCCCCTGATGCCCGTTTTTTCTTAGTTCATAGTAAATCAAAATGTGAAAGTGTCATAAGGGTCAGTGCAGAATGAATGATAAACCATCACCCAAGGGGGGGGGGTAGCTTAATAATTGAAATGTGCCTAAAACATGTCACCTTTCTAGGGTTACCATCATAATGTGTCTCTTTCTTATCTTTCATTTTATTTGCCTGTTAACATTCAAATTACATCTGAATGTTTTTTGCATTACTTTTGAAAGTGCAATATATATGTTAACAGGCGAATAAAATGAAATGATTACCACCATAATAAAGCCAAGAAAAAAATACATGTTGTATTGCCCTTTCATCTCCAAAATTTTCAGCTAAAATGCACACAAAATCATTTATTTTGGGTTGATTTTGTAATATTTTCCTTCACAAGCACTCAAATCTATCCAATTGGGCACTAAGTTTGACGAAAGTGCTTAATAAACTTTTGAGTAAGGACTTTTTGATGGGTTGGTTATTTCATTTGCCAGTTAATATGTGACACGATCTGGTCCATGGGGCCAAAGGAGGCATTTTTAAAAATTGAGTACAATAACTATTACCTAATACAAACATTAAGCTCTCATATACTGAAAACACCAAAAGTCTAGCATTCTAAAGTTATGAAGTTTTTTGATGTCTATTTTCTTATGTATTTTATAGTTTTTTTACTCCATATTTTTGCCTATATCTCAATTTCAAATTTGCCGCTTTGGCCCCCATGGACCAGATAGATCGTGTCACATATTTAAACTACATAATTCACTTTCAAAAGTACTAGATTAAAAACATTCAGACATTCAAAACATTCAGATATTAAAAAATTCATATATTAAAATTATGATAAGGATAATGAACTGAGTGCAATGCATTCGTCAAGATAATCGCACGCGCCGTGGAGTTATTGCATTTAGCTCGAGAGCCGATAGGCTCAAGAGCTGATGCAATAACTCCATGGCAAGTGCAATTATCTTGACGAATGCATTTGCACGAGTACATTATCCGTCATACACTTTGAGTGTAGGCCTATTAAAACAATAGGCAATATTAATTGCTGCATTCATTATATTAGTTTTAATATTAGGAAAATATCTTACATTTTAAAAACACCGTCAGGACATTGACCAGCTGCGTAGCATTTAACTGGTAAAGAAAATCAATCCCTGTATAAGTTAGCTATCAATGGTATCGATTGCGCCATACGTCATACTTTAGTAACTTATTCACGCATGGTTTGTAACCAATTGACTTTATGTTGTGATCATTTAGAGCACTGAACCAGTTCGAAACGATCGATTTAAGATGTCCGACTAGTACTACGGTGAATATCAACTGGACTTTATAGCTCTATAATTTGAACTTTAAAATCTACTTATATTTAAACACACGACATTGGGATTTAACAATTTGTTCAGTATTATCATAGGCCTTCAAACACATGTGTTTGAAGGCCTATGGTATTATAAAGCATGATCATGATATTATGCGCTAGTGTGTGTTTCGGGCCCGGCTATGTTATTTTAGATATAGGCCTACATGTATTTCATTTGTAAAATGCTGAATATTTTGCAATGGTGTCATCTTGTATAATTATGATCCACCTGTTTTTTGCCCTTTTTAATTAATAGAAGCTCGATTATTCTTATTTGATGTTTGATTTATTTGAGGTCATTAATCATAATTTATGACAATGATCTTTGCACGAGCGATTGCCGAATAGGGTGCAACTCTACTAGTCTTATTACAAGACTGCCCTACCCCAACCCTAAACCCTAACCTATAAACTCCGAACGAGGACTGGACTAAAGTCTAGCGAGTTGCACCCTATTCGGTAATTGTACCCTATTATAGAACACCGTTTGTAACTATACCATTTTAACACCACAGAATGTATATTCGTACTTTTTTGATGGTATATATATCGAACAGACAATTATATAGTTATGTGACCTCTGTGTCGAAAGCGCCACCTAACTCTACTATATGGTTATGTGAAAGTAGTATTTCTAGTATTTGAGCGTGCACGTATTATCTAGAATCTATTGTTTAGCGTGCAGGTTTTAGATAATGCATTGTTTAGCGTGCAGGTTTATATAATTTGGGCTGTGAAGGGTAGTTCGCGAAAATAATGCACGGGAGAAGAATACATAACGATGAATAGAAACGGGCACTAGAAGTGTATGTAGAAATATAGCATGTAAGAACTGACCATCCAGACTGGGCAGACAGATAGATCCAGGTGGTGGTCGCCGTGCATTCTCTAAATTCAGTAAATTTTCATCGTCAACCGTGTAATTGAATGGGATTATTTTGAAATTTTAAAAGCGCTTGAAATATCACAAACAAATAGGCCTATGTTAATAAATAATATAAATACAAGCTAAAACCGTTGGGGTTCGATAATGAACCCCACAAAACTAACCAGTATATGGAAAATGCCATACGGCCGGGCGGTTTCACAAGTTGCCGGCTCTATCATGCCACTCGCCGTCTGGATAGATCCAACCCACAGGGGGCATTGCAGCAAAACAATGAGACAAAACAGGAAACAAGAGAACCATGGCAGAGAAAGCCAAATAGTGAGAAAGAGTCACTTCCTAAGTGGCTAACTGTATGATTACAGCATGCAAACAATAAAAGTGCTGGACAAACTCTCCTCGGGGATTAATGTGCATTACTCCCACCAAATGGACTATTCCAGTTTAAATCCACACTACCCCTGTGGAAGATTTTGGAAATATCTTCCACAGAGGGAGTATGTTTTTCAATTGTAATTGGTCAGTGTTAATCATTTTGAAACCCATACGCCCCCCTGTATTATGGCTTTACCTATATCTTCCACAGCTGGAGTGAGTATATCAAATGGAAGTTATCCAATTGTCTATTGTATTTAAAACTCACACTCCCTCTGTGGTAGGCTTTAGCTAAATCTTCCACAGGGGTAGTGTGGATTTTAAATGGAATAGCCCAATATGTATAGACCTGTTAGGAATAAATAGACCTGTATTAAGCAGCAAAGCATTTCAATTTTTATGACGGGAAGCATATTTTTATGCACCATGATTTGATGTTGACCCGATGTTGACAAACTGGTGTTTAGTATTTGAAATATTCATAGCTTGACAAGATCAAGGCTGGACAAGCTGGATTGCATGTTCAATTTGTTATTAATTAATATCTTGGCACTGAATAAGACAAAATTTCCCAAGTTGAGGTTGTAAGACTTTAGAGTCACTGTACTTTCCATGTCTTGTGACAGCACTATTGCTATCTACTGAAGATAGCACTATTATTATCCATTGATGATAACAATATTACTATCTATTGAAGATAACACTATTACTATCTACTGAAGATAGCACTATTACTATCTAATGAAGATACCAATAAAACTATCTACTGTATCTACTGAAGATAACAATATCACTATCTACTGAAGATAACAATATTACTATCTACTGAAGATACCAATATTACTACCAACTGAAGATACCAATGTTACTATCTACTGGAGGTAGCACTATTACCATCAACTGAATATAGCACTATTGCTATCTACTGATGATAGCACTATTGCTATCTACTGAAGATAGTACTATTATTATCCACTGATGATATAGCAATATTACATGTACAATCTACTGAAAATAGCACTATTACTATCTACTGAAGAAAACGATCTATCTACTGAGGATAACAATATTACTATCTACTGAAGATGCCAATATTACTGTCTGCTGAAGATAAGAATATCACTATCTACTGTTACTATTACTATTACTATCTACTGAAGATAATATTACTATCTACTGAAGATAGCACTATTACTATCTACTGAAGATAACAATCTTACTATCTACTGAAGATAACAATATTACTATCTACTGAAGATACCAATATTACTACCAACTGAAGATACCAATGTTACTATCTACTGGAGGTAGCACTATTACCATCAACTGAATATAGCACTATTGCTATCTACTGATGATAGCACTATTGCTATCTACTGAAGATAGTACTATTATTATCCACTGATGATATAGCAATATTACATGTACAATCTACTGAAAATAGCACTATTACTATCTACTGAAGAAAACGATCTATCTACTGAGGATAACAATATTACTATCTACTGAAGATGCCAATATTACTGTCTGCTGAAGATAAGAATATCACTATCTACTGTTACTATTACTATTACTATCTACTGAAGATAATATTACTATCTACTGAAGATAGCACTATTACTATCTACTGAAGATAACAATCTTACTATCTACTGAAGATAACAATATTACTATCTACTGAAGATACCAATATTACTATTGCCTGAAGACAGCCTTATTATCCACTGAGGATATAGCACTATGACTATCTACTGAAGAAAGCACTATTACTATCTATTGAAGATAATATTATTATCTACTGAAGATTACAATATTACCATCTACTAAAGATAACAATATTACCATCTACTAAAGATAACAATATTACCATCTACTAAAGATAAAAATATAACTATCTACTGAAGATAACAATATTACTATCTACTGAAGATAATACTATTACTATCTACTAAAGAAAACAATATTACTATCTACTGAAGATAACACTAGTATCCACTGATGATATAACAATACATTGTAATATTTCTACCAAAGATTGCACTACTGTTCTTTACTGAAGAGAGCACAAGTGAACTTATATGAAATTACATGCCACACCAATCCCTCCTCTCCTCACATATGACATGTATGACAAGGGTGGATTTTATGGGGCTTGGGCAAGTGGGCTTTTTGCCCTTAACCCAAATTGCTACCAAATAGAGCACTATTGATATGTACTGAAAACAGCACAACTGCTCTAAAAGACAGCTTCAATTACGCTGTGCCATGACATGGTGCACTTTACCAAAGCTTCATAATCTGACTATAGTAATGGATCCAGCTTGCACACCTGTACCAAATAGATACCAATTAAATAGAAAACAGTTCAATACAATATGTGCTGAATATGCATGACCACTGTGGACACCTGTCACAGCAGAAAGCTGAATCTTGGTCAGCGATCAAGTTACCCCGGAAGTTACCTCGATAGGAATTGCTTTATTCCGTGTTGGAGGTAACTTGATTTTTGACCAAGATTCTGATCGCTGCCCTGTCACAAGCATGGTCACCTCAAACAGTACAACTTATAACCCAAATGGCAAACTTATATTCAATTTCCATTTAATTTTCAATCAATCTGCCTAGTTTCAAGTGCATAGTCCAGGCAAGGCCTAGCAGTGACCCATTACCTATATGACATTAAAACACCACAATCCCATGAGGCATAGTTTGCAACCCAATATGAATCTGTGAATGTCTTAATCAACACTGTGTATTTTGGGGATGAAAAGTCAACCCACAGAATGCAAAGGTCAATTAAATCAACACATGGGGATGCAGATGCATGGATTTTATAACTTAGGTTGAGATTATTTTGGCTGAATATGGCAAGTTTTATTGCATTAAGCCATTGCAATCCTACCAGGCACAGTTCACGACCAGATATGTGTGTAAATCAACCTCTTGATCAATATTATGCATTTACGGCATTACAAGTCAACCTCATCATTTGAGAGGTCAAATTCAACACCACACAAGTACAATACGAAGTACTGGACTTTGCCGTGAAGGTGACATTATTTGGTTTGATTATTACCAGCTTGTTGCATATGTAATCCTGGTAATAGAATCCCTTACACCACATCTAATGGATTTGACCTTCTCCCAACCATTAGTTAAATTACCATGACTTTTTGCTTACTCCCAGCAAATTGAATGCTTAAAAAGCTGGTTTCTTGCTCAATTCTAAATCTCTGCATTAAGGGCTCAATATTGCAATTTGTGACGTGTCATGTCAAAAGAAGACACTTTTGGGCAGGATCATAAATGGAGAAATAGCCAAAAATCTGCCCGGGGTGATTTTTTCACAATTTGGGTTTGTTGTGAATTTGTGATGTTATTAATGTTAAAAATATTGTCTGATAGTTTCAGACCGGAATATAACTGGCATCTTGTATTTTTTGAGACATTTTTCAAGGTAATTCCTACTCTCAACATTGTCAATAATATTTTAAAGGCCGATATCTCAATTTCCAATTTTATAATATCAAAACTTACAAACTCAATATCTTCGCTTAGGAATGTCCAATTTCATTGGGGAAAACGGTGTTGTGGAGCAAAATATCTCTATATTTAAGATATGTAAAAACCTCAAAATTGATAACCTGCCCAAAATTGTCTCCTTTTGACATGACACGTCACCTATATGAAATATCTGCATATACTTAGTGGGTGTATTGATTGAAGTCGGTACTCTAGATTGGAAAGGAAATACTCTATACTGAGGCAAAATACAATCATTGCTAAGTAAATGAGCCATTAAGCATAAAACTCTCTTTTTCCGGAAAAGTACTTATAAATTGTATCCATTCCGGTGAAAGTAAATGGTAAAAGGCCATGACTGAGTTAACAGAGCAATATCATATATACATGCCCATAAATCAGTATCTAAGTAGAAATAGAGGTTTATCTATCATTTGAATAAAATTGCCTGTTCTAAATTTGACCATGAAATTATTAATCAGGTATGAGTTCAAATATATGTCTGTATATTCTTCATTTAGGGACTTATCCATTTCTGAGTTCAGTGAAACTTTTAAACACCTGTAATTATAATTTAGCATCTGTCAGATGTATAAATTTTGTATGCAGGTTGCACCTTGTAGGGTTTATTATTTCACCAATATTTAGTGCTGAGAACAAAATTAATGTTTAAAAAGCTACATTTCCATTTTGAAAAAAAAAGTGACTGTCATTTTTCTATTTTTTGGGTCGGTCGGGAAAGGGCAATCTTTTTTTAGGCCTAATGCCAGTTATAACTCAATTCAAAACACCATTGCCACTACCATAAATACTGCACACATAATTATGTAAATGATATACTTACTTATTTAATTTATTTTTATGCAAACTAGAATATTCATGATTTTGTACACCCATCACCTCAACCACAAATTATGATTTGTTGACATTAACCTCATTTGGTCCTGTTGTGTCATGTGATAAAGTAGGCCTATGCAGCTTTTGGTCCTCATTTGGTCCTGTTGTGTCATGTGATAAAGTAGGCCTATGCAGCTTTATTTCCTTGGAGTGTGGGCCTCATTGGGCTATTCCATTTAAAATCCACACTACCCCTGTGGAAGATTTTGGAAATATCTTCTACAGGGGGAGTATGAATTTCAAATAGAATGAACACATTAGCAGCTCCATTTAAAACACACTCTCCCTCAGTTGAAGAGTCAGGTTAAATCTTTCTCAGAGGGTGTATGAAGTTCAAATGGAGCCGCTAATGTGTTCATTCCATTTGAAATTCATACTCCCCCTGTAGAAGATATTTCGAAAAAATCTTCCACAGGGGTAGTGTGGATTTTAAATGGAATAGCCCATTCTTAACTCAGTATAATTAACAAACAACAAACAAATATATTCACAGTTCTTGCCAATGTCTTATACCTGGATGCAGAAAAACAATATTCCAATTGTATCATTAAGTTCAACATTGTAAACAAATATGAAGATTTATGCAGATGACACCCAATTGTACTCGGCTTTTGACCCAAACCAAGGGCTGCCAACAACTGTATTTCTCAAATGGAAGCATGTGTTGAAGATATTCGTCATTAGACAACTACCTGAAACTTAATGACAATAAAACGGAGTTCATTGGTTCTAAACATAATCTCAGTAAGATCACCATACCACACATTAAAATTGGTGATTCAACTATTGCTCCCGTTTCACAAGTTCGCAATCTTGGTGTTATTATGGACAGTACAATGACTCTGGTTCCTCATATCTCA
The DNA here is from genome assembly GCF_039555335.1 of Amphiura filiformis. Taxonomy (NCBI): domain Eukaryota; kingdom Metazoa; phylum Echinodermata; class Ophiuroidea; order Amphilepidida; family Amphiuridae; genus Amphiura; species Amphiura filiformis. Next base: position 51,526,780 of record NC_092628.1, on the reverse strand, counting down.
TCTGTTATCAAATCTGCCTCTTTTCAACTCAAAATCTTGGCAAGATTTGAAGATACCTAAGCCCACAAGCCACAGAACTATTGGTCCATGCTTTTGTATCATCTCGCTTGGACATGGGTAATGGGCCTTCTCTGTGGCAGCCCCTCGCATATGGAACAGTCTTCCCAATTTTATTCGCAGTTGCTCGTCAATTGAGTCATTCAAATCCTTTTTCGAGCTTGCTTTCATTCATTCATTCATTCATTTATTATTTTTCACTCATCAAATTACAAAAAGCAAGAATACATACAAAATCATAATATAAGTGAGAGTGAAGGAATCACAGGAAAGGCCAAGGGGAGGCCTGAAAATCTGTGATCCTTGATTGGTTAATTCATCATTTGACATGGCAGCAGACTGTCACTTCAATGAAGTAACAGTAAGCTGTCATATCTTGATATGAATTAACCTAAATACATAAAAAAATAACAGTTAACAATAGTAAATAAGAAAATGCACAACACAAATAAGTAATATACAATATAAATATCCAATGTGGTCATATAAACCAGATACAATAAGAGTTAATAGTAACTTTGCATAAGATGTTTTTTAAATACATGGCGGAATTGATTAATCGATGATGATCTTTTAATGCTGTTATCAACATTATTCCATAACTTAGTAGCTGCATATTTGATGGATTTTTCACAGAAAGCTCTTTTGATAAAAGGAAGCCTCAGACGATCTTTATTTCTGGTGTTTAAGTCATGGAATTTAGACTGTTTTATAAACAAATCATCAAAAACACTTGGTAAAAATCCATTTTCATGCTTGTACATAAATAAACCAAGTTCAAATGTATACATATCCCTGACACTTAAAGTATTATACCTAATCAGTAAGGGATTAGTGCTACTTCTATAATCACTTGCACTTATAATATGAAGTGCCCTCTTTTGAATTTTAAAAAGATCATTTATGTATGATGAACATGCACATCCCCAAGCTAAAATACCATAGTTGATATACGGTAATATCAACGAACAATACAATGTATGTAGCGCCAACATTAAACTGATTGTGAGAGTAAAATAAATTGGTGTCATCAGCAAATGAAATCACATCAAGTGAATCAGTAATTAAGTGAATATCGTTAACGTAAATGATGAAAAGCAGTGGACCCAGTATTGAACCCTGTGGCACACCGCAAGTAAGATTTTGCTGTTGAGATGAAACACCATTATAATAAACATATTGTTTTCTATTACTCAAATAATCCTCAAGCTTATGAGCTGGATTAATTTGTAGTATACTTTGTTATTTTTTACGTCATGTATCTTGAAATGTTCTATTGTTGATTGCATTTGTTCCTTGTTTCCATTTTTCCTGCTGGTATATTTTGTTTTTGCTCTGTATGCGCCACGAGCGTTTATTGCGGATCTGCGCGCTTTACAAGTGGACATATTATTATTATTATTTATAAAAACATAAAAGAAACAACATACTAATTTTAACTGTGTATTGAAATTTATTGATACAAACTAATTTCTACACATGAAATATTCTGTCTTTGCTATCTTTGCTATCTACTGAAGATAGCAGATTTTTTATACTATGTATATGTGTACCAGCATCCAGCGTTGTTTCTGCTCGTATTCTACATATACAGCTCATATAAATATCTCCTTAAAAATTTAAAAACTTTCACACGGTCGTGTGTCTTGAGCTCGCCACCAAAAAAAGGTGGCGACGTTACATTTTGCCAAAGTCGACTCAAAACAAATGATGATATCTCTGTCAAGCAAGAAGTTATTGTCATGCTTGTGGTCTCATTTTATTGCTAAATAAAATGCACTTTCAACCCTGTAAAAAGAAATACTTGAACTTTTTTAATACTGACACTGTGCTTCATAATACTGACACTGTGCTTCAAAACTACCCGTTGTCATATTAAACACTGTAGTAAGTAATGCAGATGTCTTCAAAATCTAAAAGTTACTGTAAAATTTTAATTACTTGCCCTATCATAGTCAAAGTATAGATTTTCTGAAGGGAAATTTGACGAGGAATCTAAATATGGACATATTTTTTCTGTATGGGTTAGGGGGAAAATGTTTAGGTTCAAAATATGTTGAATTGTAAAAAAATCTAACATACTTTGGGACACCCTATATTCCGAGATTACCAAACAGCTGTGATTTTGGTTTCTTCCAAAGTCAGTTGGCTCTCCATATCCTCTAACCAAATGAATGTTGTTTACTTCCAGTTTATTACTGTTAGCTGGTAATAAGCAATGCATTGAGTGACCCATTTTTTATCAAAATCTTTTTTATTCCACCCTGTATAACTTGCAGGTCACCCTGTATAATGAGTTGAAATGTATATATTCGAATTGCTTATGCCTTCAGCTTTCCAAAAATGTATACTGTTGCTAGTTTAGGGTTGACGATTGTCGAGATAATCTAATTAGAAACCCGGTTGGTGTAAAAATTCATAATATTTGTCATGTAACGCTAAGGGTGGCGAGTTCAGGACACACGGCCTCACTCTCTCTCAAGCTCTCGCTGTCATCTATTGATGATTAGTAACATTTGCACAAATTATTTCTTTTTTTGATATATCTTTAGGAGTGGGGAAATCCCCCTTGTCTCCCCATTTACACAATAACATACATACAATGACTTATAAAGTGTCATTCGCCTAGTCTCAAAGTATCACTATTTATCACAATCAATTCACTTCCTCCATTTACTCTTTTTCTCTTTTTCTATGTCTCATGAAGAATGCATTGCTCAATGACAGATAATGAAATATAAACTACATTAAGCCAATGTGTATACCTGCTTTCTACTGAAGATAGCAATAATATACATAATGGACAATCAGATATAAGCTAGAAACTATAAATATTGCCAGACAGAGATTACCCAGTCCAATGCATAATAGTACTGATAAAACATTAAGAGCTCAGCTCAGACTCAACTAGGATCAGTAAAAGTACCACTTTTCTAAAATGTCTGATACCCTTGGCTTTACACAGTACAGTGCTCACAGTTGTTTATGGGTAACATGTTAGAGAATTTTACAAGTGACCGGTTTGCATAGACATAAGATTTTTATGTTCTAAGCACTCAACAACAGTACTATGTTCCCTTAATATCTTATCAAACACTTTACATCTTTATGTGTAAGATCTTGCCAACCTGCTAAGCATGTTGCAAAAACCCTGAAGAGGCCTTACCAAATGGACATTGTTTATATCTGTCCACTGTACTTTGACCAGTACACATTATACAGCAAGATGGAGCATTATAAATTGATTTTAAGTATTCAAGGTGCCGTTTCACAAACAATACAGGTGGTATGTCAATCACTGTGTGTGCATATCACAAATACGGGTAACGCCTCCATGTGCATGCAAACTCAGTCTTGAGAATTGTCAAATTAAAGTGTGATGTTGTCTTAGGTCACTTTCTTTCTAACTGTGTGACCTGATGCAAGACAATGACACCAAATAAGTCCTTCCTGCATCCGTAAGTCACATCTCTATGCAAGACATGTCTAATAGACACAGTCATGTCTCCATTCAAGATATTGACAGTAGAATCCGTAATTTGAAGTCAGTTTGGAGACAGTGCTTCAACAAACCCTACATAATGTGTGCACACAACGTTCAGGTCACTTCTATGCATGGGACTACAGAGACCTGGGATTACCGAGAGACCTAGATAGACCTTGGTCAATTTCTATGAAACTTTGAAGTAAACACCTTGTCCAGTATGGTCAGTGGTTACAGAATATTGAATTTTACCATATATGGCAGTAGATCTAATGGCTATATATAGACAAGATAAATAGATATGACCATAAAAATGCATACATTTGACCTCTCACTGCTGATGAAAAATTCTGAAGAAAATCATGTCCAGTTTGGTCGATAAAGAAAAAAACCCCTGTTCTACCCGCAGACAGACCTTTCAAGTAGGGTCGGTGGGTCAAGCATGGATTATGCTTTAAACTTGTTTCAAAGCTGCCAAAATCTTTATTTTGATCAATTTAGGGTGTTCAGATTTAAAAGCAAGTCTCTCATTGTCCCTGCCCAGGAAAAACTTCCTATGTGTCATTGGCCCCTGAACATGTTTAAAGCAAAAAATCTTATGTAACCGCTTTGCTTTTAAAGGACTTTTATTCATCTTCAAATCTTTATCATCCAAACCATCCCCTAAAGTCCACCTGAATCCTCTGCCACGCCGCCATAAGCCATCAATGGCCCAATCATAAGGTATTTAAATCTGTGACAAACAGTCAAGTATATTTACACAAGACTTAGCTTTTTTGGAGTTCGTCACCGGGACAAGATTCTAGTTTCAAAGTACACTGTACACATCTTTTGAGTGTCAGGTGAAGCATTAGCATTCTTAATAGGCTTAACTTGTAAGAAACAGGTGCGAATGTTACCTTCCTTGAATTATATATAAACAATGCATGCAGAAGCAAGGTTCACAGAGACATTCTCTTACATAAAACATGTTTCCACACCCACACATACTTGCACATTGTGCTGTTTCAGTTGAAATCCACACCCCCTATGGAACACATGACCTTAATCTTCCACACAGGGGGTGTAGATTTGAAATGGGGTTACCCAAATGGGTGACTCCATTTGAAGTATACACTCCCTGTGTGTAAGATTAAGGTCCTGTCTTACATAAGTGGTGTATGGATTTCAACTGGAATAGCACATTAAATCAACCCTAAACACATTCAGTTTGTAGCAACGTTTTTTTCACATCATTGAAAAAACACATCTGAAAGAGGTAATGGTTTTCTCCCACTCTCTCCTTTTTTCCTTTTTTTTTACTTCTATATGTAAATTTAAGAACCCTAAGAATACATTCTATATAAAACTAAACCATTGCCACTATTTTCAAAATTACAATGCTCACAAAATTTAATTGTTTCACTACAGTTTATTTATAACATATGGATGGTTGATTTAACAAGAGTCAGAAAGTTTAAGTTTAGAAGGCAGTCACATGTGCGCTATAAACTACATAGTGTGTATAACACCTGCTGTAACACACTGTTCACATGCAGAGTAAAGAGGCATTCTTTCCTCTTACTTTATATGTTCACGTTCAGATTTCGCTCACTCATGTTTTGTCTTTAAAAGTAAAAAAATAGGGATAATTTGGTTTTGACATCTAATTCTGATTTTGTACAGCAATGCGGCAGGCTTCCACACTTCTGAGACTGAACTTTTCTTCTTGCCTAAACATGCGAGGTAAATCGCTCTATGGACACTTTAATTTATTAAGATATCTTCAATGGAAAGAAAAGGTGGAACATACACTGTCAAAACCCCACTTTAAAACAGTTTTTTAACAACCTGTTTAAAATGATAAAATATAAAACAAGGGACGACACGACCTGGCACCCGTCTACCAGAACATCCTGTCACATGACGTTGTTGACAACAACTCGTCATGTGACACTCATCAAGATCATGACATGCGTTTGAAAAAGGCTTAGTGTCCGCAAGCCAAAAGCTCACGTAAGTGAACATTTTTGTTGTGAGAATAGTCATAAATTCATCAATATGAAACAAGTTGTTTAATCAGATCACCTAAATAACCCCAGTTTTAACTATGTACCTGTGAACAATAATAATATCTTTCATACAGAAGCAATATCAGTCAAAAACACTATTACACTTGCACTCTGTATGCTATCTTCAGTAGATAGCAAATATGCAAAGATAATATCACCTTCCATAGACAACATTAGTTTTGTGAATAATAAAGAACTTCCTTTGTCAATTAAATGAGATAGGAAATATTCCTAATCTGTATACTATCTTCAGTAGACAGCAAAATAAAATTGAAACCAGCTTGACAGTGAGCCTAGCCTGGTCCCTCCACCTTATCCCGTCGTCAAATTTGAGATTTTGTTACCAGAAGAAAGCTTTTATAATCCCAGTAAAAATTCTGAGGTAATAATTATGGTATGAATATAAGCATGGTAGCCCAATCCTGCAGGGTGGTGCACCATCTGTACTGTTGTACATATGTGCCATTGTTTTTCAAAATATTTTGGGTTCAAACAAATTGATTTTCTGCAAAACAACAACAAAAAACCAAACCAAACCAAACCACAAATTTACAATTTAAATTTTGAATTTAAATTTATAGAACATAATAATGATGAAATTGGATGGCTTTTTCACCCAATACAATATTAATTGGTCTTGATATGAGTTAAAATATTGGACTTGACTAAGTCTCATCCAATATTTTAAAACTCAAGTGAGACCAATAAATTTGTGAATTGGATTTGAACCATCCAATTTTATACCAATAATGACATATTGTATCCCTTGTGCTATCTTCAGTAGATAGCAAGGACACAAGATAACTACAATGATGACAACATCTTCCAACTAAAAATAAGATTGAGAATGCCTATGAAGTATACATAAAACAAGGATGAAATAACCGTGCATAAAGACCCATTCAGTGATCCCAGTGCAAGTATAAAAAAATTAAAATTGTTTATAAATTGCTTAAAGTGAAGGATAAGTCATTCAAATTGTCATTTGGTATTTTTGAAATGACAAATTTGGCAAAAAACAAAGAAAACAGCAGTACTGACGAAGTTGAAGCCCGATTCAAATACATGTAGCTAATTTAGATACTGTCAGTATCCAAATTACAGATTCGTGTAAAATGTCTTATTTTGTTTTAAATACACGGCTTTCGGATGAACCACTCGCAGGTTATGTTAGCACATCTATGACAATGACAAAGGTACCAAAATCTGAATTTTGATGATTTTTACGATCGTCTGGATGAGCAAATCACTGAATGGGCCTTTAATATTACTCTTTCAAATAAAAGCAAAATATGTCATTATGAGTCTTTAGCCTTTAGAACTATAAATTTGTGTATTGGCTTCAAACCATCCAATCTAATATCAATCAATGCATAATTCATCCATCATGCTATCTTCAGTAGATAGCAAGGACACACGATAACTATGCAATGATCAAAAACAAACAAACAGCTTGAGAATGCCTATGAAGAATACTCAAAACAAAGATGAACATTACATTATTACTATTTCAAATAAAAGTATATGTCACTGTGAGTCTTTACACTTAATTATCCTGGTTCAGTTGGTAAACATGGTTTATTCCCAAAAGACCTACTACTGCATGCAGCCTCTGTAACTGCTTGAAATGACACCAGTTTTTTTAGCATTCAATTTAATCATGATAAAGCCATACCATATCAAAGAAAGACAACCTTATAATCAGGAACTGTCACCTTATGAATAAGTCAAATTGCATTTTGGTTTGCTTTTCTTGCCCTAGAGCTCTAAACATACAAACCCTTAAGGCACACACCTTGACCTTGCAGTCAAGAACCTATAAATAATACATACTTAACAAGTAGGAGAGATCAGTGATTTCCCACATTGCTTTGCACCAAATTCCTGATCTAATGTGACTGAACATGAGCAAATGAGGCTCTTGCATGCATTCCTATGTTTGAATTGATTTCTGGAAAGAAATAATGACTGTGCCATTATATATCTTGCCTTGGCAGATTTAGTAATATGCTGTAAAATAAATTTTATAATAATTGGACACACTGTATATCGTCAGACCTGCAATGTATGTTATTATTTGTCCACTGCTAATAAAGGCTTCATTTATTAATATTGGGTTGCTACTTTAACAGGTATTCTATCTATTCACCTTTTATTGCTGTGCAGACCAATAGCCAGATGTTTCTTTTTTTTTTTTTTTGGGGGGGGGGCTCAAAAGTGAACTTTTGTGAAAGTTTTCTTCAAAAAAGGGCAAATTTCAATACTTTTACAACAAAAAGTGGACCTTTTGTGAATTTTTTGTTCAAAAAAGGGCAGATTTTTAATGCTTTTACAGAAAACAAAGCAGACCTTTTCATTCGGATTGACATATTTTTTGGGAGGTGCATTGCACCCTACACCCCTATAGCTACAGCTTTGATGCTGTTTGGATTAAAAATAAAACAGGTCCCAGTATGAAGTATGCTTGTAACCAAACACCTCTGACAGAGTAAAGGGATTTATGATATGGGATGGCATTGATTTTATGCCTGTTTCACCTGCACTATCAGTGGCCATATTACAGAGGGCAGGGTGGCTCAATGGTTAAGGCCTTGGACTCATAATCTGAGAGCTTGCTTGATGTGCATGGGTTTGAGTCCCCATTCCACCACCGTGTTGCGTCCTTGGGCAAGGCGCTTTGCCTCGCTTGCCTCACCCCACCCAGGTGCAATGGGAAGCTGTTAGGGATTGTCACAGTCATTGTACTGATGAACCCTGTGCCAATTGTAGGCTGCAAACATGGTTCCGACATATTCTAATGACGGCGGAATAAATGTAAAGCACTTTGAGGCTGTTTACGGCATAAAGCGCTATATAAATATCTACATTTTTTTATTTTTTTTATTTATTAGAATACATGTAATGAACTTTCATTAGTGATATTGTGATATTTACCATAAAAAATCATCTATATAATTTGAAGAAAGGGATAAAAAATTAATCAATATATCCTTCAAATTAAAAAAATATATTCAATAAATTTCTTAGTAACACAAAATCTACATATTTTATCAGCTTTTGATAGATGTAATAATATATGCACTCATCGATTCTGTTGTTCTTACTGACCACATCAATAATGCAAGGTCTAGGTTAAATCTGGAGAGGATAAGGATGCACAGAAACTGTAGCTAGCTTTAAAGACTGGAACATAAGATTGATTACTTTTATTTATTTCATTAATAACTTATTATGTTGAGCCAAAGCTCGGCAAAATCTAATTTTGGAACACTTGATTAAAATTAAAATTTGAAATCTAACAAAACAAGTAGATTAGTATATTACACAGTAATATACTAATGTGACCTAACCAAAGAAAAGGTACGAAAAAAGTAAACAAAAGTATTAAAAAAATAAAATAAACAAAATATTGAGGGAAATAAAGCCCCCAAATACTTTGTAAGATAATAACCTCAAATGACTACTAAATGATCTTTGACCTCACATCTGTTGACATCACACATGTCAATGTACCTAATCATTGTGTCCAAGTGGCATTAATATTCATCAGAAGAATTGTCAAAGAATATGGGAGAAATCATCAACAGATTTAGGGTTGACATTTTGTCACATACATCCACATAGTCATACATCTACACATTCAGAAGATGCTCATTTCCTAGTCCCTTCCCAAAATTGTTTCTCATCCATGGGGATGATAAAAGTTTAATAAGAATAATATTGATTCATAACAATCAATCAATCAATCAACTTTAATCAATCACAAAAAAAAAATCAAGTTAGCTGGAATCCTGACTTGCTATCTTTTCAATAGCCTTTATAGTATGTCATTTTGACTTTTTAAAGGCAAGCAGCTTCTAAATATAATTGCATTTAGTAATTTCTACATTTCTAATCATAAATGACAATATTCCTAATAATTTCATTTAGCAGGAAATGACCTATTGATTTCCAATTGTTGATAAGCAAATTATTAGTAAAGTAAGCAATATATTTTCATGCTAAAATTTACCTTTTTCATAATCATATTATTTACAATTAAAGGTGACCTTTCAACGAAAATATGGTCGTTATTTTCAACCAGATAGTTATTTGAACAATAGCAGATGGTGATATCTTGTAATAAATGGAAATTGTGATCAATCCATTCCATGCTGTTATTTTTGTTCAAAATGGCAGTTGTGACAGGAGTTGTGAATCATAACAAACACCTTGACATGGTCAGTTCCCTTTTGGTGCCTAAGATAAATGGCTATTTGATAGGACATTAAGAAATTTTCTGTACAAATTTTGTTGCCAAACTGCTCCACTCAAGGATCAACAATCATTTGGTGGAGCCAGGCCCGTACACAGGAAAAAAGTTTTTGCAGGTGCAGATTTTGAAAAAGTGGACAGAGGGGGTGATTTTGTGAAAAGTGGACCTTCTTCACAAACTTTGGACCTTTTTTGACCAAAAAAGCATAACAAACTGAAAATAATTAAAATAGTTTGTGTTTATTTCATAAAACATTAAGCATAACTTATTCTGTACGTGTTGGTGGTTATCCCCATCCAGCATCGACTACTTTAGGTTGATTTTAGAATTTAAAAGCTTTACTTGCACAAGAATTAAGTACCTACATACATTTATCCTACCTACATAGTAAGGCGGGATGGAGGGGAGCATGTTACTGGTAAAATTTGTTTCTGGCGTATTGTGCAAAAAAAAGACAGAAAACACAAAAACCAATTGGTCATACTGTATGTACACTATCATGTACGAGTGGCTCCCCCTGGATTTAGTAACAAGTACTCATAACTCAAATATGACAGGTTTCATCACCAGTGAATCATAATCCAAACTAATCATTCAAACCTACTTTTATACAAAATAAAAAACCCATTACCTTATGCAAAAAAGATGTAATTCTAAACTGTCAATAAGCCTCCCTCTTGAAAAATACTCCCCAGTGAAAAATAAGCACTTCTGTTAAGCTGTAGCGGGAGTTTTTACCAGGTCAGGTTAGTTTCCGGACAACAAGGCAATCAGTACAGGATGACCAGCGCCTTGGGTACACTTATCATCCATGCTTAGAAGAGAAGGAGATTATCTTTGTCGCTCGTTTGCTAGTCAGTCCATCCGGCGGCTTGGTACAGTAGTACCTTATCTATACCATTCGCAGGGTGTCCCATCAATTGCTCTTTGATTGATTGGGAGTAACACGCCTGCTTGAAAATCATTCCACTTCTCTGTTTAAACAAATGTTTCTAATTTTCGATGAATTCCAAAGATTCATGATGAATTGGTGTTTACACCGAAGAATTGATCTTACCTGAGATATTTATTATTAAACCCATCAATATTACACAAGTTAGAAGAGAAGTCCGGCACTTTTTTGCCACTTTAGCACGTACGCAACGTAAACATGTTGGGGAGTTCTGATTGGCCGTTTAACAAGCTATGAAATATCGGCATCCGATTCCATGAACAAGCTGCGTAGCATTGCGTGACCTGCGTAGCATCGCAACCCTGAACTTTTCATGCAATAAACAGTCCACAATAATGCATTGACCAGTGCAAAACTTTAACTCTCTTCACGCGGGTGTCGACTGCAGACGACAAGTTTCAAATTTTTTTTTAAAGTAAAAAATTTCATAAATGTAAATTTTCATGACCATATGAAAAATGCATTAAAATGAGTACAAACAAGCCTACTATTGGTTCAGTGGTTCTTAAGATAGCTTTTGATATTTTGAGAAAATACCGGAAAACTTTGACTTTTTATGTTGAAGCCTATGGCTAGCATGCAGAGCATTAACATTAAGCACAATGCAATATTAAATTAAGCTTATTTACAGTCTCAAAAAATGTATCAAATATCGTTTTGGTCAAATTTGTTTATTTATTTTTCTTACAGTATTTGACCCACTTTTTCATGCCACTTTACGGATACCTGTGTAATTAAAAAAGATCAATCAAAATAAGGTCATCATATAGTGATACAGCAAATTAAATTTACAAAGCCATTAGTCGGATTTTCAATTTGTTTCCCTTAATTACAAATGTTGGACATTTCAATTGAAAATATATATATTTGAGTAATTAAGTAGAACTGATGAGAATCTGTTTCAGACTGAGATGCAGAACGTGATATAAGGTCTACGTGTTAAACCTGGCTTATGATGGCATCATTTCCCTGGGCATCCATCACCTATATAACCATAAGGCACTAGTATACTAAACTCATGGGTCTGCTAGGATCTTATCACTAAATATCAAGTGATTCTACATGGGAAATAGGATTCACATCAATGCGCATTACTGAGATGCGGATGTGGTCTCCTCATGTTCGTAACGATGTGCGCAGACAGCATATCGCCATGAGCTTCCTACATGCATGTGCGCTGTAACACACTTACAAGTAACGCGATCACTACGTGATCACTTTCCAAATGCGGATCCAAGTGCCATTTACAGCAGATCTCAGGAGTGCGCATTGAAGCGCATTGATATGGATCTGGCTCTCATGTGGAGCAGCCCATCATCCCTACTTATACTCTAATTGCTTCAATATTTCCATCAAAACAACTGTCAATATCAGGTAAAACTGGATCAAAAGGGGAAATCAATCTCAAAATACAAAATGAAACACCAATTCTATTTCAAGTTGTCTCTTGATTGACCCATATATGACAGAAAACATAACTAGGCCTGCAAGATGGCCATGGAATCATATGAGATGATTGTTTGTTTACAGTAGTTGAATGTGATTTTTGAAACATTTGAAAAACAAATATATTTTCAACTGTTCAAACCTTTGATAGGGGTCTCAGTGGCTTGTCAAAATAGGATGAGGTTTTAAGACCTGTCAACATTTGTGGTATGCTTTGTTGTCACCAAATCATTGCAATGTCTTTCATTTTGTATGTTGGAAAACACCATTGGAAGGTACCTGACTGGTACCTGCCAAGGTACCTGACAAAGTACCTACATAGTCCCAATGCTGCTACCGCACAGGGCCCACCAGCACAGTGGTCCTGCACAGTACCAGCCAAGTACATTGGCGATGGTGTACCTATGCAGGTGGCCCCAATAGTGCATGTTTAGCTTTTAATATTCTAGTTTCTGCCCTACCTCACTTCTTATCATGATTTACTTTATGTGTTGGATAAGAGAGTCAAGTCTGCTCTTATTCCACATACAATGTGATTCTATTGCTTTTTAATATATCCTGAAAGAAAAAATAGATAAGCTACAGAATTTGGAAATTACCTGTCATCAAAAGGCTGAATCATGCGATTCACAAGACTTGCAATTTACCCCGGTAATTTACACACGGAGACCCCTAGATCAAGATATCCTAAACAAAAGATGGTCTTCTGTCTTCATGGTATTCTGATAAATTGAGCTAAATAAACACATGAGGCAATTTTATAAGTATGTAAATTGCAAATCTCTGTTTAAAACACAATTTTAGATAGCAACATGTTTATAAGGCCCTGCTTTTTGTGTGTAGGGCACATCCTGTAAATGGGTCAGAATGCTCAGCGCAGAATTCTGCACTGAGCATTGGACACTGTTCCAATCAGACCTGCACAAAAAAATAACAAAATATCACAAACTCCTAAGCTCCACTCCTCTACATCATCTCCTTTCTATCATACAACATCCTACCAAAGTACAACAACCAGGAAAAGATGCTAGAATTTTTAATGAGGAGAAAGTTTGAGATAAACAGACCAGTGGCAAAAGGACCAAGAATAACTGCTGTGGGCATCAGTGAATCTCCAGTGACCCACTTGAGTCACCAAGCATGCATTGAGAGATGAGTTGATGCCTTCCCATAATACAATGCAACCAGGGACACTGTGTCTCCCTGGCCTTGGATTATTAATCTCCAGATTGAAAAGTCCTGTGCCTGAGTCATGAGTGTGCTTAAATTTGGCTGATGCTAGTAGAGTATTTGAACCTGCTGACCTCACTCATCTGAGAGTACAGAGTACTCAGCTTGGCAGCACTTATGTGCATTCGTGCAAGCTCCCTTTTGTGTATGTGGGTGCTATTTCCGCTATTTTTAAGTTTGCTAACACACCCCGCACTTATCTTCATCCTACCTTGTTATGATGTCTTCAATTATTAAAAAAACAAAAAAACATGCTAAACAGTGACAATGTTAATGGTAATGCTTCCTTATTTATTTGATGTCTGAAGAGATATGCTAAGACTTCTTGAAATAAATGCCGGATATTAGCAACAGGAGTAAAAGCCATTTTTTTTTGTTTTTTTTTGACTAGTTGTCAGGCATAAGCCTTTATTAAACATACGAAAACCACATATACATATTTAAATCATTAAATCACACATTTTCAGAACACACAAATTATTGCATTACATTATATAAAATATACAAGTATAAGAAATTAAGTTGAACAATTAGATATATTGCGAATTTTGAGTTCATTATCAAACAAAAAGAGAAGATTGGGGTGGTTACCATATCTATATTTGCTAATACAAAGCTTGGCAATTACAATTACATAGTTGACAAACAAGTTGTCTTTGCTGTGTGAACCATGTTCACCAAACATGACATTTTTAACATTGAGAGATGTTATGTTGGATATTCAAAGATATCACTGTTTTGACTTTATCCCAAATGGGATTGATTTTTTGCAATAGTAAAAGAAATGATCAACATGATCAATAACATTACAGGTTTCACACATATTAGAATTTTCTTTGCCCATTTTATACAACATTGTTTTTGTGGGGTATATGTTGTGAAGAATCTTCCAATTAAGAGAAATCAGACGAGCTTCTTTAGAGTATTGGGGGAGATTAATGCAAATAGAATTCCAGTTAAAATGATACCTGGGGAATTTGTTCGCCCAGAATTTGTAACACGTTGGGGTTGTATACATCGACCTGATTTTAATTTCTTTAAAATCTTTAGCAATGCATTTTTGAATAGGAATTTTATTAAACAAGATGTCAGAGCGTTCTTCACAAGGCTTAGGATGAGTTTTCCAATCTGTAGGAAGAGCGTTATGAACAACAAAGTAATCAATGAAGACCCTTGGATTTTGAGGGATACGACGCTGAATATCTTGAACAGAAAACATAGACCCTTGATTGTCAAAGAGATCGTTAACTCTTATGAAGCCTGCTCTGATCCAGTCATGCATAAAAAGTGATTTACTGTTAAAAGCCATTCTTTTTGCAATAGTTTCTTAAGCACATACCACATGCAATGTACAAATGTTTATCTGACATGAAACCATTCATGTTCCAGTGATGATAATTTTCCTATAACAGTTCCAATTTTCACATCAATCCTACTTGACACCTGCATTATTTTATAATAAGACGAAACATTAAAATTCAAACTATTAGAAATGCATTTTGCATCTTGCTTTCTTCCCTGTACACATGGTGTTGTCTCATCTCATGCAAAGAAAAAAACTCCTAGTCTATAGCATCTTTATCAAAATAAAATTGTGCCCACACAGGCCCGTAGCCAGGGGGTACGAGGGTGAGACGCACCCCCCACAAATTTGCAAAAGTATACAAAAAGTCCCAACATTTAAGAATTTGTGAGCGTAGCAAGCTAAAAATCAGATTTTTTGAAGCTTTTTTGGTCAAAAAAGGTCCAAATTTGGGGAGGAAAGTCAACTTTTCACAAAATCACCCCCCCCCCCTTGGAAATGGAAAAAAGTCCACTTTTGCACCCCACACACAAAAAGTCCTAGCTACAGGCCTGTGCCCATATATCAGAAACAAAATTGACATTTCACCAATTATTACTAAGAATAAGATTTTTTATTTGACGCTACTGAAAGAAATAATCCTCTTTTGATAATAATGTTAAAATTTGTTAGAATTTGTGCTGTATTTTCTGGAATAAAGGAGTAGTCACATGAAACCTCTAGAAATCCACTTTAGATATGCCAATTGTACCCGACTGGAATTGTCCAAAATACCGCTCAGAGTTCAAATGTATCTTGAACAAAAAGTGAAAACATTCGATTTGTTGCTTTTTGTTGCAAAATATTTACTTCTGCACAGCATTCTGGGAAGCAATTTGAAGACCCTCCAATCATGCATGATTAGCCGCTTGCATACACGTACACAGGGTCAATCAATCCACTATAGCCAACCCAATATTTAGGTCAGATCATGTCCATATATGGGTTAAGATTAGAGGAGGATGGTCAAGAATATTGAGTTATATTTGAGTATATATGTTGAATAAGACTTGCCTTAGGCGTGGCTTTTCTTGGAGGAAGGTGAAAATTGAGATTTGGCTTGTGGTCACTCATTAAGCTATGTCAAATGGACTATTCACACAAAAATGCCTTTTTAGTTCATAGTAATCTGAATTGAAATAGATATAGGTTGTCTATTAATAATTAGATAGTAAGAGCAGTAGTAAAGCCAGTGATCTTGAAATGCTATTCAGTGCATGTGCTGCCATACAACTGGAGGAACATATCACACATCTATGTGAACTTCCAATCTGGATCACATTGATTCAGATTAAATCCTGATCAATCCACATGTTAAGTCACCATGTAGATAGCAAGTTGTCCATATGGTTGCATCGCCATAATTTTGTGCATAAATCAATACATTTGAGCTCATTTGGCAAAATTTCAGAGATAAAATAATTTGAGGCTCAAAGTGCAATTATTTTATTTTTTCAGCATCCAAGTGGCATGCCTCCAAACAGAATCTTTGCTATGTTTGTTTGTACAACTTGAACTCTATTCAATTTAAGGAAGCTTTGCTCTACATTTTGTCTTTCTCATTTGGTCAAAACCCACTACATGTAGATGGAGGATGCATGATATCAGATGAGGGACCATTTGTTTGTAGGTCATATGAAAACCTTCCTTCAAAAAGTGGAGTAAAACATTCATATTTATTGATGAATTTATGACTATTCTCACAACAAAAATGTTCACTTACATGAGCTTTTGGCTTGCGGTCACTAAGCCTTTTTCAAACTGATGTTATTGATCTTGATGAGTGTCACATGACGAGTTGTTGTCAACAACATCATGAAACAGGATGTTCCGGTAGACGGTGCCAGGTCGTGTCGTCCCTTGTCCAACATTCATATTGATATGTCACAAATAGTATGTTTTCTCTTATAGTTTTGATGAAATTCATCTACTCAACATTAATATTCCAGCTATAATACTGGTCAATAGTGTTTTGGGACACCCTAAACATGATTTTTTTAGTAGCATAGAGAAATATTTTAAACCCAACCCCTTCATCCCTAGCTATCCCTAACATAGTTTTATTCATAGAGCTTCACTTGGCTATTTCAGTTGCAATCTATACACCCTCTATGGTTACACAACCTCAATCTCCCACACAGGGAGTGTAGATGTCAAATGGAGTCACCCTGTCAGGAAGGTTACGGTTCGCTATCTCTAAGGTTCGCTATCTCTAAGGTTCGCTATCTCTAAGGTTCGTTATCACTAATTACGAAAAAGGTCCGCTATCTCTAAGGTTCGTTATCACTAATTTCGATTAGGGTTCGCTATACCTAAGGTTCGTTATCACTAATTTTAAATAAGGTCCGCTATCTCTAATTTTAAAAAAAGGTCCGCTATCACTAATTTATTGAAGGTTCGCTATCTCTAAGGTTCGCTATCACTAATTTAAATTAAGGTCCGCTATCTCTAATTTTAACAATCCCGGTATCCCTAAGGTTCGCTATCTCTAATTTCAAATAAGGTCCGCTATCTCTAAGGTTCGCTATCTCTAAGGTTCGCTATCTCTAAGGTTCGCTATCACTAATTTTAAATAAGGTTCGCTATCTCTAATTTCAAACAAGGTTCGCTATCTCTAATTTATAATAAGGTTCGCTATCTCTAATTTTAAATAAGGTTCGCTATATCTAATTTTAAATAAGGTTCGCTATCTCTAATTTTAAATAAGGTTCGCTATCTCTAAATTTAAATAAGGTTCGCTATCACTAATTTCAAATAAGGTTCGTTGTCTCTAATTCCAAATAGGGTTCGCTAACTCTAATTTTATATAAAGCCCGCTTCATATCTGTAATTGAAAATAAAATTCGCTATCTATATAAATAAAAGTTTTAAAATAAAGCCCGCTATCTCTAATTAAAAATAAGGCCCGCCATAAGGCCCATCTAATTTAAAATAGGACCCGTTATTTCTAATTTACTGTAAGGTTCGCTATGATCAGTAATTTTATTTTAATAAACATGATAGGCCTAAAGTTTGCAAGATCGCTAGTAAGTATACTGGTCCGGTCCGCTTAATTTCTTTCTGCAACCATAATGGGCATAATATATCACTAACCGCATCGTCCGAGGCAAGGTTCATTATTGTCAGGGTTAGGGGTTAGGGTTAGGGTCTTATGGTTAGGGTTAGGGGTTAGGGTTAGGGTTAGGGGTTAGGGTTAGGGTTTAGGGTTAGGGTTTAGGGTTAGTGAGAGGGTTAGGGTTAGGGTTAGGGTTAGGGTTAGGGTTAGGGTTAGGATTATATTCGTATTTATTAGTACTAATATACTAGTAATAGTATATTGTGTGTATGCACTTTATTCCGTAATCAATAAGTATCATAAACAAACACCTATCTGGCACAACGAATCATAGCACAGTCGTGTAGGCATTAGACTATGGATACATATGTTGTGGGTTCGAACCCCAGGTAAACCTTTGTAGAATTTTAATTCTATCGATTTCTTTATATTTTATTAAGTAAGAGGAAATAATAATGGTAATAAACTCGTGTTATATCTAGCCTCATAGGCCTATAATTACATGTATGTACTACGTGTTATCACATTGCGGCCCATATTATGGTTGCAGAAAGAAATAACGCGTCCGGTCCGAAAACCCCAGAAAGAGATTTGAATCAGTTCACCGTCGCGTACCAGTATAGGCCTACATTTAATAGCCGATCGCGTTGCGCTCAGGTGTTGGGGATATACATGTATGATGTGTCCCCTAAGAAGTGAGAAACCTTTCCAAAATGAAGACCTAATTATAGTCATTTGGTGGACCATTTTGGCACAAGTTTTTCTGTTATAATTGTAGGCCTATAAAAAAATTGTGTTAAACATAAAGTACCGGGTGACAAAAACGAAATCGGCGACTTGTTTATCTACTATTGTCTATGCAGGGGGAGGTGTCTGAGGAAGTTGGAAATTGGAAAATTTTCCAAAATTAAGGAAATTAATTCCAATTGAAGCCATTTGATGCATCATAATTTATTCACCCTATTTTACTTGATCAAACCAGAGAATATCTTCTCTGATCCAGTGGCGTAGCTGCCTGGCGGGTGATGGGGGCGGTGGGGGGGCAGGTGGGGCAATTGCCCCCTGACAAAAATTGCCTATTTGGGCCCCCGCCCCCTCAGACCCTGCGCCCCCTAGCGGAGGAAAAAAAGGGAAAAAGGAGGGAGGGAGTGGAAAGAAGAGAAGGGGGAAAGAGAGGGGATATAGGGAGAGGAGGGAAAAGAGATGGGGAATCCATACGATATGCAATACCATACGATTATTGTCAATAAGCCTGGCAAAAAACAGTGGGCTGTGTACTGCCCTCTACGATAATCTATGCTAATTTATTTGATTTGATTTGATTTGTTCGGGTTTTTGACAACCCTGGATAACCCAAGAAAGCCTCTATTGAAGCTTATTTCCATTGGGTTCCATTTGAACACCGGGACGGGTTGGGAACAGTCAGGGGTTAACACCCTACTCTTTTCGAAACTGGCTGCGAAATACATATACAGGTATGGCTCTCTGCACACGGGACTGACGGCTTAACGTCCCCTCCGAAGGACGGAGTACTTTCATGATTCATTTACCCAATTCTAAATGAACCATGGGAGAGCGGAAGTCTGAATTTAATCTACAGAAGTTGCCAATTAATTTCAGACTTTTTTCCCTAAATCTACGTGCTAAATAGGGGGTCGCGTTTTAGGACATTAGTCGAGTTACCTCCAACTTTATAATAATATTGTTGATATCATAAATCAGAACAAAATTCCGCATATCTGAAAATGACACCACATTTTTAGGTATAGGCCTACTTTTTAAGAAAATTAGCGACAGATTTTCCCGTATTTAGACCCTAATCTGACTGCTAACCACGTTTTGAACTCAGAGGCCTATGTTCATGCGCACATAATCGTAAACATTGCTCAAATTTTCGCATTTTATTTTCAAATTTATAGAGATCACATTCACAAGATCTGTAAAACACGATTTTATGCAAAGTTGGGACTATAGGCGTGATAAACTTTTGCCGGAAACTGCTTCACAATCATTAATTTTTGGGTTATTTTCTTTTATATATACTTTAGACACGCTGGCGAATTCAACGCATTATAGTTGCTGATTTGCAATTTTCATAAAGATATCAATAGATGTTAGGAATAAAAGTCGTTTGAACATCTTTTACAAGTACTATCATCAAAAATTGAAACACAAACAGGCCTATCCCACCCATCCAGCATCGGATTTAACCCGTTTTGTCCAATAAGCAAATGTGATGATTGACTATTTGAAATTAAATTTTTAATATAAATTCAACTTTGATTATTAGTAATAATTTGGAACACACTAAACATTGGTATAGATAGAGCAAACTAGAAACCTATATGAATTATTAAAAAAAACCTTAATTTTTATGCAATTTAATCAAAATTGAAGGCTAAAACTTGAGTTTAAATTACAAAAAAAAAAAAAGTTAAAACAGCTAACAATAACACTGAAAAGTCTCTTTGTAATTTAAAAACCAATAAACATTGTTTTCTATATTTTTAAACCCTTCTTTACCATTATTAAAAGGTTTCTAGCTTCTTCCAAAATCGGAGCTGTTATTAAATTGGAAATGAATGTAGGCCTATTCCCGGCAAACGCACGTACAGCGAAAAACCTGGTGGCGTCCATGCACGCGCTTGTGGATGTCCTCATTTTTTCACGTGCATTTTAAATAGATAAAGACCCGAAAACGCATGGAAATGCTCCTTAAATGGTATACATACCACACAAAAAAACACTTTCCACAGACTTTAGGTTTTAAATAGGGGTCGCATTTTTAGGCCATAGCCTACGTCGAGTTACTTCCATCTTTAAATATAGGCCTATCATTGATATCATCAAAATCAGAACAGGGGTCCTTTATGCAATTTATATCTTCCAAACAACATGTGATGGAAAGGAAAACAAGGATTTTTTCCCAACAAAGGGGTCACTTTGGGGTCAGTGTCATTTGGAACATCCTACCATAAAGCAGTTACATCAATAACACATCAGGCTTCAGATCGGCAGCTTTACCAGCCATCCGAAGACCGCAGCCTCCTGCTTCCATCAACAGGTGGTAACTCCCACATCAAGTTTATAGTAGCAGGCCATGAAAATATGCATGACAAAATTCTCTATCTATTGACTACTTTATCTTGTAATTTAGTTTTAGTGTGTTTAAGAAACGGCTTTTTTTTAAAAAGAGTTCGTGTACTTTATGTGTATATTTTCACCCGTATAAACTATTCAACTCGAGGGCGCCTTTCCCGCTTTATTTAAAATAACTTTTAAGTCAGAGATAGTGGGCTAATTTAAATTAGAAAGAGCGAACTTTATTGAAAATTAGAGATGTATAGTGGGCTTTATATAAAATTAGGAATAGCGGGCGCTATTTAAAATTAGAGATAGCGGACCTTATTTGAAATTAGAGATAGTGGACCTTATTTGAAATTAGAGATAGCGGACCTTTTTTAAAATTAGAGATAGCGGACCTTTTTTAACATTAGAGATAGCGGACCTTTTTTAAAATTAGAGATAGCGGACCTTATTTAAAATTAGTGATAACTGAACCTTAGGTATAGCGAACCCTAATCGAAATTAGTGATAACGAACCTTAGAGATAGCGTAACCTTAATTAATTAGGGATAGCGAACCTTATTTAAAATTAGTGATAGCGAACCTTAGGTATAGCGAACCTTTATTGGAATTAGTGATAACTTGAACCTTAGAGATAGCGAACCTTCAATAAATTAGTGATAGCGGACCTTATTCAAAATTAGTGATAGCGAACCTTATTTTAAATTAGTGATATAACCTTATTTAAAATTAGTGATATCGAACCTTAGAACTAGCGAACCTTATTTTAAATTAGTGATATCGAACCTTAGAAGTAGCGGACCTTTTTTTAGGTATAGCGAACCTTTTTTCTCTATTAGAGATAGCGGGATTCTGTCTCCATAGACTTTACACGTTAGTGATAGCGAACCTTAGAGATAGCGAACCTTAGAGATAGCGGACCTTAGAGATAGCGGGATGTCACCGTCAGGAAACCCCATTTGAAATTCACACTCAATGTGCAGTGGCATGAGCAAAAGCCGTACCACCACCTTTGCTGATAAAGTCAGGAGAAATTCACCCATAATCTGGTGCAAATGTGGGATTTACTATTACTTTTGCTCGCCGCAAACTGAAAATTTTTGAACAGTCTGGGGAATTAAGACCTGTGCACCCACTCTTTTGAAAACCTGCAGATGCCACTGTCAATGTGTGAGAGACAGTGGCGTAGTGTCATAGGGGTACGGGGGGGGGACGTGCCCCCAATCGATCTGAAATTTCAAAAAATCCCATAGGAAAATTGCCGAAAAACGGCTTGTGACCCCCAATCAGACCAGGTGCCCCCCAATCATGGTCGGTGCCCCCAATGTGATGACCCACGCTACGCCACTGGTGAGAGATTAAGGTCACATCTTCCATAGGGGGTAATGAATTTCAACTAGAATAGCCCATTGAACATAAGGTTTGATCCCTAAGCATTTTCCTACCCATGCACCTTATATTATTGGTGTCTGTCTGATGATGTTATGATTAATTAATTATCACACAGACAAATCTAGTGTTATTATACATCATATATCTGGGTTAATCATTCATAGATTAATATTGGGCTCATTGTTTATGCACTACGTAATTATTGTATTATGAAATATGAAAATATATCAAATGGGTTTTTTTGGTGTTAAATGCAAATAACTCGCATTAAAAACATGCTGGTAGTCATTTGTATGCTAATTAGTATGCAAATTGCTAAACTTGAGATGTTTAGTGATTACTATAATTTGATGGGATTTATTGAGTAACTTTATACCATGTGTACAACCATATCAAAAGGATGCACTTGTCGGCTGCTACGCTTGTCTCATTTTGAGTGAGATCAATTCAAATCATCACCAAGTCACATGGTTTAGGAATGCCGAGAACATTCCTAGATCACGTGACTTGGAGATGATTCCAAGTGACCTCTACTTGAGATGAGTCTGGTATTTATTCCTAGCTATTAAGCAGTATTCAGACTTTTTATTGTACGTAAAATATTGTATGTAACATATCTACGTTGTTTAATCTATTGCCATTCTATTTCCAGGAATATATTTCTGCTAGATATTATATGTAACATATTATCGATTTTTCGTCATCAAACATTCGTTAGAACTTAAACATTACTGGAAATAGAATGGCAATAGATTAAATAACGTAGATATGTTACATACAATATTGTTCGTCTAAGTCTGTGGAGCACTTTATGTAAAAAGAGACACATGTAGCAGCTGACAAGTGCATCTTTTGATATGGATGTACATATATATTCAATTTGTTTTCCCTATACCCAGCCTCACAAGATTGTCTACTTCGATCCACAAACAGAATTTGAAATTTGAGTGCTACATATTATGCCAAATAACAATCAAAAAGAAAATTAGAATTATGCAGTTTGTAATTAAGGTGGCCCTTACAACTTATGTAAAGTTTGTAAATAACAAAGGTTTGTAAATAAACAATATACAAATAAGGTCCTTACATTGATATTCATAAATATGCAAGTAACCTACATGACGCAAAACTATACAGCACAAGAGGTGATCATCATCTACCACCCTACCAAGTCTGAAGCTCATTAGTTATTGTGTGTAAGCTCCAGAGGAGATAAATGGATATTTGCTTCTACCCAGCCAGCCGGACGGACAGTTGACTGACCAGCCATCTATGCTATCACATAAGACCAGTGGCGCACTGTGGCCGCTCCTACCCCGGGGGGGCTGAAGAAAATTAAATTTTGCCGCCCCTTCCTCAACAGCCCAAAAAGGTTGACCCAATTTTTTTTCGGTGCTTTGAAAAAGTGAACAGCAAAAAAAAAAAAAGGATTATAAGCGCTAGCGCCCTAAAAGCAACACACTGTGATGTATACATGTAGTACAATTTTTTCAAAATTTTTTATACTTTTCAAATTTTTTCCGCCCTTTTTCTTTACTAATTCTTTTTGCCGGCCCTTCTTCTTCCGTCGCCCCTTCGTTTGCCACCCCTTCTTCTTCCCCCCCCCCTTCGTTTTGGCCGCCCTCTTTAAAATATGCACATGAAGACACACACAACATATTGTTGTGGAAGGCCAGCAAACATTCTAAAATATGGTACCTTTTATGAACATGTTCTATGCTGTTGTTCCATCCATGTAGGCCTACTACTTCCAATACAAAGGATTAAAAAAAAAATTTGCTAAATGAAACATGACTCGACCCTAGTCCTTAAATTAAGCTTGGCTGTTTTTGGGTGTTTTTTTTCTTGTATTGGAACATCTTAGGAGTGTTCAGAAATACTTTGGTGGGGGCTGGTAAAAGGGGGGGGTCAAAAAGTTTAGCGGTCCATCGAGGGGGGGGGGGGTCAAAAAGTTTTCGAGCGAAAAATTTGAGGAAGACCAGCCCCCCTACCAAAGTATTAATGAACACTCCCTTAGCCTATATAAGACTCTGAATGCTTAGATATGTACTGCATCTTTGACAAAGTAAAGCCACAAAACAATCCACTTTTCAATGTATTCTTACAATCACAGTTTATTTTTCATTGTCAGAATGCACAATTCACTCCAAAGCTCTTGCAGGTCAACAAGGTTCTGCAGCAATGGATGCAGACAATCTCTCAGAAAACATCTACCGTTTCCTGACAGATAACCACAAGAGCTTCCTGAAAGAAACCTAATATTGCTTGTACCGCAATGCCCTATAGTGCAATTCAGGAAACATCTTATCATAATGATTACTACTTGGACTGCCCATATTTTCTTTATAAAACCAAGTATTGTGCTATTGCACACACCCACTATGGAAGACATGACCTTAATCTCCCATACAGGGAGTGTAGACTTCAAATGGAATCACCCATGCAGGTTACTCAATTTAAAATTCACACTCCCTGTGTGAAAGATTAAAAACAAATCTTACATAGGGCACAGCGTCATCATCCCTATATTTTCGTGTCAAAAATTGCTGTGATAGTATGGCGAATCCTCTCGTTTTTCAACAGCTACGCATGGCGATTTTGTACGAGATAGGTCGAGCGACTCAGGCTAAGCATACCATTAACACAATATGACTATCATATGAGATACCACAGAGTTTCTATTCTACACATTATTACGATTTGCGCATACTCAGTACCTCATATAATGTTGCTATTACAAGAAAATTTGATTTGTTGTCAGGTAAAACCCAGGTTTTGTTTCCAATACACTAACTTGAAATGCAATACACTAATTAGCGGCGATTGCTGTTGATATATTTTACTGCAAATCGTTCATCAAAATTGTGATATATTTAACTGTTTGAGAATTACAATTATATAAAGGAACATGTTTAGCCCATTCAGCTAAGATCCAGGTGCTTGTAAGTTGTATATAACACAATGCATATGTAAACTTTCTTTATCTGTGTCAATAATAGAATATTGATTTCAATAGAATTGAATAC
Organism: Amphiura filiformis; assembly: GCF_039555335.1. Lineage (NCBI taxonomy): Eukaryota > Metazoa > Echinodermata > Ophiuroidea > Amphilepidida > Amphiuridae > Amphiura > Amphiura filiformis. Next base: position 51,501,403 of record NC_092628.1, on the reverse strand, counting down.
ATTTTGAGTTTGTACTTTACCACTCAGCGATCTAGCGATCGATTTCTAGCCAATCAGATAGGACTCCTTTTCTTGCGTTTGGTGAAATACCAATCGCCCGTCGCTCACCAACGGAGTATGGAAAAAATATTTATAATACAAGGTGTTGACACTGTGTAGGGGGTGTATGGATTTCAAATGGAAGAGACCATTGGATAAACTAAGCTGATGACCAATCAAATGGGATAATCACAAATCTTCTGCACAATATATGTTGTCCTTTAACCCTAACAGGCCTAGAGACCACAAAATATAATGAGGATAATCACTGCGCATGCATGCATGAATCACATATGATGCCACGATGCAATCACTGGCCAGCAAAACCCCTGTGGCTACCAGCTGGTAATCGTGTGCTTGGCATGCGAGGGGTCTGAGGTTCAAATCCTGGGGATGCCAAGTGACTTCTTTGTTCATCTTCTCTCCTTCTTTGTTTCTTCTTTAACTTCTAATAGCAAAAAGCAATGTTCAGTGTCAGGGTTAACTAATTCACCAGATAATTAAAGTCAATTCACAGTATCATTGTGAAAATGGAAAAACATGGTGAAATTGACACATATCTATAAAGAATGACATTACACAAGGCCTGTTGAGATGAAAGCACTTCATATGAATTTATTAGAGCCTGCAAAACCATAAGAAACACCCAAGTAGAATTCAATGGCATCAATCCGTCCAGTGGCGTGCGCAGCACATTGAAAGGGGGGGGGGGCCAGGTTGTTCAGTTCCCCCGAATAGAGTCTGATTAGGAGCAAATATTGATGTTTTTAACAATCCCCCCGAATGACCAACAAAAGTGGGGGGCCATGGCCCCCTGCCCCCCCTTTGCGTACGCCACTGAATCCGTCTTGAAATGTGGGTGGGCCAATATCTGGCCTGAATTGCCAAAAAGTGGCTGAAGAGAACAAAAAGTGGGGTGGCGGCCGGGGGAACATTCCGTGTCCCCCAGGATCAGCGCCTTTGGTAGACTTTACCTCAGAGGAATAACAACTTCAAGTAATTAATAAATTGACCTATAACTTCAAGGCAGGTCAAATCTGTTAAATAATTCAAGAAATTCCTAAAGCTATTACCTAATTATTAAAATCTAACACATAGAGAAAGATGAAGTTATCAATTTCCTTTAAGTAACAAGGAAACTGTGGATAAATCCTTGATTAATACATGAACCCTTTTCAGTATCATCACCTCCCAACCATCATCAGAATTCCAACTGGGGAGCAGGCAATCACACGTTTCCTTGACGACTGCTACCTTGGGATAGGTATGTAATTTGGTCTGGTTTAGGATGCCATCAAGAGCCCCAAAAGGTGCGGAATATAATACAGGAACAAAAAATATGTGCTGTCGTCCATGCTTCCTCTTCCTATACATCTGAAAATGGTGGAAAACAAAGTGCATACTTCCTTCTTTTGCCCAAAATTCTACATAAAACTACAGCCTTTCTTAAGGGATGGGGTGTGAACGTTTGGACAGTATTTATTGTGGGACATTAGAGACATATCGAATTGCATTCTGAATACTGAAGAATGTCCTTCTGATATCAAATAATTTTGATTTTTGAAATTGCAATGTAATACACATTTTATGGCAAATGATTAAAATTGATATTTTGATATTTAACAGTACTCAAGTAAACTTGATAAATCTGATGATTTATACTTAAAGTGTATGTAGGTGGGATGAAAAGCCGACGATCAATTGAAAATTTTGACCTTTCGTATTGAAGATATGGATTTTTTTCCCCAAAACACCAAAAAAAAATTAGGTCTTTTGGGAAAAAATCCATATCTTCAATATGAAAGGTCAAAATTTTCAATTGATCATCGGCTTTTCCTCCCAGCTACATACACTTTAAGAATATATCAAAAATGTGAAAAATATCAAATTTTAATAATTTGTCATAAAATTTGTATTATATTGTGAATTTCAAAAATGAAAATTATTTGATATCAGAAAGACATTCTTCAGTATTCAGAATGCAATTCGATATGTCTGATGTGCTCTCATGTCCCACAAAAAATACTGTCGAAACGCTCAAAACGCTCATTCCAGATCCCTTAATGTGCCTTAACTCTTCATATAATGCCTAGATTAGACATTATTCATGATAATACAAGCTACATTAGCCCCACACTATCCAGAGACAGGATATAACAAAACACCACAAAACATTTTCACCGTTTGTAAGCCAATTCTTTACTGAATCAGCCAAATATAGTTAATAACATCTAACATTTCCCTGTAATTTATAGTAAGATGCACAAAATCTGAAAATAGGCCCCAGCCCCCAAACTCAACACAAAATTTGGCAACCATGAGAGTTACCGAAAAGCGTGAAAAAGGGGCAATTTTTTCACCAGCAGCGAGGACCTTGAAATTAGCAAAATAGTAGGTATTTAATTTGCACTGTCCCCCAAATATGACCATGAAATCAGCAAAATAGGGGGTACTTAATTTGCACTGTCCGCGAAATTTGGATAAAAGGGGTATTTGGGAAAAGCCAGTAATTTTATGTCAATATGTTGTGTCATTGAAAAGGGTGTTTGAAATTTTAGTCATTGAAAAGGGATATTTGAAATTCTAGTCATTGAAAACTACAAAAAAGGGGTTGTTTTGGGCCAAATTTTGTCCTCAATTTTGCATGAAAAAGGGGGGGGTGAATTTGATGAAAAATCATTGCAAAGGGGGTCTTTGAATGATTTGGTAACTCTCATGGTTGCCAACTTTTGTGTTGAGTTGGGGACCGGGAAATAGGCTTTTCCCAGCATTCATACATGATCTCCCAGTTCACACCCCAAGTGTGTGGTTTCTCTGTTAAGTATTTCAAGCTAATTAGATCATGAAGCAATTTGTTGTGCAATTTGTCTCCAATCTACAATGTACCTGCTTTGCATACAGGGTGTTTGATGTGGTCAAGCACGCAAAGAGATTATCAGCGATCTGATGACACAGAACACCCTAAAATTCATTGAAAATTTATATTTTTATAATTTTGAAACAAGCTTAGATGTGCTAATAAATTAGACAAATGGCAAACATGAATGAAATCTGATAAAGACAAAATTTGATATAAAAATGAAAACTTTGCTCCATTCTTGTGATTGGCACAAGTAACATTGTCAAATTTGAAAACCATGGTTAATGTATGACGCTAGTAGTTGCAGATACTGAAGGATGGTTTACAGAGCAAGTTTTTTACAATTTTTGACAAGAGATATCATGATCAAAATATATAATAGAGGTTATCCATTTACTCATGTATGACTTCTAACAAAAGGCACTGGTTCCCGTAGTATTCCTCATTCAGACCAATTTAATGCATGACCCGGAGATACCTGGATGACTTTGGTGGGATATTTTGAAACAGTCATGGTGTTGCACATGCAGGTACATCTTTTGAAAGTCCTAAACAAGGTATAGCAGTTGTTGATAGGATGCAGCTTATAGAACAGGGCACAGTGTCATCACCCCGATATATTCATGGCAGAAATCGCCATGGTAGGTTGAATCCACCGCCACGCATGGCCATTTTGTATCGACCTGTTTAATAGTTTTGAGTCGCATAATGGGCGAAGGACATCTGACTAAGGCTACTGACAATAGCCCGATTAGCTTGTTGACTGACCTCGCTGTGTGTCAGTCGAGCATTGTAGGCCATAGGTCATATGCTTTTAGATTACCTCCACGATTGGCCTATACACTGCGCTATATAATTCGGCACATATAAATCAGAATTATTGTCAGTTTTTGACTCAAGACGCAAGCTACTCTCTCAAGACGCAAGCTAACGACTATCATATCTGTTCAAAATATATATTCAAGTGCAAGGAACCACATCTGGTTTCTTCATACGAAATCATTTACGGGAGATATTCATCATTTCTTACCCCGGTATCCAAAGATTTTCTTCTCATATCAAACTCGTGGATAGCAAATTCACGTGTATCGATCCCGGGTATTTATTTTAGTATCTCTGCTGACAAAGTAATTATTAGCCAGGCGATGTCGGTGTGCAGGGATAACCTCTATTGTTGATCATTTGGTAGGGCTGTTAGACAAAATATGTTGCACAGAAAATCTCTGGTAACCCTTAAACAATTCTAAAGTAACATTATACTTTCAAATTCAAAGATTAAAATAGCATATATAAGCATCAAATAAGAATATGTTAATTATGTAAATCTTCAAAAAGGTTCATTAGGATTTCTTCAATTCATTAGTATAAAAGTTCTCATACAAAATCCAAAACTTAGCCCTACATTTTTCAGTTATAGCAATGATGTATGTTTTGTCAAACTGATCTATCAGCTGGTCTATGGTCTTGACTGAAAGTCATCACTTGATGGCAACGCCCTCTGGACCAGCTAATCATAAAGATGACTCAGTTGACAGACCCCCTCGTCTGCATTCATGATGTGATTGATGTCACTCTGTCAAGACCATAGACTAGCTGACAGACCTGTTTGAGAAAAAGTCTTGATAGGATGTGAAACATCGCTACTATAAAAATAAGAAGTTTTGGATTTCATATGAGACCTTTTATTAAAGGATATGTCAATATTCATTATAATTCAGATTTTTTTCTTTTCTTTATTTTTTCTTTATTTTAAATGATATGCCTTTATTGACAAGCATGCTGCCCTTTTCACTGCCCATACTTATACCTATACCTGGTTTGTGTGCTTCATCATTTATAGTTTTATATTGAGTGGCCACAACATTACTAATCTATAAGCTTATATAATACTAAAGCAAATTATAATAGTGATGAATTTAATATGGCACCAAACATGAAACGCCTCCGGTGCATTTCAAGAGCAGTAAACACATATTTTTAATTAATCAGAAAATAAAGCTGCACCATGTGCTGACAACACAATATTAAAGAGATATTTACAAATGAATCAATGCATTATACATGTTGTATATTTAATGAAGCACAACTTATTGTATTGTTTTTAATTATATTAATGTCTTTTTATATTTTGTACAATGTGAAGCAATTCCGCCTATGGCTGCGATTTGATATTATTATTAACAGATCAATCATAAATAAATTATACAAACAAAATTCAGTAAGGTTGATTGACATTCTGGGTGCACATATTTCTAATTTTGTATCTTTCTTCTTATATTTCTCCAAGATGAAGCTCTTGATCTAGTCTGCCGCCCTCATTCGTCAACTGTCTGGGCAAATGGTCTGGGTTGAAGACTGAGAAACTTATGTGGTAAAAATGTCAGACTTTTCCACCAGATTCTGGTGTCTAAATAGACCTTTTGACCATGTTTGTTTTTGAACACATATTTTTAGAATTTCAGCGCATGATCTTATCACAACGGTGCATTACATGGGCGCCCATAGGCAGTGGTACTTTGGCGCACAAGTCCGACATGATAAGAACGGTAAGTTTTTCAGTCGTCAGTACAATCATAACACAAATACTCGTGCAGTACAGATGACAAAGGATTTAGTCTACTCTTAATCCCCGCACCCCCAAAATTAATCCTGGTTACGGGCTGCCTGTAATATTATGTTACTCAAAGAAAAATAAGACCAATGAGGACAATGTTGTTGATGACGATTTCTTCTTAAACATATCTTATGTTACACCCTGTACAATTCATGTTGAGAAACCATTACTGCGTCAGCCAAACATGATGTGCCCATCCATAATTAAAGAGGTCTTGGATGCTTCCTTCCTCCTTTCCTTCCGGCCAGCAGGCTAGATGTTTACATTAACCAGCAGTATTATTTTCAAGATGGCTACTTCAAGATAGCCACTCTATTACAGCATAAACATGGTACCAGCAAAACTACAGCCAAACTTTTGACTAAGGATTAGACTTAGTAAATGTCCTATTTAGAAAGAAATTGGCACATTCTTACAAAATTAAAGAATGTTTATAAAAATGCCAAGTGCATCTTACAGGGAATCTGTAAAGGATTCATGTATTACACTTACAGCGTCTGTAAGTTTTGCTGTTCCAAAGATAAAGCCAAACAAGTGCCAAGTCAAGTTGGTGCCTTTTCCATATTTATTAACATATCTCAAAAACCATTATACATATTTCTTAAGCATCTTGAATAAGGACCATGTACAATGATAAGCTCTTCCACAATAGTAAATTGCCTAGGAATTGCATGATAAAGATGATTACGTCGTATTTCAACTGACTATAGAGTTTAAATCCGTTTAGGGATGAACACATAAGATTATACATTGTAGGATTGCAAGATTTACTCAAAAAATCCACGAAAGATACATATCCTAACCTGGATCCAAATAAATTATTTGCCACCACCTGTCATACAATGTTGTAGTCTGCTGCTACCAAAACAACATTAAACTTTCTCCACGCGGGTGTCGATTGCAGACGACAAGTAAAAAAAAATTTAAATTTCAAAAATTTCAGAATCATACATTTTCATGACCATATTTGGAATCAGCATGAAAAATGCATTAAAATGAGTACAAACAAGCTTAGTGTTGGTTCAGTGGTTCTAGAGATAGCTTTTGATATTTTGAGAAAATAGCTAAAAACTTGGGATGTTGAAGCATATGGCTAGCATGCAGAGCATTAAGTAAACTATTGGGACTTTACAAATGAGAAGTGATACCATGGGAGTGATCACTTGCTGTATGTCTGTCTACACATCCGCATCCAAGAAAACGTTTTGTTTTCACAATGATGCCTGCATCTAGGGCTACTGGTCACATCTTCATAAATGTTGACTTCTTGGGTACTACATAATCCGCAAGTTCCTTTCTTCTTGGTAGGTTGCAAAGCATTTGGATTGATCTGCAAGTGTATGACCGCAGCAACCAAAGCAGATCCATTGATTGTGTTCAAATTGGACCTCAGAAAAAGGCTTTTTCTTCTAGCAGGAGAAACTCAGTTACTACAGACAGCTTTGGTGGTTGTAACATGGAAATGAGCCATTTTCCTGTTATGCCGACTTGAAAAAATAATATGTTGACCATCATTATTGTACACGACTGGATGGGGAAGACTACCAATGATTTGGGCTCTGATATACCTGATATACACCATTATGCTGACAGAATGGAGGCAAAATGAATGATTTATTTTTAAATCTCTATCCTTCTCTGTTAAAATAAAGGAGGAGATCACACATTACATTTTATCCAAATTTAATCACATTTATGACAATTTTCAATAATTATTTAATGTTGATTTTAGGTTTAGGCTTGGTCAGATCTGCTAATTGGTGGTGTGAGGAGTTCATATGAGGCAACAACAGAACAAATTAAGATAAAGGAACATATAGAGGACACAACAAAGCATAACAAATTGTGTGAAACTATCTTTTCTTTCTGCAGAGAGAGGCAAAGAGGGAAAGACAGACAGACTTGCTGACAGACACCCACACACACATAAGCAGACTGATATAGACAGAAGCAGAGAGAGAGAGAAGGGAGGAAAGAGACAGAGTATGCAAGAGAGAGAGAGAGAGAAGGGAGATATGCAGAGAGATAAGTGGAGCAAAAGAGAGATGCTGTGAGAGGCAGGAAGAGAGGGAGAAAGCGATGGGTGGCTGATGAGTGTGTTCATGGTAATTATTACTGACCTATATAAATAACTCATTTCCTTTAAACACGCTGGCTATGTGATTGCTCACAATGCCCAAGGGATTGCTTCACACACTACAGTATATTGCAGAGAATCTTGATGGTTGACTAGATAGAATAACATTTAAAGGGGCATGCAAAGATCTGAGAGAGATCCGTCACTTCCGACTCGCCCTTTTTTTGCCCTTTATTTGTGCATGCTTCCATTAATTGCCAATGTACACAGACCCATACCTTTGGATTGAATAAGTTGTAAACTGCATTTTCGTATTAAGCGTCACATATATAAGTAGCAGTTGTTCTTGTCCTCTGACAAATTTGGAAGTCATGCACACCATGCCATAAATATACTAGACCAAAATGGTTGTCCTCCATTTCTCTATAGCAATAGTGCAAGTCTGTCAGATTTTTATCATACCAATTGATTATTAATTAATACATGTTTTCATTCAATTAAAAAAAAGTTGTGTTATAAACTAATTACCTATTCTTTCGTATAGGAAAAGGTTTTTCCTGATGTTCAAGACCCTGGACATTCACAGAAAGATTGCTTGAGCTATTTATGAAGAGTATCAGATATTATCATTGAAATGGCCTATTTATTGCTCAAACCTTCAAGCAGTTGGACAATTTGAGGGTTCAGAGCCAGAAAGCTGTAACTCACTATGATCAGCTCTCACAAAATGAGCATAAAGCAGTATACAGACTTTTTATACAATATGTACGTTATTTAATCTATTGCCATTCTATTTCCAGTAATGTTTAAGTTCTAACGAATGTTTGATGACGTAAAATCGATAATATATTTCTGCTAGATATTGTATGTAACATATTATCGATTTTTCGTCATCAAACATTCGTTAGAACTTAAACATTACTGGAAATAGAATGGCAATAGATTAAATACTCTTCATAAATAGCTCACGAACAAAGAGCTATATGGTGACCTACCGAAACTTTCGCAGAAGATCAGAGAGAGGAGGACACGTTTTGCTGGGCACGCATACAGAAGTAAAAATGAACCTGTAGCTAAGCTGATCCATTGGACACCAAAACATGGAAACAGAAAACCTGGTAGACCCCTCTAACATACGTGGATGTATTGAAACAGGACACTGGACTGGATGTTATGGATTTGGGAACGGCCATGCAGGACAGAAGGGTTTGGCGTGCTGTTGTAGTTCGAGGACACCACTCATCTTAAGCAAGTAAGTAAGCAAGATTAAATAACGTACATATTGTACATACAATATTGTACGTACAATACTCGGAGTCTGAAGCGCGCTTAAAGTTGGCTTCTTGCTTTGGTCTTCAAAAATCAATATTTCCAGCACAATGCCTTTTGTTTTCTGTTGAATTTTGTCATGATTAATGGACTGTATCTTCTATATCGCCCTGTCGACTTTATGCTCATTTTGTGGGAGCAGGTGATTGTGAGTTGAGGCTTTCTGGCTCCCAACCCTTGAATTTCATATAGAATATTTAGGCTATGTGTCTCATTAAGGGCCTTCCATAACAGCTGGGACCTTTTCTTAAACTTAGAGACTTGTTTCTTTGTTAAAATTGCTCTAAACATTATTAGAAAAAATAAGAGATAGCTGAGCATTTTGATTAATATTCAATCGTGACATCAAAGTGTTGGTTTACCAGTTGCCATTTCATGTTTTGATGCACATCTAATCAAACATATTAAATCAAACATTACTTGGAACATGCTACAGCATTTGTATAATATTATGTCCAAAACTTTTTGTAACAAGGTATGAAAATGCAAAAAGTTGGACTTGTGTTTAAGCGACAAGTATTATGAAAAGCTGTATGGTAAGTGGAGATATCAATATTCAGATGATTACAAGCTGATATAAGCAAATAAATGAATGGCTCCAATCACAAGAGGTTTCATTGCTTATAGCAGACACTTGACTATGGATGGTAGTACATGGCTCTGCATGGCACAGTGTTTATACAGGGGGGTGCTCAGCATTAATTGAATAGCAACATACCCATAAGGCTATTATTATATACTAACAAAGATATGCACTATTTCAGATAGTAAGTACCACTGGCCACATTAGTTTTGAATATCTTTTGCCTCATAAAATAAGTAACATAGCACACATAATTGTATTAATTCCACTCGGGTGTGGCGGGGTACTCATTGGTTTTGGTAGAGGTGTGCTGCTCAGAATTTGAAAGTGGACCCATCAATATACCAATTTTAAAGAAATTTGGACCCATTGATATACCAAAAGTAAAAATTTTCAGCCAAATTTAACCCATTTGTCTTAGTTTTTACAAATTTTCCTCCAAATATTGGCAAAATTTCAACATTTTTGCTAGATTGAGGCAAAATTAGGCTATTTTCCGAAAAACTTGAGGAGATTTAAAGAAAAGGACCCATCCATATACCAAAATTGGCTTAGAAAAAGTGGTAATTGATATACCAAAAGGCTGAAAATGCTGCCCACATTTGCGGCACATCCCGTATGGTCATTTGTACTGATACCCCCCCCCCCCACGGATTCCACTCAACTCTGTCCATGGTTGTCTAACAACTTAACAAGAAGTGAATTTGACTAACTAACTACCTACATCCGACTAACTAACTACCTACATCCATACCACTGCTGTTTATGACAGTGTCTGTGCTACTTTATCCCTCCCCTTCCCTTTACACTCAAATTAATCTACAGAGTGCTTCGTTCCATCTTTGCACTCATCTGCTTTTTCATAATTATCTTTGCTTTGAACATGCATTTATGGCACCTGAAATTCTGCTCAAGACCAACTTTAATGTGAGTGACACCCTTTCTGTTCAAATGCAATATGTGCTATAGCCTAGATCTGCTTTGTGCTCATAACCATAGCTAACAATAAGTGACTGCATGATTAGCTAATAACATCATACTGCTTACGGATATCGCAATTTGTAGCCGGGCCATTTTTTTGTGAAGTGGACAATAATGGAATTGAGATGCATTAAAGGTACTAAATATCAGAAGTCTTGTCCACGTGGTATACACACACTACGACTGAAGGCAATATCAATGGTCCCTGTGAAAGCATAAAAATATTTGAATTTTGTGACAACTTAAAAGTGAAGGATAAGTCCATGAAACTCTCAATGGATATTTTTTAATTATAACAAATTGATAGAAAGTAAGAAACAACAGGGCTAAAAGCATGTGAAGCCAAATCAATTGCACATAGCTTCTGAATTGACAGAAACCTCTACAGTTGACTGAAGGACAAAATGTATCTTCATTAGAACACTTTCAGTCTATCTGTAGCAAAGTATGGCAGAATATAATATTCTTACAAAATCTTGATTTTTGATTTTTTTTAAAGATTTAACGATTTAGCAAATTGTATATTTCTTTCTGCAGGAGTGGACTGAATTATTACGACTATTTCTTGAGAATTGTGACCATTACGATTCCTGTATTCCATAATAATCAGAAACTGTTCTTGCAATTTAAAAATTTCAGCCTCATATTAGCTGCTGACCCTAGAGATACATCTGCCCAGCTACTTTGTGGCTGTTCTAGAGTACCAGTGCAGAACCAATCCAGTGCCAGTGTGTGTACTCTATGTGTGATTCCAATGTGTGTAATTTAGAGTACCCACACAGGTACCAATGAAGTAACTGGGCAGCGGTACCTCTGAGGGCAGCAGCAATAGGAATTGGGTAGTGTATGAAAGAACATACACATAATTATTCCATGTTTTTAGCTGTATTCTATGGAACATTTGACATCACTTGTTCAAACAGTGCTAATATCCTTACATTTATTTACCCTATAAATTTGTCAAAAATAAAAAAAAACAAGTCAAACCCATAAAATTTCATCTACCTCCCAAAATGAATGCTTTTTATGGATTTCAATAAAATAGCATTGTGAAAAGAAAACACTTAGCAGCAACATTACACATTTCACAAACTACATAATGACAAATCCTTGCAAAAATGTATTAAATTAAAATATTCGAAAATTAAGCACAATTTCTTTCCCATCACTGAGATCCACTGTGTAATTAATTATGTTGATTAAAGTAAACATGTTTTATTAAACTATATCGAGCAAAGAAAAATTGAAAACATTGCTAATTGATTGACTATTTTCATAACTATGAAATATTGATTTATAAAAGTTAATAAATTCTGAAGGGCAAGGCAATGACATAGTGATAGTGGTAAATTATTTTTTGCTCATGATGCAACAATGTGGAGCATGATACATTCTGGGAATGTATGTGGGGGTACCTCTTGCATGGCAGTCTGAATTTTAAAAAAAGTAGGTCTTAATTGCCTACTGTTGTGGTAATCAATCAATTGTTCTCTACTTTTGATTGTTTGCTTTGCATTTCATTACTATACGTGCTATCTACTGAAGATGTACCTGCTATCTACTGAAGATATACCTGCTATCTACTGAAAATATACCTGCTATCTACTGAAAATATACTGTCTATCTACTAAAAATATACCTATATACTGAAGATATACCTGCTATCTATTGAAGATATACCTGCTATCTACTGAAGATATACCTGCTATCTACTGAAGATATACCTGCTATCTACTGAAGATATACCTGCTATCTACTGAAGATATACCTGCTATCTAATGAAGATATACCTGCTATCTAATGAAGATATACCTGAATGCTATCTACTGAAGATAGCAAGTCACATACCCGTCTCTAAAGCATTCATCCATTCATTTCAATGTGATAACATAATAATAGTCCTATGATATTTTTGTGAGAAAATAAAAAAATGTTGAAGTTTGCTGACACTGCTACGTACTGTTCCACTGTTTTGTCTAATAATTTTTTTCTGTGTTTCTCACATACACAACTTAAATTTCATGACTTCATGATATACCTGTTATCTACTGAAGATATACCTGCTATCTAATGAAGATATACCTGAATGCTATCTACTGAAGATAGCAAGTCACGTACCCATCTCTAAAGCATTCATCCATTCATTTCATTGTGACAACATAATTATAGTCCTATGATATTTTTGTGAGAAAAAAAATGTTTAAGTTTGCTGACACTGCTATCTACAGGCTGTATCAAAACGATTGGTACCCATCATTTTTGTTGGTTATTTAAAGGCCTGCTTCTTTGAAATGCAACATAGGGTCTTCTTGAAATGACCATAGTTTATAGTTATAAGACTGTTTGTGACATTAATCAACAAATTATGTGGATCCTATAATGCATTTTGATATGACAGTCATGTCCATATTACTGGTAACTGATGGGTACCAATCATTTTGATACAGCCTGTACTGTTCCACAGTTTTTTCTAATAATTTCATTTTCTGTGTTTCTCACATACACAGCTTAAATTTTATGATAAACTTTTGTTATAGAAAAGTGACTTGGTTTATTTGCACCGCCACACCTACATACACAATTTCTAATATATCTCAATACCCATCCTCCAAGCCATTCTTCCCGTCTCATCACACTCCATTGCTTTTCTCAAACAGTCATTCTAAATCTCCTTTGGTATTTAATGCTTACAACTTCCTCTTTATTTTATTTTAATAGTATTTTGCCTAGTTTGTTTGTAGAACACCTTAGTTTTATCTTTATATGTGTGATTGCATTTTGCCTTAACTCATCTTGATGATTGCATTTTGCCTACGCTATTTACATTACGCCTTTCCCTCTATTCGGCACGTAAACATCAGCTTATAAAAGAAAACGAACCGTGAACTAGTTTCAAGGGCCGTATCTACACAAGAATCCCTTATCCACGTTAATCTAAATAGTCTTGCATTGCCTATTACCAGCAGGATGCAAACAAACATTATTTGTTTTTCTCAAATTGATACGCTGACATTTAAAAATGCCATTATGCACTTCATTTCCATAAAACGCTATGTCAGTGCAGAGGCGTACTGACCAGAGGGGGAGGGCAAGTTTCCCCCGGCTCAAAATACAAGGATAAAATGGTGACCAAAATTTGTAATGCGCATCTTCCTTTGGACCGGTTTTAGGCCACAATTGTCCTAATTTTGACCTATTATAAAATTATTTGGTTTTTGTTACTGCGTGCGCCAATAAAGTTCCAACTCAAACTTGTGTAAATTCACAAGCGTGTACCAGTCTTGCATTACGAAACTAGCGTTAACTGCTGCGTCCAACTGCGTGCACGTCATTCTATACTATGCCAATAAAGTATCCTTACACTTGGAAAAATAATCACAATTTCAAAACTGAACAATATTGGAGTAAATTTGTTTTTTTAATAGATGCACTATCTAATCCTGCACATTATGACACCACATTGAATCCAATGTGACTTCAAGAAGTAAAGTTACAAGCATTTGATTAGACCAAGGTCCAGTTTCAAAAGTGACAAACTGGCCTATTCAAAACTCCACAGACCACAAATCTGGTTTGAGAGTGGTGAATGGCTAACTTATGCGTTTGGCTTTAACTTAAAACAAAAGGAACAAAAGAAAACTGAAACAAAAGAACTGACAAATAAATTGAAAGTTATGAAAAGTAAAGAGAAGTAAAAACTGAAATAAAAACTGCTTTAAATAACGCTTCATTGAAGAAACTGTGTTGTCTCTTTGTTGCACTTGTTGGAATCTTTTTGCGCCTTGTATAGGCCAGTTTGTCACTTTTAAAACAGGACCTTCGTCTATTCAATTGCTTGTAACTTTACATCTTGAGGTCACATTGGATTCAATGTGGTGTCATAATGTGCAGGATTAGATAGTGCATCTATTAAAAAAACAAATTTACCCCAATATTGTTCAGTTTTGAAATTGTGATTATTTTTCCATGTGATACTATATATATTGGCGCAGTATAATATCAATACATAGATGTTATGAGTCTTATTATTTCACCTATTATAAGCCGAACAAACTTTAACAGTAGCGGAGTAAATAACAAAAGTTGCAATGTGCGTCTTCCTTTGGCCTAGTTTTAGGTCACAATTTTCTTAATTTTGACAAGAGCAGCGGGATACAATTGTCCTAATTTTGTCCATTACATAGTAGCAGGCCAGCGGGACATTTTTGGAAATTTCGTCCCCCTTAGGCCAGTGGCCAAGTATGGCCCCATGTCAGTAGTTTATTTAGTCAAGAATATGCACCAAAAGAGGCAGCTTGTGGAATTGCCTATCACAACCATGTACATCCAAGTTCTTTTTTTTTACAAAAATGTTGAAACTAAACCCGGTATATTATGATTTTCTGAGAAAAACTAGTCAACCCTGGATGTAAATTAATAGACTGCTAAATCATCCCCTAAGGTTTTCTCAAAATAAAGTTGTTTACAGGTACACTGAAAAAAATTGTTTGAAGAAAGTAAAGATTTTAGTTGTTACAAATTTGAACAACCTGTTTAAAAAACACTTTGTTCTATGCACTTGTTAACCAGCTTTGTTTGGACTTCAATGTTCACAACAGGTAAACCATACAAAATACACACTTCGTAAGTTTTAATGTACTCTGGGGTGGGTGAGGTATGTGTCATACTTTTCAGCTTGGTTTTTAGTGATTTAGATTAAAATGGTTTTAAAAGTGTGATATAAACCGCCGAACGGTCAACAGACTTCTTTCGTGTGATTGCACGGATGTTATGATTAAGGACTACAGGCTTGGATTAATTTCATGGAAAGCACTGCTTGTTTTCTTATTTATATTAAATAGGAGACTGATAAAGCTCTAGAATGGCTTATGGCTAGTCGGTGTTAGGTGTTACTACAACTCAAATCAATTTATTGGGTAATGATCATTGTGTGATAATTCACTTTTCCTTAGATAAAAAGATTAAAAAAATTGGTGTAAATGAAAGAGAGGTAAGATTCCGTCTGAACATTCTCTCTCTTCACCATATACAGACCCGGGGGGCCACTCATATATGAAACTTGTAAGCATCCGTGTGAAAGAAAACGGCAGATTTAGGGTGGTTTTAAAAAGCAAAACGAGAATCCGCGATTAGGGTCTCAAAACACTCATTTTACTTAAAGAAGGGGTGTTTTTTTAAGGACAATCCTCGCTTAGGGTAGTTTTTAAAATTACCCAATTAACGGACATTAGTGGTGACATATTTATCAAGTTATGCAGCACAAAAGTGTGATTTCTGAGCAATTTTACTACTCAGATTTTTAAAAAATCTGAGCCCACTTCAACAGCCCCAATTTTAAGCTTACTGATATCATCACTGTCACTGAATGACACTCTACGACATACGCAATGTCTATCCTTGTTTAGGGGTAAATTTCAAACCAATTCCTTGCTTAGGGTGTTTTTATTTGAGTATTTAAAATCCTTGTTTAGGGTTAGTTTGACAAATTTTAAACATCCTAGCTTAGGGTCATTTTTGAAAGTCAATTCACGCAGATGCTTACATCTTTTATACATGAGTGATCCCCCCGGGTATACAGACAGCAAAAGAATTAAGGTACCAGTTATTTTCACCCCTGTATATCCTAAACAATGACAGATATGTCATAATTAGAACCAGCAGCCAATAGCAGCATTTTTTGCTCAATTTGGCTCAGTTTTTAGAACTCATTCGTTGAAATCAGTCAAGAAAAGAAGGCACAGTGAGTGATCCAAAATCCTAAAGAAGATGCCAATTCAAAAGTTGCAGATTGCTCCATTTGAATGCGCACTGGATTGTACACAAAGCATTCTTGAACAAGAGAACTACATGTAGCACCATGCTTTCCATTGATTAGAACATTAACAATCACTGTTTCTTTAATCAACAGATTTCAACCAATGAGGTCTTAAATCAGAGCTAAAGGGTACAGGTACATGCTGCTGGTTTTAATTTTGACATATTTGTCTTAGGTATTTAAGGGGGCACTATTTTTCATTTTTCTCAACAAATAATAACACACTGGTAATAAAAATTACGTATATTATTGGGGCTATGAATCCAATTACAACACTGAATTTTCAGTGACTCAAGACAAGTGGTTCAGTATATATGATAGGAAACGAGGTACATGCTAGCGGTACCTTATTTCTTATCATAAATAACAAACCACTTGTCTTGGGTACTTGAAATTCCAGTGTAGTAATTGGATTCATTGCCCCTATAATATACATAACTGTTGTTACCACTGTGTTATTAGTTTTTGAGAAAAATGCAAAAATAGACACAAATTTGTCGAGGGGTGTAGTACCCCCTTAATGACACACTGACTTGATTTTAGGGCAACCTTTGAATCTGCATCAGCATGGCTACAAATTTGAAGCTATTCACACAAAAGAGGTATAAAAATGTGAGGAAATAAAATGGGTTTCTTTTTGCTATTTCAGTTTTAAAATGCAATATATAGATTACGAGTTATCATATTGTAATGGAGGGGGGGGGGGGGTAATTGCTTTTTGTGACGTGTTTATAAAACAACTATGTCTTTGCACAAGTTTCAATTCAATCAATACCCATTATTACTTATTATGCTACTATGCCCAGTAATTGAGGCTGCGGAATAGACTCCAACACATGCACTTATGTTCAGCCATATCCATTTAAACATAGTCCCAGATTTGGTCAACAGCAATGTTCAAGGGTATCGGTCTTATAATTACACAAACGTGCAAGCACTAAACAATTTGCATGCATTTGTTATGTTTTAAAAATGTCACAATTTTAGTCTTGTAAAGCTATGGAAATTTAAACACTTAATTAAGCTAACTTTGAAATTATTTTAAAATAATCAATTCTAAATAAAATTGACAGCAAATATGCATCAAGCATGGAAATAATTCATATCAAGAAAATCAGTGCAGTAACTTACTGTAATAGCCAACAAAATTATGTCACATTTGATAACTCAAATAAACTGTTCGGCATTTACAGAATTCATAATAAACAAAAAACAACAAACTGTTGGCTTTTAATTGCTCAAGCTTATGCTACTTCCACTGTGATGACAGGTTTATAAAAAAATCACTCCATTTTAACGTGGGCGTATAGCTCTGAGGGATCGCCTTCTACAAAGAATAAATTTTTCAGATTTTGTTGAAATAAACAATATTCAATAAGTCAATAATTTCAAAGATATACAGTAGTTTAATTGAAGGATCCAATATGATGATGGTAAGTGGAATTTATTATTAAATTATGAAGCTAATAGGAACCCATTTTTTTCTGAAACCAGCAAAAATCAAATCAGAAATTTTATCCATGAACATTCCTAACAATGAACCTAGCATATGTTGTAAAAAAGAATGTAAATCATACAATAATGTTTACATTAGCCAAGCACAGATTTAAAACATGAGATATGTTTAGAACACTGGTGTCAAAATATGTGATGCGATGAAGCAAAATGTGTCTGATGTCGATCCAAATCAAATTCAGTTTTCAATGTTATTACATGAGGCATTCTTAGAGCTTTATTTTGCTGAAAACCCCATCATAATTGGATTTACGGTTCCAGAGATATGGTCATTTTAGTGTTGCTCAGAACAATAAAATACAAAGAAAGTTGAATAGTGTTATTGGCTATATCTCAAAATCAATATTCCAGACTTCCGACTCATTTTGCTTGATCGCATCACATATGTGAATAATGCTTTTTAGTTACAATTTTCATAGTGGCATTATCGATCTGTAACATGTGTAAGCAGATGAAATTCAAGGCTTTTTCACATCAATGTTTGTCTCCGATCATGACAAATTGGAAGGAGAGTTTGTTAGAGATACAAATTGTATGAAAAGGGGGGACACTTGATATTTGAGAGCATGATGGCATAACAATAAATGGCGTCCACTCATAATCATGAGGTAGCTAGAGGTTGTGGATTGGTATATAATTGGGCTTAACCTTGCTTGCCTCACACACCCAGCAATAATGGGGAGCTGTTAGGGGATAATTACAATCCAAGTGCTGAGAGGAGTTGCGCTACAATTGCAGCAAGCAAAATGATTATGATACATGTGGCGGTAGATTAACTCGTTGAAGTGTGCTGGTACTTAACAGTAAATTGCACATTAAATCACAAAGTTTACTTATCATCGCTTCAAATGAAAAAGTCTCAGATGGAAGAACAGTGGGTGGGTTCTGGGTAACATTTTTCCCATATTTAATTAATAGCCCAGCCATAAAACTGTTTTCTACTTGTTATGGGGACTATAAGGATCTTGTACATGATTGCCATCCAACTTTCTCAGACTCATCCCCCTGCCGAAAGCAATGTCATTTTGGTCCATTATCATGTGACACATTTATATTATATAGCTTATGTTTACTTGACAAAATTACAGTATAACCTATTCAAAAATAGGAACCTACATGCATGGCTACCCATAATTTTATATGCCTCATTATACCATGGAGATTTATTACTTATTATTAGGCTTATCAAAAAAGACTCAGATGGATGTACATGTACAATGTCAATGTCATTTGGTTGGAAAATAGGTTCTGGGTAACATCATTAATTAATTAATAGCCAGTCCAAATAACCTGTCTTACTTCCATTTTGGCATATTATTTTATAACCAACCATATTCACAAATCAACACCAATATAATTAGCATGTATTTCTTGATTTCAAGATGTTGGCCCCACAGGCTGATTAAAAGTGTTTATCATACGGTTATCATTATGATATCTCTGAGAGTCACCGTCTACCATCAGTGCCGGTCGCCGACAAGGGGGGTTAAGGGGAGTGCGTTACCCCCGGGCCTGGGGTCCTAGGGGCCAGTAAAAATAAAGCAAACATACTTTAATGGGCCCATAAGAGCAAAGAAAAGAAACCTCAAGGGCCCGTAAAAAGGGGACCCTGGGCGCTCATTTTACCCCCAGGCCCGTAATGGCTCTTGGCGGCACTGTCTACCATTGGCTTGTTAAACCTACATTCAATGCATCTTCAATATCCTGATTAAATGTTAGCTTCCTATAGATGACACATACAATATCCTGATCATAAGTTAGACCCTTTACAAAACATTCAGCAAAACTAACCCCAACTCTTATTTCCTATGCAAAATAAATATAAAAGGATTGGCTCTCTTTAACAAATTACACATACATAAATATGGAATCCTTACTGTGGAAACATTAAGATAAGAATACACAGTTATCTGTGGCATTGAGCCATTTCATTTGGCCACTTTGCTCATATTTCTTTTAATTCAATTTACTATCTACTGAAGATAGAATATCATAAAAGCAGCCATGATAACAAGTCTATTTGTGTGCATCCTTGACCTCACTCACCATTTCATCTAATTGTGCACAATGGTTTGGGGTTTCAATTAATTTTCAACAATAAAGCAAATACTGAATCAATACTACGCATGTTTGTCCCTATTTTAATTACATTTTGTGATATTAATTACACACAACTTTTGCAGGCATGGTATGTCATTTTACCATGCCTATCGCAGTCCATCTGTGCAACATTTAGGCTTTTCTTTTCAAAATTAACAAAACTCGTCTAAGCTAATCGCATTCTGAGAATTTCTAGCTGAAGCAGAGCATGAAATATAGTTTCACTATTTGCTGGTAGTACCATAGATTCTGATTGTCAAACTTCGCAGCTTTTGGAGCAGATTTCGCAGTGCAGTGCATGGTCGTACATGGTTCTTATTGCAAGCAGGGTTGGCATTTTAAGGGGTCCGGGGGTCCATGACCCTTATTTTGTGCTTGGACCCCTTAAAATTTCAATGTTTTGTGTAGGAAAAGATATCTGAGCACCTAAATGTGCTATTTTGGACCCCTTATATTTTGAAGGCCAGCGCCACCCCTAATTGTATTTGAAAAAAAAAGCACATTTTCTGCTCAACTGATCCCCAGGAACTGATCATGAGGTTCTTTAGATATAACCTCTATAATATTAGTGACACCGGAGCTACATCACTTCCAGTCGGGAGCCGTTGAAAACAAAGCACAGCGCGGCGCAAACCCAAACAACAACAAAACATCGGTATTTATGTTTTATTTGTTGTCAACGGCATATAACTCGGATGTTAACAACTTACCCGGATGACCGTGGTGACCTATAATTATTTAAAAAAACAAGCTGATGTTTTGACTTTTGTTTTTATTCCACTCAAGAACCAATCAACTTTGAAAACTATGATACTTCATTCACTAGTTCACTTCATTGACAATACCCATGCAATTACAAGACGTGTACAGCCATTTTTTACTTTTCTTTAAGGGATCTGGAATGAGCGTTTTGATAGTTTCGACAGTATTTTTTGTGGGACATGAGAGCACATCAGACGTATCGAATTGCATTCTGAATACGAAGAATTTTAATTTTTTGAAATTCACAATATAATACAAATTTTATGACAAATTATTAAAAATTTGATATTTTTCACATTTTTGATATATAACAGTCCTCGGAGTAAATTTTATAAATCTAATGACTTATTCTTAAAGCGTATGTAGCTGGGAGGAAAAGCCGACGATCAATTGAAAATTTTGACCTTTCAAATTGAAGATATGGATTTTTTCCCAAAAAGACCTAATTTTTTTTTTGTGCTTTGGGGAAAAAAATCCATATCTTCAATACAAAAGGTCAAAATTTTCAATTGATCGTCGGCTTTTCATCCCACTTACATACACCTTAAGTGTAAATCATCAGATTTATAAAGTTTACTTTGAGTACGGTTAATATCAAAACTATCAATGTTTAATCATTTGCCATAAAATGTGTATTACATTGCGAATTTCAAAAAATCAAAATTATTTGATATCAGAAGGACATTCTTTGTATTCAGAATGCAATTCGATATGTCTGATGTGCTCTAATGTCCCACAATAAATACTGTCCAAACGTTCATACCCCAGCCCTTAAATGTGGTTTGCAAAAGGCAGTTTAATTTGGGTGACCTTCAAGCTACAACTCCTAAGTCACATTTCCCATGCAGCAGTCATGAATTATTTCTACAAGCAACGGCTATTTATAGACGACGACTTGATTACAATACAAAAATCAATGTCTCTTACAAACTGAATGAAGAGAAACAGCATCCATTTACACAGCCGGTGCCACGTCAATTTGACATTCTATAGTAAATATACCCATAACACCTTCAATGACTTTGATACATTGGCTTTTTCAGGCAACTTTCATAATAGATTTTTCAATAAATATGTCCCTACATACAACCCCTGGTGATGATGGTGAAATTTGACATGCCTTAATGGGAAATCTGAGCATTTTGACTGAGTGATGCTCTTACACATTTTGTGTTGTACAAAATGAGTTTTATGTAGAAAATCTAGAAAGTGGTTGTGTGCATTTGAGACGTTGCACAGACTAATGAGAAAGAGCAACCCTCAGGCCCCATTTGTCATTTATAGATGCCAATGCATGTAATTCCTGATCAAGGATTGCAGTATATCCTTGAATGGATGAGGTGCGGTTACCAACTTAGGTTTGAGAGAATTGACGCCTCTACCACTGCCACGAGATCACTGCACTGTTATACATCAAACGCTATATGCCAGTGCATGATTTCTTTAGCATCATTCCAATCCAGGGTATCAGTATAGGCTTATCGAATTGACACCGGAATATTGGAGCTACATCAACAACCAAAACACTCTTAGAAGATAAGTGCAAACCACCAACACTAAAATGCAAGGGCATCCTTCATTCTATAAAGGATAACAGACAAGAGGCAGAGAGAAAGAGAGAGGGAGAGTAAGAAGGGAGAAAGAGAAATTGGGGATTCATAAGTTATATGGTAATTATCGATCAGGCCTACAAAAATATAATATAAATTCAAAAATAAATTTTATATGCACACGTAAAATTTCACGACTCAATTTTACACTTTGAATATAGCCAAAAACGGTACAAGAATCATGTTTCACAAAAGCTCTTCTCACACTTCACGAGTACTTCACGAGTATTATTATACCTTAAATGTGACATGCATCATACTACATGTCACATTTAAATTTAACTGTATTATTTTCTTGTGGGCAATGGAATAAATGTGAATTCCAACATCAGAATTTCGACACGGACGACTATTGAAAAATTGTATTTTTACCCCAAATGGCATGTTTTCTTTGCGGCATCAAAAAACAGGGACGGGCAGGTTACCGGCAGCATGAATTCATTTTATTTTGGCCTCAGCTAGGAAACTACAGCATTTTCTTAGGGAATTCAGGGGGGGTCAAATCCCTTGTCTTGATCAGAAAACAAGAGGTCAAAACCATCTATGGGGGTATCTGATTACTTTTCTTACCTAGGCTGGAAAAAGCTAATGTTGTTGCTTGTGTTGGAAGGAAAATCAGGACCTGTAGGCCAAGATAGTAAGGGGCCCACAGTGACATCAATAATATTATTTTCCTTCGGGCTAGTGACCTTAGAAAATAGTATTATTTTTTTGTCACTTTGGACCAGTGGTTTTAACCAGAGCCTCTCACTGCCATATATATATATTTGTATAGGAGATGAGCAAGGAAAAATATAATCATCCCTGACGCAAGCAAGTGCAAGGCCATTAGTTACGGACAGTGCATCATTGCATCAATTCATTTTGCGTATGTTCATTTTCATTCTTAATAATCTTATTATTAAATTCATTATGTACATTAATCTTCATTGACCCAGTATATCATGGTTGCTATCCGGGTTCGTTATAACTTCATCGTATAATTGAGTTTCAGGCGGATACTGACCTCTAATTTCTTATATATGGGTTAGACAGGGTTGTTTGATAATCGCATTTCAAAGAGGTACTTTTTGGTGGATTCATAGGTAAAGTAAAGGTAAAAGAGACGATCCTGTATAAACAGTGATCGGAGTGCCACTGCCCATCTATCTTTCATTGGCGATTGGGCCAGCCTCCTCCTCCATGTAATGTTGCTATAGGGGGATCGCTACACCTCCTCTACAGCGAGTCTGTTACCTTCCTAGCATTTAAGAATGCCGGTACCCATTTAAACACCTGGGTGGAGAGGGTAATCAAGATAAAGTGCCTTACTCAAGGGCACAACACGATGGCGTCGCCGGGGCTCGAACCCACGACCTTCCGATTATGAGTCAGCACCCGTTCCGCTAGGCCACCGTGCTCCCGGTGGATTCATATGTGCCAACTAAAGTTTGATCTTGATCTTATCTTCAATAGGGGCAATCTAAAACCTAAAATATGATGCTATCAAGCCAGATAGGTCATATATTGGGATACTAGTATTCTAGTTGAAATCCATACACCAAAACATGAGGTTGATCTTCCACACAGGGAGTGTGAATTTCAAATGGAGTTACCTGAATCCCATTTGAAATCTGCACCCCCCGTGTGGGAGATTAAGGTCATGTCTTCCATAGGGGGTGTATGGATTTCAACTGGAAATATTGATAACAAGTATGCTCCTTTGTTTGTTGTTGTTTACATTATGTTTTACAGATTTCCTTTTTATTCAATTGCAAAAGATTATAATTGTTCAAACAACATTTATAAGATCCATATCTAGGCAGTACTAAAGGAACATTCAGTAAGGTCAAAAAAATGGAAATCTTGGGTCATTTTCAATCACTTTTTTAGAAGAAACCTTAAATTTGAACAATATCAAGGACATTTCATTTTGTTATTTACTCATTTTATTTATTAAATGCATATTTGATTAAAAACAAGAAGTATTTCCATTTCAATTCAGTCCAAAATTGCACAATTGTTTTAAAAATTACCATACAATGATCAAGCATTTGTCAATACTAGCCTTTTCAAAATGGAGGAAAAATATAGGAAGAGCCATTGAAAAAAAAAAGGATTGACCTTCCGACCCTCCAAATTTTTGTCTTGGAAAGCCAACCAAACAATTTATTAATTCCCTGCATCAGAATAACATAACAATCATCAAAACTTGCATTCTGTGGCATTTTTGGAATGAGCATAAATATGCCAATAACTTGTGACAAACATAAAAGCAATCTGATAAAGGCAGCATCTTCATCTGATACTCTTCTGAACTTCTCTGATCATCCCTCACAACAATATGTTTTCTCCGCACACATCAAGAAAAAAAAATCCTATTCTTAGCTGGAAATTTAAGCGATTCAATGTTGATGGTAGTTACGGCAATGTGGTCAAAAAATATGGTCAACAAGCGACTTATTTCGCTTGACGGCATCACAAATGATCAAATCAAAATGGCTTGAAAAGGCAGAAAAAATGAGAACTTGAAATTGGCATTTTGAGTCATCGATCCAATGTCCGGTCATTGAACATAGAGGATATGAATTTGTATGTACGAAGGAAGGTGGTCTGAAAAGGTTATTGTGAACAAGCTTCAAGTGCTAATACATTTTGGATAGATTTTTGTCATTTATTTGGAAAAAAATAAAATGCGGCAATAATAATTTCTGTTTCAAAATTTATAGACGACAAAAATAATATTATGAAAAATATCCATTTACCATCAAATTTTACCTAAAAAAAACCATTGTGATAAAATATAAAAAAAAGTATGGAAAATATCCCTTACCATAAAATCTTACCTCAAACTATCATTGCGATAAAATTAGCGAAATTAAATTTTATCAAATTAATCTGTTAGTGCAATTAAATATTGGATATATTTTCCCACTTCAGAGCAACAGTTTTGCTTCAAGCTGTTAAAATATTCCAACAATTAAAAAAATATATATTACACAAAATAACCCATACATCATAAAAAATATTGAAAACAGAATTGCAAGTGAAATTTGTGAAATCAAATTGTACGAAATCAATGTGTATAGAGTTAGACATAGGTAAATAACCTTGTATCGCACGGATATGTCACTTCTTGTTTTCCTAAATGTTACATTGTAACAAATAAGCTTGCCTGCAGTTTACAATTCCATGATATATTTTAACCTATTTCATCCTCCTAATAACAAATTTGTTTTATAATAAAACCACACAAACCACAAGTGAATCACAACCATCATCATAAATCACATGGAATTGTGAAAATCGGCTTGGACGATTGAAGTTTATTGACCTGCATGGCTGTCTGCTGAATGCTGCATCTCAGCGTGCTAGGTGCTATAAAAAGACATCTTCATCTGTATATCTATCTATATATTCAAATGGTCACAGCCATAGTCGGGGAAAATCCATTGTGCCCCCGGGGGATTACATTGCATACCGAGGGAAGAGTACCCCGACCTAATTGAATCGGATCAAAATATACCCAAGCCATGATTATAATATCTAATTTATTCATACTTGTGTGTGCATGATTGAACATCAGTTAATAACGTGTACGAGTTGACTGACTGGATTCACCGCATATACAAGTCACCCAATCACTGCATTACATTTGGGCATACTGAAACCCTATCTCATCAATTGCTACTCAATACTAGGCATGTTTGTACTCATTGTATGTATTGAACCGTGTAGATTGCTAACATAGCCATGATAGGTACATGTACTGTATAATTATCATGAATTCTTTTTGTATTTTGTTATTATTTTTTTTTTAGGCATCGCCATGTGCGCGTACCTACGTGCCAAGATGGTTAATAACCAAATCAAACAGACAAAAGTTAATTGAATTTTATATTTGCTGTTAAATAATTGCTGACAATCTCCAAGTAGCGTATATACCATGGCTATGTTTTAAGGATGGATTAAAATTTCACCATCGTATCATCCAAAACAAGGTTACCTACATGCGCCATTGCATCTATAAATAAGTTTGAACCCGTGTGGACCGTATATTTGAGATCACATAGCAAACATTGCTTAATGTGCCATCCTCACAGCCAGCTACTTTATGTAGCTATATGTGGCTAGACTGGACCCATGGAGAGACACAGTAAACATTACTTGCCTGGCACATAATATTGTCTAATAGACCCATTTTATGTTTTCTTATCAATTTTATTTGTATTTTTCCCCTTTTTAACTTTTTTTGCTAATTTTGGCTAAATTGGGCATTAGATTTTAGAGATCAAATGTCAAACACAGATAAGGGACATTTAAATTGTGAAATGTCCAAAAGCAAAAGTTAATTATTGCAGGTTTCATTTCACATTTCCAGGTGTCAGCGATGACATTTCCCCCTAATCATACAATGTCCAGTTCACCTTGGAAAAAAGTACACCCCCACAAACACACCCCAACACATGCACAAACAATAGATAATGAATGAAAAAATAATAACAAATCACATTAACCATTTATATCCTTGAAACATTTTATCATATTGTATTACAGATGATGCTCAGTATAAATACCCAACAAGAAATACATTTTCCCTATGAAATATGTAAATTTTGTTAATATCAGAATAAATTTCCAACCACCGGAAGATGATATTTGTTTTTTTGCATATTATATAGGTAAATCGGAAGAAATTTGAACAAATCAGCACAAATGCATTTCACACCTACTTAATGGGATTAGCCATGGCACAAATCAGTCCTGTCACCACAAGAGCCTCATCCCAGTGGCACAGTCCAATAACCTCAATTACATAATCATAGTGCAAATTTTGACCTCAAGTTGCAGAGTATGAGGTTTTGTACCCAAATTTTTAAAGGTCATTCCATGAATGTACAAATGTATTGGTGTTTAAGAACTGTCCCCCTGATAGATGAGCATGTTGTGGATCTTAGTGTGTTCTTATTCTGCATCGTCATGGTTTCTATTTCTCTATCTGTGTTCAATCTACATTTGTCACATTTTTAACCAAAACTCCTCTAATTCTGTATGACTCATTCTCCCAACATGATTCCATGTATTCCTCACATTTCTTCAAGATCCAAATAAAGGCAGTCGATATGTAGTAACCAAAAGGGATAAATCACATTAGTTAGATGAATAAAACATTCCCTATGCATCCTAATGTAATATCTATGGCAGCTTTACTACAAAAACATGTGATATCAGACAAAATGCATTACAATATTTCCATTCAAAATTTGCCAAATTTGACATTAATATTTCTTTTTAGCTACACATGGTACTACCATTAAAAAATAAATCATGCTTGAGAGTCATGCTCCACCAACATCAACATTCATTCATTTTATTAATTGCTCAAATTGAATTTTTGTAACAATAAGCTAAATATTATCATTATAAACATTGATAGAGCAATATCAAATATCAATTTATGCATTCATTTTTTGGCATGGCAAATACTGAAAACTTGAAACACTGTAAAGTATGAAATATTTGTGTGCCTGAAAATGTTGCAATTTTCAAGAGTGCGGTTGGTTCTCAAATTTTTCATATATTTTATAAATATTTTTTCTTCCCATAGGCCTTTAAGGAAATGTACAAATTCACAAAAAATTCACATCACAGAAATATGGGTTCTCATCATAATGTGAAATTTTAATGCCGCAAAAATATCATGCTTTACAGTACTTCAGGATTTATTGCTAAGTGGGGAAAATGTGTAAATCTAGATTGCTCCAATCCACCCATCATAATCCATCCCATTTTGGTAGCATCTTGGTTATGCGTTTATGTCTGTTACATGTGTACATAATATTAAGTATGCCTCAAGCTGCTGCACATGTGTGGTTCAGATAAATCTGCTATTTGTCAAATATATTTCATATTTTACTCTATTTGCCACTATAACAGAACTCAACATACCCAAAATCCTATTAAAAATTAGACTTCAGTTTCTGATGTATAAATCATTCTCATGTTGAAGAAAGCAATAAAATACCAAATAAAGTTATACGCTTTATTTTGGCCATATCTGAAAAAATCATTATTTACGACATTTGTGTATTGTGGCATAATTTTTGTCTGCAAAATCAAGTTGAAATTTGGCAACACTTTCCCAATTGAATCTATAAAAAGAATACAAATATCACTTTTAATTATTAAAATTTGTTAATAAAATTATTATGGGATTTATACTTTAAATTAAAAAAATAACATGTAATTTTGTGTAAATGAAGTATGTTTTAAAACAGCTGAGCAGTAGAAGCTTATTCTGCCCAAAACTGATCTTAAACTAATGAATTAAATCAAATGCTAAAGTGAAGCATTTTTGCTATTTTCTTCATCATATTTTGGCTACTTGTACATGTTAGACAGGAAGTAATCACAGCTAGATTCACCAGTGATCTGCTTAGTAGTTCCGTGTGATGCAGTTGGATTAGCTCTATGTAAATATCTTGAGTGAACTGGTTTCCGACCGGTGCTAATATTTGTTCATGCTGTCACTTTTATGCCACTTTACCATGTTTACTCAAGCTCCCTGGTCAATAATAATAATAAAAATATTAATCATACTCATTATCATAAAAATAAAAATAATATTAATCATGCTGATAATTATAATAATGCCACTTTTGAGACATAAAAAATATCACAGGTAGGCATATACATAGGCACACAACAACACACATGTCCAACTTTGATTGCTCACTTTCACAGCAAAGCTCCTTTAATAATTTACCACCTGATAGAGGGCGACATTGCAAGTACTTACATGTATGGCTTTTCGCAGCAGACATATTAGGTCACCAGCTATAAATCATGATTCTAATTTAATGAGATGGATACGATTTAAAGCAGCCATGTGTATGATGTGTTAGAGCAATGTTTTCAATATTTTCATAACAAGGATAGTTTTGAGATGCCACTCTTCAAAACTGACTGCATGCAATATGTGCTTTTTTTTATGCTGTACACCACCAAATTCAACATTTGTATCAGAGTTTTTTCCATCCCCAAAGAAGCATCCCTCCAGGAACCCATGAACGCATGCACATGAGCAACTGCTATATAATCTAAACATTTGAATGTAACAAACAAGACATGGTTAAAACATTGTTTAGTATGCTGAGTCCATGCTAAAACACACTTGGATTCCAAAAGGACCAGGTTAAGCAGATTGCTCACTGGCTATGGAAAGAAGAGGAAGAAACAAGTAATTGAAAAAGATACTTTGATAAGAAAGAAAGTGATTCCCAACAAAAGTTGACATTGTCACTTTCAATCTTAAAGGAACATTGTCTATTTTTTTATAATGAAAAGCAAAAACATGTACAACAATGCCCATAGGATAGTGCATACTTCATACTTCAGGTTGTGGTTACCACAATTCACACCATCTAAATGAAACATATCTTGGGTGTTAAATTTTTTTGGGGTAAAGAGAAAAGTAAAAGTACAAGCTTTCTTCTGATACCAACATCTCAGAAAACTGGGGGACGAGGCTGTCAATCAGTCACACCCCTTTACCAGGACAGTGGTCTACATGGCTTCTAATGCACAGAGGTTCACACCATTTCCAAAGCACAGGGGTTCACACAATGTCCAAGTACTTAAAAGTCTAGCTTATTAAATAGGGATTTGCTGCCTGAATACAATTATTGTACAATGACACAATCAGAACAAATCAACAATTCAAAATTAATCTCTTTTGTGTGCTAATCGTTTATTTTTTTTGTTTAGAATTCAAGACAATAAGCGTATAAATGTTAAATAACATTTAAAAAATCAGCATGACAATGAAGCACCAAAAATAACAATTATTGAGATAGAAATTAATTTTCGTTCTTAAAGGAGTATTTCGTGATCCTAGCATCCTCTTTTTATAACATTTTTCAGTAGATATCCACGAAAAAAGCTTATTCCCAAAATTTCAGTTGATTCTGAACTTGCGTTTGCGTTTGTTGTCATTTCGTTCTGGTATACTAGAACGAAATTCAAATTTCACGATATCTTCGCTAAACGAATTAATCGCCAAGAAATATTTTGTACATAAACATTATATAGCCAGAAGTTTCCAGTGATATAGAAATCTCAACTTTTTTTGAGAAAAGTGGAGGGATGATGCTGTGGATCACGAAATGCTCTTTTAAGCTTAAGATTACTTTGTTTTTGTTTAGGCTTTAAGACTGTTTTATACATATTTATACATCTTAATTTTTGAACATGATGTAGATGTACAATATAAACATTGTAGGAATATTGTTATGATAAAATTGACAGAATTGGGTTATGTATCTCCATTATAAATTCTGCAAAATCAGAAGTGTGATATTATAATTAGATAACACATGCTTAAAACCTCAATTCCCATCTCAATTACCTCAAAACAAGCACTCTCAATATCATATATAGAATAGTCCTGAGCTTAACTTTGTTTTTCTTTAAACCTGAAATAAGATGGAGCTTAACCACCATGCTAGTCCCTACAAATATATCGTCGGATGCAATAACCATTTAACCTATTTGTACTGGTTGTATTACATTACCCAGTCCCAGGCACCAGCAGTTAGCTATTAGCATGTTTGGTTAAGGCGTCACTGCCCTATGCAGTCCCTTTTATTGCTATGGGCCATTCCAGTTGAAATGCACACGCCCCACAGTGCACACACCCTGTATGGAAGACATGATCTTAATCTCCCACACAGAGGGTGTAGATTTCAAAATGGACTCACCCATTCAGGTAATCTTATTAGAAATTCACACTCCCTGTGTGGGAGATTAAGGTCATGTCTTCCATCCCAGGGGGTCTATGATTTTCAACTGGAATAGCCCAATTACACTCTTAAGATGAATTTACACTCTGCGATTCTTATGCATACTCATTGTTTATTTTTGTTTTCAGAGCGTCAAACCGATCAATCGATACAAATCGCTGAGGCTCAAATGACGTCGCTTTTGCAAGTTGAAGAAATCTGATCTTCCGAGCAATGTCGCTTGACACGTGAATGCATCAACCAATAATTTCCAACCAACTAGATTTATTATTTTGCTACTTAATTTACCTTCCTCGATTATCAACTTTTGGTGATGAATTGATTCAAAGCAATAATTATTGACAGCAATGGATGTTCTAAAACTGCATTTAGAATATCTTAATATTTTAATTGTCATCTGCAATCACTATCGCTGTGATAAGTAAGTATCGCAAAATTCAGTGATTGCCCATCAGTTTCCAAATGAGGTGCATTGCAATCGCTCAGCGATCAAGTATAAAATAAGCTTCAGTCATAAACAAATCGCACTTTGGCCACTGCAAAGAAACTTGAGGATAACTGCATATCTCTCTCTTATTTTTCCCCGGAGTTGATACACGATAACAATGTAATTTAAAGTTACGGTCTTCTTTCTTTATGTGACTTTGCAGAATGATATATTGGTATAAAATAGAGACAATCTGGGTGACAAAACACCAAAGAGTTTTGACTCCTCCTGAAGAGACAAGGAGGGGATTATTTTGATCACAAGTGTAGTAAGAAGTAAGTTTTTAAAAATATTCAATCATAGCTCTTCTAGTTCAGTAGGACTTACAGTTCTTGCAATTATGCCCTACATGTGAAGTGATGATAACTGGTAATTTACTTCAACAGAAAATCGGTATATTTACCAACAGAGGGCTCATAATCAAGTAATTTTAATTTATATTAAGAGGGATAAGGTGTTTTTGGAATCGGATACAAAATTAGATTATTGGGCTGTGATTGGAGATCAGTTATTTGCCAATCTAAGGGCAAATTGGCTATTGGACTTGTGATAAGAATAATTATGAAAGTTGATAAGCTTCATAATTCTGTGGGCAAGAAATGAGATACGGTTATATTACAATTTTGAATTTAGCACTTAAAACTATAAGATAATATTAATACTAAAGAAAACTCTTTCCCTGTAAGATGCATGCAACTATTGAAAAAAACACCCAGATATTCAGATATATTGTTTTTGTTTAAGAAATTGCACAAACTATAATACAAACTAAAATAAACTTTGAATCATTCGTTCTTATTGTAATGGTATTGCCTTAAGCAGCAGTGATGCTTTAAAAACATCCAATTTGAGATAGAAATCACAAATAATGTAACTTAACCACCATGTTTACCAATGTGTTGTTTCTGATGTCTGAACGAGGTAGTCTGGGAGGATGACAACAAGCCCCTAGAAATAATGACCTTGTTATCTGGGCCTAGTTGATATCAATGCAGACATGCAATACCATCGCAAGTACACAAACCCATGGTGAGCTACTAATAATAAATCCATCTAATTTATAGCCGGTAATTGTGCTCAAATTAGTGATTCCGTTCTTTTGACACAAAATTTACATATTTTTGTACAACAATGTAGGAATCACAAACTGATGACGCAACATGACTATTGTATGCGGAAACTTGTTACGCAAAAAATAGTGTCTCTCAAAAATGCACACAAGCCATTCTAGCATGTAGCCCTACATGCTGTGCATTTTTTACATATTTTTTTTTAGTTATCAGAAAAATAAATTATAAAATGGCCCGGTAAAAACACAGTAAAAAATGCTTTTCCCATAGCCTAGTTTACTATATATATAAAAAAAGAAGCAAAGCAAAGCCTTATTAATACTGTCTGTACTCATGCATTAGGAAGACATATTTGAGATGTTGTCAGCATAGAGTGCTCTTGGAGCACAACCAGTGTATAGCATCTTGATAAGGCAGCTGTTATAATATTATCCAAGTCTTCAATTTTCAAATGAAGAAGGGGAGCCAAATAATTAGGTTGAAGCAGGATTTGAACTGGCAACCTCTGGTTTGAGAGACCAGTGCTCTACCATCTGAGCTGTCCAGCCCTATGATGGATGGTCACAGAGGAGAGAGAAAACAGAGAGCGTACCACCAGTCAAAGTCCCTGTGTATTGTATACGGCGAGTTCTCGCATATTCATGAGAGCCGATTGTTCGATCGTGCCGTGTCAAACAATCACGCCAGCACTGCGTGCCTACGCGTATATGCGATAGAGTGTTGCGTGCTTTCGCAATTACGCGATAGACCATGAAAATACGCAATAATTGCGTAGCAGTCTCACCTCTCGCATTTCATGGAACAATCAGCCCTCATTATCGGATGATGCGGAGACTTTGACTGGTGGTACGGGCTGTTTTCTCTCTCCTCTGTGTGGATGGCAATCCCAATTTCCAATATCTTTGCCCGGGTGCTGGCCAGAGCCATGAAACTACGCTGTCATGTGGCCCATGATCATGCCCACATTATGAAACAATTTATCTTTCTTATAAATTAAATTAAACAGGAAGAAAATCATAATATTCTTTAATTTTCAAGTAATGCTTTCCTCCTTGTACCTTTGTTATATCTTTCTTATAAATTAAATCAAAATGGAAAAAAATAAAACCATCTATGGAATAGGAACTGTGAGACAAAGTTCTACACTGCTAGCATGGGACCCCTACACCACACAACTGAGCTGGAAGGTGGTTGTTTTTCTTGTAATACAAGAATGTGACCTTTAAATAGACAGAGTAATGGAATAAGGGTAATTCATAATTAACAGATACAGTAACAGAATAAACACCATGAATAGCCCCTGCTTGAGGGTTGGTCAAGACATCCGGTCTTACCCGTTTTAACTCAAAATATTGTATTCAAAAAGGGCTGCAAGATTATTTCCAATCAGTCTTTTGCAGCAAAATAGTTTGATGCACTTTGTTTTGTATTGCATAATCAGTCTATAATATCGAATTGATTAATTCAAATTAAACAATTCATCGATTGGGCATGGGCAGCGCCATTAGACATGTTACAAGATTAACAAGTGACAGGTGATGGACCGTACACACACAAAAGAATAGGCACTTTTTTGATAATTTTCACCAAGGTTACTCAAAAGTTACCTAGCTAATTTATTATACAGCCAGGGTCTCTGCCTTTTTAATATGTTATGAAAAATTAATTTAAAAATATTTACAGACGGAAATAAAAATCCATCGACGGATAGTCTTGTTATGCTCTCACAAACTTAGAAAAAAATCTGAAAAATCCAACATTTTGGTCTAAAAATTGGCCAAGGTCACTGCTGTCCCATTTAAAAGCACATTTAAAACCCGCAGCATTGAGGTCAACTTTCCAGACTTCCTGTCTACTGGCAGTAATGGCTACTACCCAGTGCTAACATCAATAGATTGTTTAATTTGAATTAATCAATTCGATATCATAGACTGGTAATGGAAATGTTTCATTTGATCATTTATCAGGAATTTTGGTGGAAAACAATCTTCAAGCTCTTTCTTATAAGGCCAAACCTGGGTAGAAACTCTACACTGAAACATTTATGACAACTTCAAAGTAAGGGCAGGTCAGGAGAGGAGCATGACCTAGCAGTATTTGCACTAAAATATTGAGACAAATAAAGCTGACACACAAGACATGAATTCATATCGTCGGCAGAGTGCAACACTATCGTATGTGCAGTAGAATGCAATAGCTGCCATTTGCAACATTTTAATACATGGACTTACTTTTAACCAATAACACTAGAAAAAAC
Organism: Amphiura filiformis; assembly: GCF_039555335.1. NCBI lineage: Eukaryota > Metazoa > Echinodermata > Ophiuroidea > Amphilepidida > Amphiuridae > Amphiura > Amphiura filiformis. The sequence goes on along the minus strand of NC_092628.1, from coordinate 51,466,524 downwards.
ACCCAACTACATGTAAATGTGATATCTTGGGGTTAGCTTAGTGGCCATCAGGAAAGTATACAAAACATCAACACTTTACAATGAGCACGATGAGGGGATTGTACTGCAAACAATAGGTATTTTACAAAAGGCAGCTATTACATTCTACTGCACTTACGATAGTGTTGCACTCTGCCGACGATATTAGGTTATAAAAAGATTGTCAAAAAAGGTTTACCCGAGTGGCGAGACTGTGAGAGTCAGTCAGTAATCTATAGTCCTGTGTGTAATGCTATGTCAAATCCAACATACTGGATTGTCATGCATGGGGATCAAAAGAATATAACGCTAGCAAGTATCCGCAAAGGACCAAAAATCATATGATGACTGGTGTCTTAAAGTGCAAGCATCACAACGTCTGTGTATGTAGCTCTTACTGAATGACATCGCCACAATGCATTACATGCATATAGTAACTAAACACCACTTAAATTCAATAAACAATCACTTAAATCCAAAGTTTACTAGGGGTATAGCAAAAAAGCAGGACGTATACTGCTAGCACAATGCTGGAAATTTTGCAGAAAATGTCTCACCTCAGAAGTTATCTTACACTTCCCACAATGCATTTCTTCCCTGCACTGATTTGCTATTCAGTGCGCCATGTGTAGATAGTGACAAGAGATACCTCAATTGCAAGATTTGGATGAGCTGTTAATCAACCAATGTTGCAATGAATAGCAAATCAGTACAGTGAAGAAATGCATTGTGGGAAGTGTAAGATATCTCCTCTGGTCTCAACTCAAATAAACATGATGAAGATGCAGCTGATTCCAAGTAACTTGTGCATAGCAGATATGGTGTAGCAATCAAGTACTGACAATAACAAATGAAAAATATCACAATCATAACTTCCTGCAAAAACACAATTTCAGTTGATCTCAATTTTCAAATGATACTTAAAAGTAATATTTGACTCTGGTCAATAGCGGCACTTCCATGATTTCCATTTCAGTGATGTTCAGGTTCAAGTATTTTACAATTTAAGAAGATAAATCCCTCAGTACAAAACATGTTGGAACGAAGATGTAGATGTATCAAAACTGGCAATGCAGCAATACCAATAATTCCTTTGTACAAAATAAGTATGCATGTATTGCATTATCTTTGGCTGTACAAGTATAGTACATGACAGCATCATTGTAGATTCACATTTACTGATCTTTGGCAAGTACAAACCTTGCCATGTTCATTGGTAGAAACATATTCAACAAACATCATCACATAAAATATGTTGGCCTATCACAAGATCAAGCTCCCAGTGTATTGCAAGCTCACCTTTGAACCTTGACCTTTGACCTTTCCACATCATGACATGAACTTCACAAGCTTGTCTCTATTGATGCCATAATATGGTGTCCCCTTGATGCGCTGACCTTTCATCAGTATCGCATAAGGCAGCAATGATGGTTGACGCAAAAGGCAGCCATTGCCTCCAGGTGTGTAGGCCCTAAGCTTCACCTCCATACCACCCCCTGCTGTGACCGATGCCCAACCTGGGGAAATTACAAGTAAATGAACGAGAGATGTTAGTGAGGATTACATTTTCAAACATGTATGTGATGCTTGTGAACATGACCTTAATTTCATGTCACTTGTATGCATGATTGAATGACCTGACAACCCAGCAAACACAAAACGTTTTCGACATCATTCGCAAAAGGTTAGAAAAGGTTGCAGAAAACGTTTAAATGTCCGGTTATATAAAGGACATAAAACATTTTCATAACATTCAAAAACATTTGTTGATAACCTACTGCAAATATTCTAACATAATGTTATTTAAGTGCTGACAAAATATTTGTCAAAAAACTTACAAAAAATATTTTACAATAACATTTTTAAATTATAACTTGTAGTGTGTTTTCATACAAAACGTTTTAAAACGTTTGCATGACCTTTATATAACCCGACAGTTAATGTTATTAAAACGTTATCTAAACCAAAACCCAAAATATAACATGTTTAAAATGGTTTGAAAATATTTTTGTGTTTGCTGGGATTATACCTGGAATGGGGGGGGGGGGGGACCTATAAATTCTTTCCAAAGGTGTTCGCCCTCTGGAATGGGTCTTGTAACCATGGATGGCCAGGCCATGAGTTTAAATAAATTCATACAAAAGTCCACAGTTGTGGTTAAAACAGACACACATACATACAGCCTACGAGGTTTTTGATACTGTGTAATAACAGAATTTTGGAAATCAATCTAACAAAAGATCCTTGTGATATTTATTTCACTGGAGTATTGTGAGAAATGCAAAGGGTAACCAAACAACAAGACACAAAAATGTAGGTGTAAAATAACTCTTCACTGAGATATAAAAACAACTGTACATCTCTTGTTACAAATCGCAAGTGTTTATCTGTTTGACCAAAATAGCTCTTAATAAAACCCAGTGCATAAAAAAATGCAATTCCCCAATCCAACATGTGTTGAAAGCAACGAAAACCAACAAGCCTTTCAAGTGTATCAAGTATACGGACACAAAACGAAGTGACACACTTCTGTTATATTGTTTGGAATGAAAACAATGCAGGCTCCAGTCATCCTAACCCACTGCCTATCAATTTATACCTGTTCTGCAGTACAGGGTGGTTAAAAAAGAAAGGGGACACATAATTTTGACATCAAATTTAATTTACTTGCTTGGGTACTTATTTACACATTATTAAAGTGCATGCGCTTTGAGCATTAGTGGTGAACAAAATACAAAGCAGCAAGTATTGGAGGGGGAAAAATCAATTTTGATGGCATGGACCTCCAGAAATCGGGTGGTTTATAATTCACAACATAAAACTGACCAAATTAGGTTTGGAAATTGTGTAAGGTAGGTCAGTGGCGTAGCCAGGGGGGGGGGGGCATGCCCCCCACCCGTCAGTTCATGTAAGGCCGACGGTAGACGGAAGGCGTTGTTGAAAAAAAAATTGGGTTAACAATAGACTATTTTTCACCCAGGGTGACAGGAAAAAGGGAGAATTGTAAAGAAAATGATGAAAAATTGTGAATTACCCATAAAAATTATGTGTTTTTATGTTAAAGTACCGCCTATTATCCTTTCTTTTTTTTTTTTGCTCTTCACTTTTTTTCAAACCATGCAAAAAATTTGTGGGTCAACAAATCACAACTTCCGTCGGTAAAAAATATTTCCGTCGGTACATTTACAAGTTGTGCCCCCTCGGTTCCAAAATCCTGGCTACGCCACTGAGGTAGGTCATTTATGCAGTCTGTTAAAATCATCTGCTACCGATGGATCATTTTGTATAGCATCAATTTTTATAAAAGAAAAATAAGAATGTGTACATTACAATCAAGTTTAGCTCAGATAGGAGTACAGAGCAGCAGAGCATTAAGGGACTGTTCACAAACACTTGTAAGGGGGGCTGATGCAAAAAGGGGGCCCTGAAAATATTTTACCCTCCTGAGGGGGGCCCTTAAAAAATGAGTTTATATGCTTTGCTATAGGGTTGACCCATAATTTTCATGTCAAAAAGGGGGGCCCTGAAATTTACGAGGTCTGTAAAGGGGGGCCCCGAAAAATTTTCGTGATAAAATTTTTTTGCATCAGGCCCCCCCCTTACAAGTGTTTGTGAACGGTCCCTAATGCCATTTGGACAGATTGACATGTAATTTAAAATCTTATCTAGACTGAAGTGAAGGATGCCCCTTCCAACATTCTTTAATCAAACTTTAATCTATGCATTTTCATATAATTCACATAATAAATAGAATTCATGAAAAATTACATTTTATTTTTTCCTTCAAAAACAAAAAGTAAGCATATTATAATAATCAAACGTACAGGAAAGGTCGACTCTTGTCAATCCCTACAATTCTATCTGAGAAAATCATATTTGTATTAAATTTTTTAATTTTTTACAATAACATAATTTTGATTGTTGATGTTGATTATTCTTTATTATGATCTGTGTATGTGAAGAAAAAGAAAGGGTCCTGCAAGTTGCACTAGATTAGGGAACTAGGACAGGGTACAAGCTGCTATATGCAGAGACAATATAATGTGAAACTATATAAATATACCCCCGGCCCCCAACTCAACACAAAAGTTGACAACCATGAGAGTTACCAAATTGCGCAGAAAAGGGGTTATTTTTTTACCAGTAGCAAGGACCTTGAAATTGGCAAAATAGGGGGTATTTAAGTTGCATTGTCCGTGAAATTTGACAGTGAAATTAGCATAATAGGGGTATTTAATTTGCACTGTCCATGAAATTTTGATAAAAGGGTAATTGAGAAAATCCAGAAATTTTATGTCAATATTTAGTGTCATTGAAAGCGGGTGTTTGAAATTCTAGTCATTGAAAACCGCAAAAAAGGGGTTGTTTTTGGCCATATTTTGTCCTCGATTTTGCATGAAAAAGGGGGTAAATTTGATGAAAAATCATTGCAAAAGGGGGCTTTTGAAAGATTTGGTAACTCTCATGGTTGTCAACTTTTGTGTGGGGGGGCCGGGAATATACCTGAATAACATGTCAAAATTAAAGGCATCATGTAAGATTTCATAAAACTTGGGCTTTCATATTTATCTGCATCCATTCTTTTACGTGTAAATAACACTTCCTGATATTCTTACCAACATCTTAAATGGATTAAGGGTATTACTACACCTAGCCAATTTTTGCTTATTTTGTGTTTTTCTCAAAATTATAGCGCGTGGTGACAAGTAAGATATGTATATTATATAGGGCAAGGGCGTCAACTACTGCACTGAAAATTCAGCAACTCAAGGCAAGTAGTTATTGATTTATTGATCAAATATTGGGTTTCCCTCATTTTTGACTTTAACTCCACAACTGTTGTCTGTGTTGAAATAAAATTTCCAGTGTAGCAGTTGTAGTCCTTGCCCCTATAATATACATATCATACTTGTCACCAATGCACTATAATTTTTGAGAAAAATGCAAAAATAGGCACAAAATTGGCCAGGTGTGTAGTACTACCTTAAGCCATATTGAAACAATTGCTGAGGATGCCCTCTATGTTATTTGATTGAAGAGGTACATTTGTAGGATTGAAGAAATGATGTGCAAAACTTTAGCCTCTCCCAGTCAATGATGTGGTTTTCCTGTGCAGTATGGACAGTTATTACAGACTTATATTTTATGTTACTTATTGTTTGATTATGTGTTTGTTTATTTAATGTCAATATTTACATTGCTATTCATCTAAAGATAGGTCACAGTAATTGGAAACTTTATTTCCTAAAGGCACTACATCAACAATGCTTAGGAAAGTTACTTTTTTCCTTGTAAAAGTACCATCATTTTTCATCATTTTCTGTGATTCCTTTTCTCCAATAAAGGCACCAGATGAATCACCTTTTCGTTTACGTGCTACTAACCAATCACAGGTTGTGGGAAGTAATCAGGACAGTGAAAAATAATTTCCTTTCTGGGAACGTGAACTGCTGTTTGGAATATTTTCTGCGAGCGCATGGACGGGAAGCGCCCGGACCGTAGCGTTTGATGCTTTTTTGGGCAAAAATTCCCTTTTGGTTGGGGCAAAGGTGTTAGGTTAGATGGGCTTGGATGGGTTTGTATAGTTACAATAAGGTTTTGGAGATGGGTTCGTGTAAGGTTAGGAAAAACATTGGAAAAATCAAATTAAAAAAAAAAAATTCCACCTTCAGTTTTTTCTGCAACTATGAATTTTTTTCTGGGAACGCCGGTACCACGATACCGTGGATTTTGTAGCCCTGGGGAAGGTGATCGTCAGATGTAAACTAGTTTTTTTAATCCAGTCTCCAATTATACCTACCCACCAATCCAACCACTTAGAATCCCTTTCCTCCCTCCTACACACTGCCAGCTTGCCATTTATTGCTTTTCACCACCTCACATTGACCAATGAAAGAAGTATGGTTGCTGGTGTAATGCAAGTGGACAGCTTAATGCAATGGATGATGCATCATGTATGGTAACATAGTCATATATGACAGACCAAGAATGTTAGCATGTTGTGTCATCTTCAGCAAATGCACTTACAGCAGAGTATCAACTGCATCTTTTACATCTTGCCCATGGATTAAGAGATACAGACAAACAGTTGAAGTCTCAGCATCACCCGATAATGAGGGCCAATCGTTCCCAGACTAAACTGCTATGTACATACCGTGTATTGTTACACACGCACGGTCGAGCGATCGACCCTCATGAATATGTGAGAATTCCTAGCATACAAAGCACAGGGACTTTGACTGTTGATAAATAGTCTATATTAGTCTATGATTTTGCCCCATTGCTATAATCTGCTATGTATAGACTAACAGGAATGATGGTGATAGCTGGAGAAAATCACAATGTAGGTTACTGGTCAAAATTTGATCAGCCTAGGTCTGTTGTCTTGGTTGGTTTTGATCCAAGTACTAAAGTACAGCTTCAAGGCTTCAATACTACTGTAGTATATATCTCACCACCTGAGAACAGAATGTCTGCAACATCCTCATCCCAAGCTATGTTCAATTCCATATCAACTTATTTCTATAGTCTGTATATCTACCTTGAGTCACTGGCACTAGCTTTGAAGTTTAGCGTGTGCTGCGTTGGCTTAGCGTGGTTTCTTGCGTGTACATATGTGGCACATTGATCGCCAGTGCCGGTGACTCGAGGTAGATGTATAGACTTTAGACACTTACCTGCTAAAGAGAACAGATACCTTCACTTCCAATGTCTTAATTACCAAGAAATTGAAGCTTGCCCATCATTTGAACAAGTTTACCTTCTTAAATTAGTCAATTTGACTTCACAAACATTAATCAGTAAATCAGGCTTCAGCAGCTTACAGTGTTCAGTTAGTTGAAATATGTTTTGCCTTGACTATTCATTTCAGACTTATTCTATTTTTAAGTTTAACAAATCTTAGTTATCTGCCAAAAGTATGATTTTGAATCTGCCAAAGACAAACTTCTTGTCAAAATGATGGGTGACCAGCTAAGACACTGTTCCTTTCTATGTCAATGGATTTATCTCTGTCACTCACTACCATAAAGTCTTGATAGATTCTCACCTGCTGAAGAGAATAGAATATCCGCTGCACTCTCTTTCCAACCAATGCCTTTCACATCCATGTCAAATGATTCCAAAGCTGGGAAACTCTTCATCCTGTCGTCACCACCCATTGGTACCTGTATATTGACAAAATTATAGTTGGCTACAATCAGGTTGCTCTCCTTCTTTAAACCTTGGAATCATATATTTTAACCTTCAAAATTTACTGCTGTATTATTTTGGAAGGAGTAGTTCACATACAATGCTCTCGCAGTCCTACCATGATTTGCCCTACTGAATTGAGCACACATGTTCACCAACCAGGAGGTTACTTCTATAATTTAATGGTTTACAGGAATAACAGTTGATTCTCATGAGTAAATATGATGAGAATCAAATCCAGTTTCAACAAAAACAAATAAATTAACCTTGTCAACGGACAAACTTAAGTCTATTAGATTCATTTTCCTTGCTTGGTTATTCAAACTTACAGTTAACATTCTTACCAGTGATGGGGGACATAGGTCTCGATTACCCCCCGACTGCTTAAAAATGTTCAGCTCGCTTTGTCTGAATTGGTAGCCCCATAGTTTCCCACCGACTGGATGCATCTCCCCTACTGACAGCAAAAGTGATGGGAATTGACCCCACTGTGCCTTTTCGCACACTGATTCTTACTAGGACACAGCTATAGATCTTGGACAAATGAAAGCTGACAAGTTTGTCTGATAAAGATGGCATGAATCTTAAATATTGCTTTGTCTGGCTCCATCGGTTGTCTTTAATAGTACTAGAGCTCTCAACTTTTTTTCAAAGTTTTCGGTGACTTTGGAGAACCACTGGACCTATTCTGAAATGCTAAGATCATTAGGATCATTCACAGTTTGAAAAAAAAAATTGAAAAAAATTACGAAAAAATTACAGTTTGTTATTCTTAATATGTAAACCACAAACTAATGTTTACCTCTTCATCTATCACATATTATAAATGCTTTGGTTTTCCATGCATGTATAATAATGTGATAGATGAAGAGGTAAATATTAGTTTGTGGTTTGCATAGCTAAGTTACAAACAGTAATTTTTTTTTTAAATTTTTTTTCAAATTACCTGTAAGTGATCCTAGCACTTCAGAATAGGTCCAGTGGTTCTCTTTTTTTTTTTTTTTTTTTTGGTACTTTGACCCGTGAATTCGGACCCGGGTAGGCCAAGAACGGGCAGGAACTCGGGTACCCGGGAATTGGTGAGAGCCTTAAATAGTACTTAAGTTTTTATAAGCTATTAAAACACATGAGCCCACACAGTCAACATGAGTCATCAAATTTGAACTTATTGCATGGAGAATGTTCTTGATTTCAAGTAATTCCAACAAATCTGATTTATTTAAAAATGACCTTCCGAACATTCATCTCCTTTATTCTTGAAATTTTGTCAATGACAATGTAATCTTGTTATCCCAATTTACCGCTAGTAATTTCTGTCCTGCATGCTGTGCATAGTAAGAGTCTGCCTCTTCTGTTTTGACCACACGGATCGGAAGCCTTCTACAAGTGAATAGTGTGAAGTATATGGATGCAGCACCCTAGGAAAGGAAAGAATAAGAAATATGTTACGATAGGATTGATGGATGGTAATTTAGAATTGGTCAATGAGATGGATCAACACAATTGCTTATTGCTAATAATTAGACTCTTATGATCAGTGAGCTTGTGACCAAACCATTGCAGACTATAGCTAAATGTACACTCAGTTGTTAAGCTATTGACTAAAGAGGTAGACTACTTTCTGTTATGTTGGGAAAAACGCTTTCCTCCATTAATTAATCAAAAGTCAGTCACTTGTTGCTCAGGAGTCATCAGCGAGCTCTTGCATACCAATGTACATCGTACATGTATAATGTATACGACAGGATTTGAAGACTGTTCATTATACTATAATTGGGCATGATGTGAAGTCATACCAGTATACCCCCATTTCGGTTCGTCTGTTTTTGTTTCCTCCAGTAATAATTTGTGATGGAAATTTCATGGTTGCAGGAGGTGATGCATAGGCAGTGAAATAGAAGTGATAATTATTTCAATGAACTGAGTTAGTGCTCAATCTTGAAGATTTCACCTGGTTATATATCAAGTAGGCCTATAAGTTTGCAACAGATTTACAGATCTAACACTGCAGTAAATTCAGTTTATGGTGACAGCATCACCAACAGATTCTGCTCTCTTTGCATTCACATGTCTAAAACATAATCCCACTTTTAAACATATAAATTTGCCCCTTGTTTGTGTTACTATAAAACTATTAAGAAGGACAATGTCACCCTTGAGATGTCACATTTCCATGGCTATACATATTGGGTTATTCAAGTTGAAATCCATGCAACCCCATATGGAAGACATTACCTTAATTTCCAACACAGGGGGTGTAGATTTCAAATGGAGACACCAATTCAGGTAACACCATCTAAAATTCACACTCCCTGTGTGGGAGATTAAGGTCCTGTCTTCCACAGGGGTGTATGGATTTCAACTGGAATACCCCCATCCAAAGTGTTGTGCTAACTTACCTGTAAATAGTCTAGTCTGCCAAGGCCAGCAAGGAAGAAAGTCTGGCCTGGTTTTATCACCACTGTTTTTGGCTGAATCACTGTTTCTGGGACTACTGCTTTCAGTTCTTTTAATGTCAGCTTCGTAAGCACCTAAATAGACAAATGAATAATAACATTTGAACATCTTAAGGATGCACACAGGATCACTGAAGTGTTACATGGCCAAAATTGAGTTTTCATCACTAATGTCATCTTCAAACCGTATTTTATCTTGTCATTAATAGATTTTAAAGAAATCTTAAAATTTGAACCATAAGAAAAGCTATTTTAAAGACCCTTTTTCATTAAAAATTCGTCAAAATGCAAAAGCAAATAAATCATTGTTTTCCGCAATAGATCGCGTTCTCGAACGCTGCATCTGCGGCATACAGCTAGCAAAGACACGCACACATGGTAAACTGGATGGACGAGGTGATTACTGATTGAGGCGCTGGAGTCACCAATCGCGATCACTACCGTATTTTATCGTATTGATCTCTTCCATGGTAGGTAAAGCTTGCGCCATTGCATTCTTGAAACTGCGGGCCGACAGACCACCACCGTCCCGTCCCAGAATCAGTAGGCCTACTCGATAAATTTACGCCAAAAAAGTGCTGATATAGTGGTATAAATTATAGTTTTGTTTTATTTGAACATAATAGTGAATTTTTTGTTTGATTTTGTTTTGTTTTTCAAGTTTCATTCTGAACTTGAAAAGATGAAATTTATCTGTAAGAAGTAGTTACCCGGGCCGTAAGAAGCCCTGTAATGATGACGCAATCTGGTAGATACGATAGAAAGCGTAGGCCCTAAATAGTTTGCTAGTAGGCTAGACTTAGCCGTATAGTACATCATTAGGCTTATTATGTTATGTTTAAAAATTTGTTTTATTTCATTCATTCATTCATTCATTTCATTGTTATTAGTTGGACAAGAATATAGACCTATATTAGCTTATATTTTATGCAGTCCCAGCCTTGGTTCGGGAGCCACTGCGGTCGTTCAGCCTGTCTTAATTTTGAAGACCATAAAAAATATAGTTACTACCGGTAGGCCTATATTAGATACCTAAGGCCCTGAATAATGTTTCAAAGTGTTATTAAAACACGGATTTAAGATTCGTTTTCAAACGTTCTTTACTCCTGATTGACCAGTAACGCAATGTCAAAAAGCGTTGACATTTCAATACATCATATCGACCATCTAGGCATATAGGCCTACAACTCTATGTCAAAAATGTCGATATTTGAAATCGGCATAGCGAGCACGCGTTTAAGAAAGCATTTTCATGAATGGTTTAATGCTAAATAATAATTTCAAACGAGAAATATAATCGAAAACGCAAATTTGTGCTTTTTTCATAACCCATTTTAACTACATTTCCATTAGTAGGCCTATTAGGTTTACCATATACCATGATTGCGATAAAGGCTTTTGGTTTTACAACACTTTTTGTGAATGTTTTGGCCGAATGCCTTTTTATTTGCAATGTTTGTCTGGCTTTCAACTTTCACGTTTATAATGTTTTCTGCATACTTTAAAAGGTAAACTGCTTTAAAGCATTTTTCGTGAATGTTTTCATGCAGTGTTTTAAAACGCTCTTTATAGCATGATGCCTATATGCGGTAGGCCTACTGCATAAATCACAATCTAATTTAAAGCCATAAGTGTTTCGTTTTCTACTTTTGAAATTCGGTTTTGTTAGGCTATGTAAATTTCCGTGTTTTTCAGTTTTCTTGTGACCTTTCTGTGTTTTGCCCGTTTAATATAGGCCTATAAGCCTACCTTTTTTTCGTTTTAATACAAGAAGTTTATTCAAGACATATTACAACTTTTACCCTCACTTTTTACATGTTTATTTGATTGAAAACAACAACAGACACACTTTTTTAAAATTTTTGTTGTTGTATTTTATTCACTTTTTATGCGGTACAAAATATTTTACAACTTTATTGTGGCTTTAGGCCTATGATAGGCCTATGACTTTTGTACGTGTTTGATATTCCGTAAAAAGTTACAAATAAAATATGATAACAACAAACAATTACAATAACAAAAACGGAATATTGAGTAATGCGACACATCAGAATCTTTTAAAATATTACTTGGGATTCCTGTGGTGTAGGCCTAGCTATAACGGCCGTTAAAATGCCTATCTTTAGTGCGGACGGGCGCTGTGGTGCCTCTCAAGCACCAACTAAAAAAAAAAGCAACAGTAGTAACAACATCATGTTTTGCGGTTCAGAAAAGGACAATGAACATAAAATGCAATATTTTGTCAACACCAAAAAAAAAAAAAAGAAAGAAAGAAAAAAGAAAATCACCAAAAACGATAAATTAAAAACATTGCATTTTTAAAGCAAAATTATGAAAATTAATACAAAACAGAAATCGCAATTATCATGATTTATGTCTCAATTTATTTTTCATTTCATAAAACTTCCTGATTATCTGCTAAAATAATTGCTGGTCAGTTATTCTATCCTAATTTTAATGTTCTGATGTCCATAAATTTTAATACAGAGCATGATCTTTTTTTATACGGAACAGGACAAAATTGTACTTAAATAATCATGGTTTAGATTCGGCGGCAACACGACCATGCACTGTGCAACTTATTAGCGTAACCTGTCTGTCTGTCCATGAGCCCTGTCGCTCCTCAAACGCCGACGCTGACGTCAGCGGCCTTGCCGGAAGCTCTGCTGCACCATGGAAACAAGACTGCAGTAAATAAAATGGCTACACCATGTGGATAAACATATGCCGAATGTGCACGGATAATTTTTTCATATTGTATATTTTACCTTCTAAATCACCAAAAATGCCAATCTGCTGCAGTTGGGCGCCCTTCTCATTTTCTAACTTGACCAAGCGTCACAAGTCACGGATTATATATTCATGGAATAATCTTCAAAATGGACCTAAAATCTGCTGTATTTGTCTAAATCGCGATTTTCGGCAAGTTCACTTTGACCACTTTTAACCATTTTTGGTCCGCCATAGCGTCTAAATGAAGCATCACTGAGGTAAGTTTTTAAGTCAAGCGTTTAGATATGGCCAAAATCTAGATAGTGTTTTTCATTTTTTTAAATTAGGGCCTAGAACTTTTTTTATTACCCATGATTCAAAAATTTGAACACGGGTCACACGTTTTTACTGATTTTTTGCCTATATTTTAAAAACTAAGCAAAATTTCAAAAAAATAAAAAAACACTTTCTAGATTTATTTGTCTAAATTAATAAAATTCATGTTTTACAGTTTTTGATTTTCAAATAATTTTTTTATGGCGGACCAAAAATTTTTGGTCAAAAAAGCCGTTTTTTGGATTTTCACGAAAATTGTACTTTTGACCCCAAACTGACATTTTAAATGGATTTATGAGCTCATTTCCGTTCAAAAAATGTATACTTTTATATACTTTACATAAATAGTTTTCGAGTTATGAGGTGAATAATAATGGATAATTAGTGATCCTGTGTGCCTCCTTAAGGGTAGACAAGGTATTGTTGGTTGAAGCAGCCAAAATATTGCTTTTCATTATCTAATTCAATATATTCCTGAAAAATAACACCTTGATGTTTTGCTAAAGTTCATTTTACAATCGTATATTTTGAAAACTTGCTTAATTTATTGTTGTGATTAAGATATGTATGTTTTACAAAAGTGTTGTTGTTTCAGCCTTCTTTCTTTACAACATAACTCAAGAACCACAGGACCAACAAAAGTATATCTGTGATATTTAAATTCTCCTACACACTCGATATGAAATGATCAATGCAATTTTTGCCAAAGCTCACTAACATTTGCAAGATGCTGTGAACTACCAAATTGCAAGTTTAAAATAGTTGCTAACCTTAAAAAAATGCACATATTTGGACTTGACTGTAGACAATGAATCATCACTCATAATGTTAAATGTGTGTACACAGGTGCTGTGCTATTAGAACCAATCCCAACAGCAGATATACAAATTTATTGATGAACACACATGAGTCCTTGGGCCACGCCGGGGCTTGAACCCGGGACCTCAGTGGTGCAAAGCGAGGGAACTACCGCTGCACTAACTCGCCCTCCTTCAGAATTAAACCTCTTATAAAATCGTACCATGCCCAAAGCCCAACCATACCTGCTGATTATGGATAACACCAGGTGTATCATAAAACCATCTACCATCATCAAATTCATTGGGATGAAAATCAAAGGGTAGCTTGCTCTCAGACTTGGGAGCTGGTGCATGTTCTGATGATTTACCAAGTACTATGTTAAAAGGATCCTCCCCGATATGAAAATCTAGCTCCTTGATGTCCTTGTAGTAGTCAAAAGTACGACCTACATTGTCTGTTAAGAGAAAACAAGACATTTAATTAGCAGAATTTTAGATAAAAAGTTAACATTGTGTTTAAATTTAATGGAATAAATATCTAGATTGCGGTTACATTTTGAATTAGGATTGGATTTACAAATACTACTGCTATTATAGATTCCAAATGGGTTATTCCAGTTGAAATCCATACACTGGCCCCTATGGAAGACATGACCTTCATCTTCCACACAGGGAGTGTGAATTTCAAATTGGGTTACCTGAATGGGTGACCCTATTTGAAATTTAACACTCCCTCTGTGGAAGATTATGGTTATGTCATCTGTAGGGGTGTGTAATGAAGCTACCTACTTTCTGCAAAGATGTGTCATCATTTTGTTAATAACATAGCCACAAACTAAAATTTATTATGTATAATGGTGAACCACTTATAATGAGCACCTCAATTGATGATAATACCTGTAAATAAAGCCTTTTAAAGTCTAAATGTTTGTGAGATGAATTATATTTTAATATGACTTTCTATCCTCTTCTACATACCTTTAAAATAACCTGTGGTATCAAGCTCTTTCTTTGGCGCATCATGTTGCCCTCGCATCTTAGAGAACTTGTCCTCCATCAAACGATTCTTGTCTGCTTCTCTGTCAGCCTTTAACCTTTCAACCCTCTGCGCGACACGTGTCTTGTTGAGGTTCATGATTGGGAAACGCAGCAGGTTGAGGGTGGTACCAGGCCAGCGGGATATTGTGGCTTTACCCATGAGATAAGATGCTTTTGATTTGCAGTAGTCCGACTCCAGTAGGCGATTGAATAAGGTGGATTTGCCAACATTTGCTGTTCCTAATACAATGAAAATGATGAAATTCCAAGAATTTTTTTATTCATGCTACAAAATGTGCACAGAATATGATATTAAACATATTTATATTTTGCAGAGCACAAATGCAAAAATTTGTCTCACATTTGACAATAATAAGAGTGAGCACCTCATTATAAAAGCAATGGGCCCATTCCATGTCAACTCAGGGATGTGCACCGCCTAGCACCTCTTCAATTTTTTCTTTTTCTGTGTGGTGGTAGATATTGATGAGAAAGTAAAATCCTGAAAATTTGAGCTTCATACTCCATTTAGTTTTCCCGTGGCATCAATTTGAAATTTAGGGGGGTCAGCGTAAAAAATGTGTCGCAACGCGAAAGACGATGTTTGGAGGTCCATAAATGTATAAAGGGAACCCTTTAAAACTGTGAAAAGTATGTATCCTGGGGTACTTTTTTTGGTGTAGAATTCAAATCTGCTATCAGAAAACTTGTAACTCCTTTACTTTAAAAGATATAGGGCCCTCAAAATGCAACCGTTCAACCAGGACCAACTTTGGGGGGTCAGAACTCCAAAAGTAAAAAATAATTTTATTGTCCATTTTTTTTGCCAGTCAGAGCCCTTTGGTAGGACATTACTCTTATCCAATATTGAGCATATTAGAATACATTTAGCTGAGATATTACCCATGCAAAACCACTTTTTTTACATTTTGACCCCCTGAAAACCAATGTCAGACAATTTGCCCCACCATCAACTTCAGGTATGTTGAAGATATGTTCTTGGACAACATTTCTGCGAGAGATTGGCTTTGCCTTCTTCATACAGTTGTCCATGAATTAATTATACATGCAAAATCAAAAAGCTTCAACACATTAGTTAGGTTTGCCTTCTCCATAGAGTTGTACATGAAATCATTATACATGCAAAATCAAAATGTGTACAACTCTACAAGTTTTTTCTAATAGCAGATGGGTATCAAAGTTTTAAAGGGTTACCACCACAAACAGAAATAAATTATGGCTCAAAATTGAAGAGGTGCTGTGTGCACATCCCTGGAGTTGACATGGAATGGGCCAATGACAAGTTTGGGGATAAAAAGTTATGGACAACAATTAAGATCTTAAACAATTTATTTTGTCTTACTGGCAAGATTTACAGGTGGAATAATTCCCTGGCATTTGAACCTAGTTATACTGAAGATATAAGACTCTTTTAACATTCCCATTATATGTTGTATATTCAGTACCAGCAAGTCCATGCCTTAACTCCGGCGGTGGTCAATACATGTAAGCTCTCATGTACAAAATTGAGTTAGCTTGAAATTCCCCTGGACAAGGAACTTGTCTTGTTGTAACCTGTACGAAACTCGGAGAGCTGACCCTGGTTGCGAAGGCCTACTGCGGAATGTCTAGGGTGTGCGCTTCTTAGCTGCAAGTCCCTGTATTGTTTAATGGTTTATGGAATGATGTGGGGCCGTAGTGGTCAGCGAGAACCTATAAAGTGTGCTGAGGCTTGTGGATCAACATCTAGCCGTTGTGCCTGTGCGTAGTGCACTATTATAATAAATCACTGCGCTTTTTTATGCCTCCTTAACTATAGTATAAAAAATTCAATGTTATTTAATATTATCCCATTAATTATGATGTGAGCACTTACCTAGTAGATATACATCTCCTTGAGTACCCCAGTTCTTGTGTAGCTGAGTTATCAACCTCTCAATTCCATATCCTGTCTTGGCACTCACTAGAAAGATCCCTTGCACATTCTCTTTCCTACCACTTACCTAGTAGATATACATCTCCTTGAGTACCCCAGTTCTTGTGTAGCTGAGTTATCAACCTCTCAATTCCATATCCTGTCTTGGCACTCACTAGAAAGATCCCTTGCACATTCTCTTTCCTACCACTTACCTAGTAGATATACATCTCCTTGAGTACCCTAGTTCTTGTGTAGCCGAGTTATCAATCCCATATCCTGTCTTGGCACTCACTAGAAAGATCCCTTGCACATTCTCTTTCCTACCACTTACCTAGTAGATATACATCTCCTTCAGTACTCCAGTTCTTGTGTAGCTGAGTTATCAACCTCTCAATCCCATATCCCGTCTTGGCACTCACTAGAAAGATCCCTTGCACATTCTCTTTCCTACCACTTACCTAGTAGATATACATCTCCTTGAGTACCCCAGTTCTTGTGTAGCCGAGTTATCAACCTCTCAATCCCATATCCCGTCTTGGCACTCAATAGAAAGATCCCTTGCACATTCTCTTTCCTACCACTTACCTAGTAGATATACATCTCCTTGAGTACCCTAGTTCTTGTGTAGCTGAGTTATCAACCTCTCAATTCCATATCCTGTCTTGGCATTCACTAGAAAGATCCCTTGCACATTCTCTCTCCTACCACTTACCTAGTAGATATACATCTCCTTGAGTACCCCAGTTCTTATGTAGCTGAGTTATCAACCTCTCTATCCCATATCCCGTCTTGGCACTCACTAGAAAGATCCCTTGCACATTCTCTTTCCTACCACTTACCTAGTAGATATACATCTCCTTGAGTACCCCAGTTCTTGTGTAGCTGAGTTATCAACCTCTCAATCCCATATCCCGTCTTGGCACTCACTAGAAAGATCCCTTGCACATTCTCTTTCCTACCACTTACCTAGTAGATATACATCTCCTTGAGTACCCCAGTTCTTGTGTAGCTGAGTTATCAACCTCTCAATCCCATATCCCGTCTTGGCACTCACTAGAAAGATCCCTTGCACATTCTCCTTCCTACCACTTACCTAGTAGATATACATCTCCTTGAGTACCCCAGTTCTTGTGTAGCTGAGTTATCAACCTCTCTATCCCATATCCCGTCTTGGCACTCAATAGAAAGATCCCTTGCACATTCTCTTTCCTACCACTTACCTAGTAGAAATACATCTCCTTGAGTACCCCAGTTCTTGTGTAGCTGAGTTATCAACCTCTCTATCCCATATCCCGTCTTGGCACTCACTAGAAAGATCCCTTGCACATTCTCCTTCCTACCACTTACCTAGTAGATATACATCTCCTTGAGTACCCCAGTTCTTGTGTAGCTGAGTTATCAACCTCTCAATCCCATATCCCATCTTGGCATTCACTAGAAAGATCCCTTGCACATTCTCTTTCCTACTACTTACCGTACCTAGTAGATATACATCTCCTTGAGTACCCCAGTTCTTGTGTAGCTGAGTTATCAACCTCTCAATCCCATATCCCGTCTTGGCACTCACTAGAAAGATCCCTTGCACATTCTCCTTCCTACCACTTACCTAGTAGATATACATCTCCTTGAGTACCCCAGTTCTTGTGTAGCTGAGTTATCAACCTCTCTATCCCATATCCCGTCTTGGCACTCACTAGAAAGATCCCTTGCACATTCTCTTTCCTACCACTTACCTAGTAGATATACATCTCCTTGAGTACCCCAGTTCTTGTGTAGCTGAGTTATCAACCTCTCTATCCCATATCCCGTCTTGGCACTCAATAGAAAGATCCCTTGCACATTCTCTTTCCTACCACTTACCTAGTAGATATACATCTCCTTGAGTACCCCAGTTCTTGTGTAGCTGAGTTATCAACCTCTCTATCCCATATCCCGTCTTGGCACTCACTAGAAAGATCCCTTGCACATTCTCCTTCCTACCACTTACCTAGTAGATATACATCTCCTTGAGTACCCCAGTTCTTGTGTAGCTGAGTTATCAACCTCTCTATCCCATATCCCATCTTGGCACTCACTAGAAAGATCCCTTGCACATTCTCTTTCCTACCACTTACTTAGTAGATATACATCTCCTTGAGTACCCCAGTTATTGTGTAGCTGAGTTATCAACCTCTCAATCCCATATCCCGTCTTGGCACTCAATAGAAAGATCCCTTGCACATTCTCTTTCCTACCACTTACCTAGTAGATATACATCTCCTTGAGTACCCCAGTTCTTGTGTAGCTGAGTTATCAACCTCTCAATTCCATATCCCGTCTTGGCACTCAATAGAAAGATCCCTTGCACATTCTCTTTCCTACCACTTACCTAGTAGATAGACATCTCCTTGAGTACACCAGTTCTTGTGTAGCTGAGTTACCAACCTCTCAATTCCATATCCCGTCTTGGCACTCACTAGAAAGATCCTTTGCACATTCTCTTTCCTACCACTTACCTAGTAGATATACATCTCCTTGAGTACCCTAGTTCTTGTGTAGCTGAGTTATCAACCTCTCAATCCCATATCCCGTCTTGGCACTCAATAGAAAGATCCCTTGCACATTCTCTTTCCTACCACTTACCTAGTAGATATACATCTCCTTGAGTACCCCAGTTCTTGTGTAGCTGAGTTATCAACCTCTCTATCCCATATCCCGTCTTGGCACTCACTAAAAAGATCCCTTGCACATTCTCTTTTGTACACACACCTGCTTTTACACTGGCCTGCAAGAAAATTGAAGAAAAATTCAATTCTTTTAATTTGATATTATCATTATTTACATTACATTTGTACACAATTTGCATTGTAATATCCTGTGTTCCTTAATACATAGCAAATAATGCTCCCCTCCAACTGCCTTAAGGATTGCAACTCGAGTGGTTGAGCTATGGTATTGTAAAAGACTTCAAAATAGTAGAAAGTATCATTTCAGTAAATTTACCTCTAGTAGATGCTTTTTGATTCTCTCAGAGTAATCTCTAGAATCCACAGGTAATATGTCCATCTTGTTGCCTACCAGACACACATGCTTGTTACCTATCACATCCTGTAAACTAGGAATGAAGCTGCATGGGAAGTCTAGTAGGTCTACCATCACAAGTACAAGGGATCTCTTCTTCCTGAAATAGTAATGTCAAAATTGTCAAGAGCCATGTAATTTAGTGTGACAGACTCAGAACTGAGTAAAATTGACAAATCATTTACAATTTGGAAGATTTTTAATGATAAATAGGTCCACATTTGTTTATGCCTTGTAAATAAAACCAACAGGTCAACAGCTAAACATTGCAGGAATAATAAATTGATTTTTGTATTCCGGGAATTAGATTGAAGAAGGACTAGATGAGAAACTAGGAAATTAGAAGTAAGGAAAGCACTCTGTGTTTGGACTTAAAAGTCTTTTCTTTTTCCTGAATTACCATTTACTTACTTGTATGTTGGATTATATTGTTTGCCTTAAATTGGCCATTCAAATAAATATTATTATTATAAGGCCAACTAAAAAAAAAATAATGTGTATATTGTCCGGACTTTTTAAATAATCGGTGAGGGAGGTCCTTATTATTTGTTATTATTTTATTTTTTTATCATTCATTTCTGTGTAAAATTGCAATTTCAAAGTGTTTGTCAACATATTATAAAATCGGGGAGGCCCCCTAATATTTATGTTATTTCCCCAAAGCCCTACCGTACCCCTAGCTTGAAGAAAGTGTTTGCAATGTGTTTATAAATGATAACCAAGAACATCTGAACATGCCTTTCATTACATGTGTACAACAATTTTAGAAACAAAGTAAAGAAGCAAATAGGAAAAATAACTAAAATATTTGAAAATCTCCAAAAATTGGTGAGGGCGGGGACGATATACATGTTTTTTATTTTACTTGGCCTAATGTAAGAGTCGTTGTGTAATTCAAATCAATACTAAATAGGAAACAAACTTCTCAAAGAAAAAACCAGTGTAATTTATTTTAAATGTGTTCTCAGTATTTCAAAGTTGGAAATGAAAACAACAGTTTATCATCAACACACCTGATTGCTTTCACAATGTTAGTGTAGTCATCTTGATTGACACTGACATGCAATGCTTCTTTCTGCTTAATCAGATTCCAACACCGCACACATAATGCTTTCATAGTTGTGGTAATATTCCCTGCTTCTACCTTCTCCATAAATGACAAGAAACTTTGTTTGGACATAAAACCTGGTTTGTCCACACTATTGCACTGAAGAAATGCCCCACACCCAGAGCATGGCTTATTGCTGGTTGCAATACCGCTATCTATACTTTCAAGTAATTTTTCAGATGTGGACATCTTCTTCTTCTTCTTGAGTGACATCAATGTTGCTCTTACTTCTGGTTCTAAATCATCATCATGTTGAATATTTTGTTGTCTCATTTGGTTTTGTTCTACGATTTTCCGCTCTGCTATAAGCTCCTTTTGTAGTTTACTGGGAATGTCAAGACTTTTTGCACCTTGGTCATCATCAAATTTCACATTTTCATGCATTTCTGAATTGATTTTCTCTTTGAAGTCTACCCTAGTAGCTTCATCATGAAGTTTGAATTTTGTTTCACTAAGTTTTTCTTGTACTAAACCCATTTCTTGCTCCAATGATGATAATCGGTCCTTTTTTTTCTGTTCCCAAAGAATAGTTTCTTCATTACAGCTTGTATCTAAAAACACTGGTTCCCCGTGTCCAATGTCTGCCCGATTATTTGTCTGATAACCTAAACCTGTGGATGCTGATGCTCCAAAATATTGCTTATCAATGTCATTTACATCAGCATCAACTGACCATGGCTTTGAAGCTACACTTGGAATAATTTGACCTTTCCTTTTTATTGGTTTATCGAAAACAGCTCCTCCAAACCACTGCTGATCAAATTCATTTAAATCAGTATCAACTTCAACTTCACATTCTTCATTTTTTTCCAAGGGATCATCACTTCCAACATTTTCATGCCTCACAAAAGAGGTCTCCGCTGATAAGTTTTCTAATTCTCCACCAAAATACTGAACATCAAACTCATTGAAATTCTCTGATGGAATTTCTCTCCCCTGAGGATCATGAATATCAATTAATTCATCAGACTCATCAAGTCTATGCATCTCACCGGCACCAAACGTGCTATCATTTTTATCCCCCTCATATTCTGCGCCAGAGTGCTCACTCAAAAATCACGATTAAGTTTCTGAATGCCTCTTCTGCCTCGCCTATTAATTCCCCTGCGAGGGCCTCTTTGATTTGACCTCAGAGGCTCATTTGTTCCCATCTGATCATCTGCATCAGTACACACACTGCTACTGAATGAGAAACGTCTTACATGACCTTGAGGAGATGACCATAATAAGCCGCGCGTTGAGGGCTCCAACGCAACTGCTGCCAGTTTCCTACCACGCGAGTGCAGCACAGCTCTACCGTGTGAGCCGGTAAGCTGTGTGGCTCCCTTCACCGCCGCCGCATACAACTCGCAAGACACGGAAGGATCACATCGTTATTGATACGACCATTAAAAGGGACCTTCTGCCTATCACAGGCAAAATCGGACTGTTTCTCCAGCTGACCAACGATATTCTTAACATCATATCTTCTTGATCAAATATATCATTTTGTGTGAAGAAGTGAAATTGTCTTCAAATTTTGTGATGTTTTCTCCGTACCCACACGTGGGTTTGTTTTGATCTGCTCAGCTGCTTTTTGATTGTTGCACAATTTTGTTCATTTCGCCAGTAAGCAAGCCTCGTTCACACATGCTTTGTACTGTATCTTATTATTAAAGCATGAATGTTTAATTTATATAGAAAATAAAAAAATATATTTATAAATATTTTGTAAACTTTAAAATGCCGATTACAATTAAATTTGTTTCTATTTGTACGAGAACTTGCACGAAAAAGACATCACTAAAATCGAACAAGGACCAAAAAATACCCAGAAGCCCTTTGCGATTGAAGATGGCCGCTCCCACTCGAGTAGTTTTGCTGGCCTGCGGGTCGTTTAACCCAATTACAAACATGCATCTACGCATGTTTGGTAAGTATATGTATATGAAAGTTTAACGGAATATTGAATGTATATGTTGGTGATGTTTTTGTTCAAAGAGAATGTTTTAATTTTTAGTTAACCGCATTTTATGTGGTGTACGTGCTTCCTGTTCATTTGACTTGTTCAGTGTTGTGATGTTGTTGACATCAAGGATTCTCGAGTACTAATATATTATATCCTTCATTGATATATTCTCGTTCATTAATTGGTTAAACGAGTATCATGTGACCAAAAATAGTTTTGCTATTTTGCAAAGCAGTTAAAAAGCCGACTCAAAGTGCTATTTCCCGGGATATATTTTTTTGCTATACTCCTCTGAGTAGCAGATGACCTCATAGCAGCGTCGCAGTTCCTAACGGTCGGTGCAACTCGCCACATACGCGGGATATCGCTACCGGTTCTGGGGTATTAATGTGTAGCAAGTCGTGTTGTCTTGCGAAGTACACAAGCAGCAGCACAGAAGTGCAGCTAAAATACGGCAGTTTAATGACATAAATCTGAGTTACATCAGGAACAATATCTTAATATTTACGGCGAAATAACAGAGAACATGGTTACTCGTTTCACGGCGGTATTGTAGAGGTTAAAACATTACAACGGTAAGCTTTATAGCCACTCAATTGTGTGCGTGCTTTGTGCATGTAGGCCTACGTGTATTCAATCAAAACAAAGCACGGCAAGCCTAGCCTAGCCTTGATTATGCTTGGGCTTAGCCTACATTTATGCCTAGGCCTATGTCTATGATAAAGGCCTTTCTATTATTTAACCAATTAATGAACAAAGAATATATTAATGAAGGATAAAACAAATATTTACTGCTCTAAATTAGGGATCTGGTGGAATCTATTGGTCCCCTCGGTGAACTGGAGACCGTGAGCCTACTATTTCCCTCGACCTGGCGGTCTCGGGAAATAGTAGGCTCACGGTCTCCAGTTCACCGAGGGGACCAATAGATTCCACCAGATCCCGAATTTAGAGCAGTAAATATTTGTATACTATAGGATAAGCCACTCGTTTGCGCAAATGAAGTCAGTCATTCAGCCTATGCGCCTTCATGCATGTGATGGCATAGTACCCATGTACGTGTAGGAGTGTATTACCTGTGGAAGAGATGATGCAATGTTTTCGTCATCGTTTCAAAAAAAATTAAATGGCGAAAAAACAGCGAACATTTGGTCGAATCTTTCCATTACTATCATATCGTGAAAAACCAAATAGCTGAGGAGTTAGCTCAATATGCTAGGAAAATATTCTCTTCGATGACCCCATGGCGAGACTGGCTAAATAAGCTGTATTTTTGCTGGAAAGGGTCCGAATAATTGGCAGTCGATGGGCGCCATCTTGGACAAATTTAGGGTACCAAACTACCCAAAAACTGTCAATCATGGTACCAAACTACCCAAAACGTTCAATCAACATTCCGATGGTACCAAACTCCCTAGCAACCGTCACTCAAACTGCCGTGAAGTGACTTCAATTTTTATACAGGGATTGAATACGAGTGTCACGGCCCTGTTGACATTCACATTGTCATTGCCATGATTGTTGATCATGATTGTCTTGATATGCTTCAACATGTTGTTGATTGTGCATAGGTCATCCATAAAGTTTATTTTGTAATACTTCAGGTACGCACTGGTGATCGGCAATCACATGTTGAGGTCTCCTCCCCTTCTACGCGCTGTGCCGAAAAAAATACTTTTTTTTTAAAGAAAAGTAATTCTTGACCATACATTGACATAAATGATAAAATGCTATATGCTATAGCTAAAATAATAGTTTCTCGATCATGAGAGTAAGAGTATACTATGAATGCACTGCGTAATTTCGCTAGTTTAGTTGAATGACACGATAGCGCAATCGATTGTGCACGCTCAGGAAATGCAGCGCACTATAGCCAAAATATTAAATTCTCGATCATGAGAGCCAACTTGGACTTGGGTACCGGTACGCACAGTTATTTGCACCGAGCGTGCTACGCAAATACCGCCGCTTACGGCGCAAACACAGCTTTTGAGAATTGGCCAATCACACGTCGTTGCTAGGCAAGGACCAAGTCAAGGTTCGGTCATGCAGGTCGTGCGATCGTGTTATTCTATGAAAAGTACGCTGACACAGAAGGTACATCCTCTCATGATCGAGTAATTGTTATTTTGGCTATAACAAAACTGCTTCATTGACACTGTACATAAATAATTTCGATCGGTAGTCTGGGCATGAGCAGCGCAGATTGAAATTTGCATAGCTAATGAGCTTCGCCCACATGCAGAATGGCGCACACCATACGTTTTACCATTGAATTATCGTCCACAACAATCATTTGATCCATGCATATCGATCGTGCTAAAATCACTTAAGTTCCTGGTAGTGCTTGTTGCTGAATTCAGCACCAAAAGTAAAATAAGACTCTCAACTTTACACTAAAAACATACCCGATTGCTGAAAAAACCTCCTTAGATGATATGAAGCATTCAAAAATCGACAGTTTAATTTACTTAAATTTTGCAATTCCGAGCTACAAAACTGACTCGAAACAGCGATGAAAAAATTGCTGTAACTTTGCGGGGGTAAAAAGTATCTTGATCAAAACATACATGTATAGTGCGACACCGGATAAGACGACACCGGAAGGGTATCGTCATTGGTTTGCAATGGGAAGTCAATGTTTGCCAATCGGGATATCGATTGATTCGCCCAGCGCTCGGATTTTCCCGAAACATATGATCAATGACGTCATAATGAGCGGCGCTGTTTATTACGACTTGCCTTATTTGGATAACGAGCTACCGTATTTGGTTACGATAGATAATTTATGCTTGTTGAAATTCCCTACACAGTTTTGTATGTGCAGCGCTACCCAAAGCATGTGTGGTAGGGGCGTTGTACGCCGACGCAATTGTCATTGTGTGCCTATTTAGCTCTCATGATCGAGAAACTATTATTTTACATGCATACATGCTTTATACGCTACATGGATGCAACGCGGATGTTCCATAACTTTCATGGCCAAGAATTTTCCTGTAGTTCACAACGTAAACTTGTATGACTCAAAATTCGGACCAGCTCGCCATCATGATCATAAACCCTTTCTCAATTAAAAAAAACTTGGACTGCGCATCATCTGCGCATCAACATCCGGGTACATACTGGTTTTATTAATGTTTCAGATATAAAAGAAGCTGTTTTGAATGATGGCAGTTTAAATTAAAGTATGTTTTGTACTTGTTTATTTGTATACTACAATGTAAGTCTTGTTGTTTCACTGCTTGCTGGGTCATTTTGCACCCATAATCCTGTATAAAAGTGAATTTCTGTTAACTTCTGATATTGTGATATGTTTTGGCAGCGATATGTGAAAATTGACGTTGCTCAAGTCTATCAGCCATCACTCGATCCTTGAACTCGGAATAAAGCCAGAGATCTCGGGATTTATTATAAAAACTTAAATTTTACTGTATAGTCTAGAGCCCGAAGTTTACCGTTTTCTAAAATCCATTTTCCGTGTTGTAATCCGTGTTGTAAAATTTGTAATATGCATGTTTTATGAATAAAGCTTAAAATGTATAAACAATGATTATGAATGATATTAATGTTGCAATAAAGTGTTCAACGTCACGATTAATTAATATGCTCTAATTGGAATATTCTCACGATAATACTAGGCCGACTGTTAAGATGTTTGGATGGATGGAGGGGGGGTTCATGCCTTTGTATTATACCTTTATTTTGGTAATATTATTAAACAGTATTTTTTATCATAAAAATTGATACACACAACTCAAGATTGTTTTTAACATTTATTTCTCATTACAAAAATGTAATTATTTTCCATGTTGTACCTCCGATTCCGTGATATTTATTCCGTTTTCCGTAAAACGTCATAAAACGTAAATAGTCTTTCACATTATTTTTAGGACACCATTGGGCATTACAATCGTACAAAAAGTAGAAATTCAAGAAAAATTGAGGGCGTCGCTGTGGGGAAAATCACACACTATGGCTTTGATGCCCCCCCCCCCCCTCCTTCAATGCACAAATGCCAAATGTCTGAATAAAATAAAATGTTAAATTTCTGGCTTATGATTATGATGATTTTGACCTTATATTATTTTTACTGGAAATGCTTGACTTTTCCTTTACAAACTAACAAATTTATATGTTGATTCTTTTGATGGGAGTTGTGATGTGTAATACTTTTTTATTCGTTTGGAAATAATGGTCACCCAGGTTAGTTTTAAAAAAAAAGGGAAAAGGCATGATTTGACTGCCAGACCAAGCTAATTAGGAATTAAACAATGTACTTCCGTTTGTGGAATATTTTCTCAACTAAGAGAATAATCGAATCATTCAAGCCGGGGTGTGTGTGGGGGTGTGTGTGTGGGGGTTCAGAGAGGTTAACTGTGGGCAATCGGATTACATGTTCCAACCATCTCCTCCTTTATCATCTTCTCTGCAAAATGCAAGTGATTATTTGTGTTTGCTCTACTGTGACAAGGCTATCAAGTCAGTGTTACCTGGACAAGGTTTAAGGTTTTGGACTTAAATACATGTAGTTTATTATCATGTCCACCAATAATTTGTGAAACCAAGGACCTTCAATGGTAGTCCAGGAGCAAGATCCCACAGGGGGCCTAAATAAGGACTTGGTTCACCCTCCACTACATACAAGGTTTGACACCATAGGTAGTTAGTATGGACCCTCTAGATCACTGCTAGGTAGGTAGTGGACTCAAATTGTGGTATCACTTTTTTTTACAGGTCATTTTATGTATGAGCGTATAATCGCATAAAATCACCAAAAATAGGACAAAATTAAGGGGTAGGGAGATATAAATTCCCATAACTCAACTTTTACTCGTGATTTTGAATTCATTTTGGTATCAATATGTAGCTAAATGATTTTCCTAACTTTCTAGTATTATTTTTAAACAAAAACAGGTTTCATTTGAGCATATTTGGAAGTATATAGTCCATAAATGAGTGGTAATCTGATTTTTTAAACCATATGTGTAAAGTTTGACATTGGCCACAAATCTCACAACTATACCACTTTATATTTTCAAAATTGATTCAGTTTCCATTTTTTTTTTTTTTTTTAAATTTTAATGTTTAATTTTGTTTTTAATGTTAAGCATATCAAGGGGAACATTACTGTAACAGTTCCAATCATTATAATATGTATGAGTTCGTTGGGGTGTCTGTGGGACGAGGTGTGTGTGTGTGTGGGGGGGGTGCTGGGTGTACATAGGGTATGTGTGGGGATGAGGGGATGAATGTGTGTGTACATGTCTTAATATGTCACTTCACTGCACCAACTTCCATTTACAAAATCCGTTAAGTTTCCATTGATGTGAATATTTATGTGTAGGACGTGAGTAACCACTGGGAAAAAGACAAAAATGTTTAAAAAACCCAAAAACTCAACAAAACTGATGTTGATTTCCCTCGTATATCAGCATAACATAGAAAAATATTAAGGGGTAGGGGAAAATAAATCATCAGAACTCAATATTTTACTCATGATATTGACTTCATCTTGGTATTAATTCTATTCAATTCAATTTAATATGTATATCTAATTGATTGTTCTAACTTTGTTGTATTATTTTAAAGCAAAGCGACCATTAGTCAGGTAGATACACAGAAACTGTGAGAAAAGGGTACGTTTTCTATGTCTAACAGCGTAAATATGACAATATTAAGGGGTAGGGGAAATATAAACTGCCATAACTCAACTTTTACTCATGAAAATGAATTAATCTTGGTATCAAAATGTATCTAAGTGATTGTTCTAACTTTCTAGTATCATTTTAAAGCAAAGCAACCATTAGTTGTCAGACAGATATACAGAAACTGTGAGGAAAAGGTAACTTTTCTATGTCTAACAGCGTGAAGATGACAATATTACGGGTAGGGAAATGTAAACTGTCATAACTCAACTTTTACTCATGAAAATGAATTCATCTTGGTATCAAAATATATCCAAGTTATTGGTCTAGCTTTCTAGTATTATCTTAAAGCAAAGCGACCATTATTTGTCAGGCAGATATACAGAAACTGTGAGGAAAAGGTAAATTTTCTATGTCTAACAGCGTAAAATGACAATATTAAGGGGGTAGGGGAAATTTATAACTGCCATAACTCAACTTTTACTCATGAAAATGAATTCATCTTGGTATCAAAATGTATCTAAGTGATTGTTCTAACTTTCTAGTATTATTTTAAAGCAAAGCGACCATTATTTGTCAGGTAGATACACAGTATTTGTGAGGAAAAGGTAACTATTCTGTCTAACAGCATAAATAAATATGACAATATTAAGGGGTAGGGGAAATATAAACTGCCACAACTCAACTTTTACTCATGAAAATGAATTCATCTTGGTATCAAAATGTATTTAAGTGATTGTTCTAACTTTCTAGTATTATTTCAAAGCAAAGCGATCATTAGTTGTCAGGTAGATACACAGTAACTGTGAGGAAAGGGTAAATATTCTATGTCTAACAGCGTAAATATGACAATATTATGGGGTAGGGGAAATGTAAACTGCCATAACTCAACTTTTACTCATGAAAATGAATTCATCTTGGTATCAAAATATATCCAAGTGATTGGTCTAGCTTTCTAGTATTATGTTAAAGCAAAGCGACCATTATTTGTCAGGCAGTATAAACAGAAACTGTGAGGAAAAGGTAATTTTTCTATGTCTAACAGCGTAAAATGACAATATTAAGGGGTAGGGGAAATATATAACTGCCATAACTCAACTTTTACTCATGAAAATGAATTCATCTTGGTATCAAAATGTATCTGATTGGCTGTTCTAACTTTCTATAAGCAAAGCGATCATTAGTTGTCAGGTAGATACACAGAAACTGTCAGAAGAAGTCATTTTCTATATCTAGCAGCGTAATAGACCGTTCATAAACACTTGTAAGGGGAGGGGCCTGATGCAAAAAAAATTTCATCGCAAAATATTCTTTCGAGCCCCCCCTTTACAGACCTCAAAAATTGTAGGGCCCCCTTTTTTGACATGAAAATTATGGGTCAACCCCATAGAAAATCATATAAACTCAATTTTTCCAGGAAAATTTTTGATCATTTTTTTTCAGGCCCCCCCCCTTAGGAGGGTCAAAAATTTTCAGACCCCCCCCCCTTTTTGCATCAGGCCCCCCTTACAAGTGTTTACAACGGTCCCTAAATATGACAATATCAAGGTAGGGGAAATATAAACTCCCATAACTCAACTTTTACTCATGAAAATGAATTCATCTTGGTATCAAAATGTATCTGATTGGCTGTTCTAACTTTCTATAAGCAAAGCGATCATTAGTTGTCAGGTAGATACACAGAAACTGTCAGAAGAAGTCATTTTCTATATCTAGCAGCGTAATAGACCGTTCATAAACACTTGTCAAACTTTACCTACATGTTCTGCTGTGCCTACATTTGTTGTTTGTTGTCACCGCCCTCTACACACCGTCATATGTTTTACTCATACTCAGGAAAATTGTTGATCATTTTTTTCAGGCCCCCCTTAGGAGGGTCAAAATTTTCAGACCCCCCCTTTTGCATCAGGCCCCCCTTACAAGTGTTTACAACGGTCCCTAAATATGACAATATCAAGGTAGGGGAAATATAAACTCCCATAACTCAACTTTTACTCTTGATAATGAATTCATCGAACGTTCTGGTATCATTAGTTGTTATGTAGATACAAAGGAAATGTGAGAAAAAACTTCCATGTGTAACAGTGTCAAATATGAAAATATTAAGGGTAGGGGAAATATTACCATAACTCAACTTTGGCTGCATTAACTGTGAAGGGGAACACAGGAATACAAATCGTTGCACCAAAATTTGAATGTAGTATCGATTGAGGTTTCTTACTTTAATTGGTGCAATTGGGCCATTTAAAAAATTTGACCTTTATTTATGATATTGATATATTCGACGTTATAACCCCTGAACTAAGCTTCGTAGAACTATGACAATTGTCTTTTTTAAATTCTTAGCGATGAGAGGAACAATTTGAGATTACAACATTACAACATGATAGGATCATTTTTTAGTATTGGCCCCATTATGACCTTCAACCCCTCGTGGGAAACTTAATTGCTTTTAAAATAATGCCAGAAAATGAGAACAATCAAATAGCTACATATTGATGCCAAAATGGAATTCATTTTCGTCAGTGAAACCTGTGTTTTGGTGATTTGTATGTCCCTTACCCCTTAATATTGTCATATTTTACGCTGTTAGACATTGAATATTAACATTTTCATACATTTTATGTCTATCTACCGGACAACTAATGGCTTAATTGCTTTTAAAATAATACTAGAAGGTTAGAACTATCAAATAGCTACATATTGATACCAAAATGAATTAATTTTCATCAGTAAAACTTGAGTTTGGGTGATTTGTATGTCCCCTTACCCTTAATATTGTCATATTTTACGCTGTTAGACATTGAATATTAACATTTTCATACATTTTATGTCTATCTACCGGACAACTAATGGCTTAATTGCTTTTAAAATAATACTAGAAGGTTAGAACTATCAAATAGCTACATATTGATACCAAAATGAATTAATTTTCATCAGTAAAACTTGAGTTTGAGTGATTTGTATGTCCCCTTACCCTTAATATTGTCATATTTTACGCTGTTAGACATTGAATATTAACATTTTCATACATTTTATGTCTATCTACCGGACAACTAATGGCTTAATTGCTTTTAAAATAATACTAGAAGGTTAGAACTATCAAATAGCTACATATTGATAACAAAATGAATTAATTTTCATCAGTAAAACTTGAGTTTGGGTGATTTGTATGTCCCTTACCCCTTAATATTGTCATATTTTACGCTGTTAGACATTGAATATTAACATTTTCATACATTTTATGTCTATCTACCGGACAACTAATGGCT
Source organism: Amphiura filiformis (assembly GCF_039555335.1). Lineage (NCBI taxonomy): Eukaryota > Metazoa > Echinodermata > Ophiuroidea > Amphilepidida > Amphiuridae > Amphiura > Amphiura filiformis. Next base: position 51,435,022 of record NC_092628.1, on the reverse strand, counting down.
TAATTGCTTTTAAAATAATACTAGAAGGTTAGAACTATCAAATAGCTACATATTGATACCAAAATGAATTAATTTTCATCAGTAAAACTTGAGTTTGAGTGATTTGTATGTCCCTTACCCTTAATATTGTCATATTTTACGCTGTTAGACATTGAATATTAACATTTTCATACATTTTATGTCTATCTACCGGACAACTAATGGCTTAATTGCTTTTAAAATAATACTAGAAGGTTAGAACTATCAAATAGCTACATATTGATACCAAAATGAATTAATTTTCATCAGTAAAACTTGAGTTTGGGTGATTTGTATGTCCCCTTACCCTTAATATTGTCATATTTTACGCTGTTAGACATTGAATATTAACATTTTCATACATTTTATGTCTATCTACCGGACAACTAATGGCTTAATTGCTTTTAAAATAATACTAGAAGGTTAGAACTATCAAATAGCTACATATTGATACCAAAATGAATTCATTTTCATCAGTAAAACTTGAGTTTGGGTGATTTGTATGTCCCTTACCCTTAATATTGTCATATTTTACGCTGTTAGACATTGAATATTAACATTTTCATACATTTTATGTCTATCTACCTGACAACTAATGGCTTAATTGCTTTTAAAATAATACTAGAAGGTTAGAACTATCAAATAGCTACATATTGATACCAAAATGAATTCATTTTCATCAGTAAAACTTTAGTTTGGGTGATTTGTATGTCCCTTACCCTTAATATTGTCATATTTTACGCTGTTAGACATTGAATATTAACATTTTCATACATTTTATGTCTATCTACCGGACAACTAATGAATTTTAAGTTGCTTTTAAAATAATACTAGAAAGTTAGAACTATCAAATAGCTACATATTGATACCAAAATTAATTCATTTTCATCAGTAAAACTTGAGTTTTGGTGATTTGTATGTCCCCTTACCCCTTAATATTGTCATATTTTACGCTGTTAGACATTGAATCTTAACATTTTCATGCATTTTATGTCTATCTACCGGACAACTAATGGCTTAATTGCTTTTAAAATAATACTAGAAAGTTAGAACTATCAAATAGCTACATATTGATACCAAAATGAATTCATTTTCATCAGTAAAACTTGAGTTTGGGTGATTTGTATGTCCCCTACCCCTTAATATTGTCATATTTACGCTGTTAGACATTGAATATTAACATTTTTCTCATATTGTATGTTTAACTACCTGATAACTAATGGTTTAATTGTTTTTAAAATAATGCCAGAAACTGAGAACAATCAAATAGCTACATATTGATACCAAAATGGAATTCATTTTCTTCAGTGAAACTGTGTTTTGGTGATTTGTATGTCCCCTTACCCCTTAATATTGTCATATTTTACGCTGTTAGACATTGAATATTAACATGTTCGTACATTTTATGTCTATCTACCTCACAACTAATGGTTTAATTGCTTTTAAATAATACTAGAAAGTTAGAACTAACAATTAACTACATATTGTTGAAATGAATTCATTTTCATCAGTAAAACTTGAGTTTTGGTGATTTGAATGTCCCCTACACCTTAATATTGTCATATTTTACGGTACTAAACATGAAAAATTGACATTTTTTTAACATTTTATGTCTTTCCAGCTAACAATTAATGGTTATTTTGCTTTAAAAGATTACAACAACCAAATAGCTATATATTAATGCCAAAATGAATGAATTATAATGAATAAATGTCGAGAGTTACGTTGGTTTGTACGTCCCCTAACCTTTAATATTGTCAAATTTTACGCTGTTACACATTGGAAAATTAACATTTTTATCATATTTTATGTCTATCTTATGGTTTTTCTGTTAAAAATAATACTGGAAAGTTAGAACAATCAATTAGCTACATGTTGATACCAAAATGAATTCATTATTATGAGTAAAGGTTGAGTTATGGTGGTTTTATTTCCCCTACCCTTAATAATGCCATATTTGACATGGTTATACATAGAAAAGTAACCTTTTCTCACATTTTATGGCTATCTACCTGACAATTAATGTTTGCTTTGCTTTAAAATAATACTAACACGTTTGAACAATCAATTAGCTACATATTAATTCCAAAATGAATTCATTATCATGAGTTGAAGTTCAGTTATGATGGTTTATATTTCCCCTACCCCTTAATATTGTTACACACGCTGCTACATGTGGAAAAGTAACTATTTTTTTTACATTTTCAGTCTATTTTCCAGACAAACAGCGGTTGATCTCACCCGACACATATAAATATTCAAAATATTACATGAATGGCAACTTAACAAACAAATTTTGTTAATAGAACTTATATAGTTCAGCCGAGTGACATATTAAAACATGTAAAACACCCCAACCCTGAACCCTATACACACCCCGCACCCACCCACCCCACCTACCCCAAACCCACACAACACAAACCAACATGCAAGCAAACATGCACATACATAAATATTTGAACCAGAACATCAAAGTTTGCCTAGATATGCTTGATATTAAAAACAAAATTAAAAAAAGGAAACTTAATTAATTTTGAAAATAGAAATTGGCACAATAGTAAAATTTGAAGCCAATGTCACAAAAACACCCACCCTGCGCATTGTTGTGAAAAATCTGATTTTTCACTAGTGTATGGACTGGCCACTTCCAATCATGATCAAATGAAACCTAGGTTTGCTTTCAAATAATACTAGGCAGTTAGAACAATCAATTAGCTACATATTCATACCAAAATAAATTCATTATTATGAGTAAAAGTTGAGTTATGAGAATTTATATCTCCCCTACCCTTAATTTTGTCCTATTTTTGGTGATTTTATGCGATTATCGTCCACACATAAAATGACCTGTAAAAAAAAGTGATACCACAATTTGAGTCCACTACCTACCTAGCAGTGATCTAGAGGGTCCATACTAACTACCTATGGTGTCAAACCTTGTATGTAGTGGAGGGTGAACGAAGTCATTTTTTTGAGGTTGCTGCTCCTGTACTATGGAAGGTCTTTGTTGAAACAAGCTTATCAAATTGGATATTAGGATAGATCATAGACCCTGAAAAAAGAATAGACCTATGCATGTATGATTAAATTGTGAGTCGTTGGCATTGTGAGGATGCTGATTCAAATACATATTATAGACCTGTGGAAGTTTCCAAACGATGGCTTTTAACTGTGAGTTGGCTGTGAGTCCAGCTAATGTTGTACTTTTTTGTGCTGGATCTTATAACCCTATTCATCATGGACACCTAACAATGTTTGGTATGTAGTCCTCATCTTGATATCTTCTGGTACAAGTCATGTTGTATTTTAAAAGTAAATGTTTTATGGACAGACGTTTTATTTTATATAACTGTGAGTGACATGGCCAATTATGTGTATGTAAAGCAACACAAGTTGAAGTGTATTCATATATTTCAGATAAAATATTGGGTTTTGTGTTTTTCGCCACAACAGTTGTCAGTTGTAGCATTATAGCATGCACTAAAAACATTTGTACAATGTATACGAATCAGAGAATCAATTCCTGTAATCAGGGGTAGCGCTAGGCTGCATTTTGGGGTCCTGGACTCACCAAAATACAGTTCGGACTCCCTATTTTTAAATTTTCTGCAAGTTCAGTGGTTCCTGTACACCCCCAGCTTTTCAGTCTAGCGCTACTGCAGACATACTATTTATGCTGCATTTGTGAAACTCTGACTTACCAAACTCTTACCCCCTACTTTCAGATTTTCTGCAAGTGTGGGGTCCCTGTGTACTCTAGAGCGTTTTGTTCTAGCGCTACCCCTGCTTGTTATGAATAATAATGCTCCTAAACTTGGTTTACAAGAGCCAAAATTGATTCTTCAAAAATCATGTACATTTTTGTGTGTGAGAATTAGTTTTAACCACTATATTTAAAAAAAATTTAATTTTAGAAGATCACTGATTTTAATTGATGACATAATTGAAGCATGTTATAATGCAGAGACAATTATTTACCCTGTATATAAATCAATTAGTTGGACAAGTCATCAATCTGACATTTTAATTCTTCATTGACCAGCGATATTTGGCAATTGAAATGAGGGTCATAGTTGGATTAAATCAGTATGTATGTTCATTGCAGAGAAATGACATAGCTGCCATGTAAATTAAATTTCTACATTTTTTTCAGCTCAACTGCCCTAGTGGGGAAAGAAACTCCATCTAGATGTTGGTCAGTTCACTCCATGTTGAAAGTATCAGAGACCCACACTTGTAGAGATATGAAATAGCTGCCATGTGAATCATGTTATTACAGAGAAATTTATTTATTAAATCAGCTGCCCTTATTTTAGGGCTAGAGTAAAGAGATTTCATTTGTTATTGAAAAACTTTTAATATCAAAACAATATTGCCTGTTTTTGTGTTGTCAAAATAATTTACTTGTACTTGGTAGCTATTGGTGTGTACTGTGCAGATATGCCTTTCTGTTCTTGGATATACTCTATGTAGACTCAAGTCTTATCCGGTAGAGTGATTTGTGCATACATCATGGACGTGCTTTACTACAGACTGTTTGTTTGCCTGACCGTCTTAAGGAGGCCGACTGTAGGGAAGGCTGGGGAAATGAAATGTCAAGAACGAAATGGTGGAACATAAATTTGAAGTTATTCATGAAAATAGTAGAGCATGATTTAGATGTTGCTTTCAACCTGTTGTATTATGTAAGACATTAGATTACTAATTTGACAGTTTGGTCACGGTGTCAATTAATATTGAAAATTGAATATATTATTTCATTTGTAGCTTGTCATTTACAATGTAGATGATATAAGTGGTGTTTATGCTGTCGATAAAAATATACATTCCAATACTTCCATAAAAACTATTGGGTACTATGGCTGTGTGAAGTTGAATATATGCCCAACTATACGAAATTGGCACCTGGTCCATTTATTGGCCTTTTTCAGTTATTTTGATATTCCTGCAAATATTATTTTTGGTTGTTGTTCACATCAATTAGCATATTTATTAAAAGAAAGCATGTTTCAATTTCTGCAACAATTTATCTTGTACAATCCAATTGCCAACTGCAAACTAAATATGGATGCCAAATGGAGGATTTTTTGGTACATGAGTATTGTCTGTTTCCATGTATCTTGATGGTAACACGCTCTTGCAAAGCTGTGAAAATACATGTTGTCAGTTAATCAATTGAAATTAAATTTACAATCAAAATGTTGCATAATTGTTAACATGAGTTAATAAATGAAAAGACTTAAAAACAAATGATGATAGAAAGGTTAGTAATCTTAAACCATGGTTATAGGTCATGAGCCTCAAGTGAAAAGCAGTGATTCTATAGTGTATAAAATGTTTCTCGTTCTTGGAAAGATTGGCAGCAATAGCAAGCAGTTTGTCGGCTACCTTATCATGATGTTATATTATCTTCATTCAGTAGGATGAACATGCATGCAGTTGTGGTGTGGGTTGTAAAATGTGGGTGAGGGAGTCTTGAGTTTCATATGGGTGGAAATTGGCTGCTGGTTTCCTGAAAATTATACAAATTAACAAAAAGAGATCCAAAATAATATGTATATATAAATAATATATAATAAAATATAATTATATTAAATTTTTTAATAAATTTTGGTGTGGGAGAGGATAATATTTTTTTTCAGGTTTCTATTACTAAAATATGACAATTACTTCAAATCATACTTTTGTTTTTGGGTTTAAAGTATGGCTAAGGCTAGGATTACATTATGATGTACAAGTAAGCTTATACACTAAATGATAAAATAAAATACAAAACCTGTTTCCATGTGAATGTAATTCATTTTTTTTGTGATATGGATCTTCTAAATATATTGTTGTTATTTTCCTTAACTTTGTGTCATATTTTCAGACAAAGCATTGTCAAATAAATTTGCTATGCCAAATATTTATTATAAAATTATCGTTGATAAAACTAAATTGTCATCTACATTTTTCATAACTGTACTAATCATACAGTTTACCATTGAAATGTCATCAATTTGTCACTTGCTTCTTGAAGCTGATAATTATTCCTGACATCATAAGCAGTCATATTTTGATGAACAGACATGATAGATGAGGCCTTATTCCCTCAACTATTTCTTACAGGTTTTGGTGTATGGTGCTCAAGCTCTGTGTACATCCAAGTCAAATGCCAAATAACCATCAGACAAAATCAAGCACCAAGGCTTCACGTCAAATTTCTTGTCATTCAGAACCATGTCATGCATATTTTGATGAACAGACATGACAGATGAGGCCTAATTTGAACAATTTCAAACACATTTTGGTGCTTGGAGTTGTTTTCTCTATTTTGCCTGATCTACATTCCTTTGTGTTCAGAAAATCAAATGCCAAATAACCATTAGACAAAATCAAGTACCGAGGCTTTACGTCAAATTTCTTCTCATTCAGAACCATGTCATGTACATCAATACATAGCTGCATGGCTCTATGCATTTCTCTTAGCTCAAGAGCATACAGGTACCCTTTTGTGGTTCAAACATCTTATTCAATCAATTAAGGGCTGTTTACCAGTCATACGCCATTTCTGTCTTTAAAGCCTTACTTTATGGCATATTTTTTGTTGTTTGCATCAGATGAAGTGGAAGAATGAGAATAGTTGGCGCCTTCAATCAGTTTGATTTTGTCGGTTATGTGGAGTAATTAATGTGCTTTTGCTGTTTAGTTGAAATCTATGAGTTGTCATAAATTTGCATTCTAAGTCATAAGACATGTGTCATAATCTGTATCAAGTTTTGATTGTGACAATGTTTGAGTGCATAGGTGTTTGCTAGCAATCAAGGACACACACACACATGACATTTCACATTTAAACCATGGACCTCTATGTAAAGGCAGACCATTCTCCTTTGCGAGATATGTCCTCTTATCGTAAGTTAAGTACCATCCACAGTTTCTAGGTAAAATTTCATACATATAAAAAAAAAAACCGAAAGTCTCCTTGGTACATGTATGTTGATTGAATATGCATCCAGACATCTGCATTTGCATCTCAAACTGCATCCATGTCCTGAGGTGATTACATGTAGGGGTGTGTTGAAGAATAGGTGGGTATGTTTTATTTTTTGCTTTGCTATCTTCAGTAGATAACAATATATGCCACTAGCTATCCAGCTAAATTATCTTGTACATGTATGTATGTCTACAGGCAAATCAATATAGGATGATGCAGCAACACAATTGTTATATTTCTCCCCTCTCAAATACTAATATTCATGGGAATGAAATATTTGCACAAACCTCAATCATCCTACCTCTATTTTTCTAACCTTTTTTAATTCCATTACACTTCAAAATCATGAACATGTACATTGTACATGTACCATGTGATTGGTATCAGTTAACATTCTCTTTCATCACTAGGTGTCTATGATCAAATAGCCTTAGAATACTCCTGCATGCTCAAATAGACCAGTAATCTGCTAGTTAGCATTCCGACCTATAAATAAAGTATACAGACCATGATTATAAAGCGGAAGATATAGGCAGAAGATTGAATTTTTGCCCTGTGAACTGAGTGATTAACTGTACTATGCCATGCATAATGCCATTGATCTTACTGAGATTGAATGCAAGGAGTATTACTAGTATACACCAATGGGTGGTTATATGTAGGGAATATTGCACGGAAATGAATGAACAAGATTGCAACATAAAATTTAAAGTTATTTATTTATTTTATTTATCTATTACTTAACTTATTACACTTTATCACTGACACACATTAATATTAAAGTTACATAAATATATATTGCAAAAAATGCATCAAAATACAACATAACAGCCCAGTGAGTGGCTGAAGCGAATATGTGCATAGCACCTCTAACCGCTCCAACAGCAAATTGAAAAGCGGAAGGGAAGGGGCAGGTATGTATGAATGAATGAATGAAAAGGGAAAATTAATTTTTGGGGAAAAAGGCGAAGTTTGTCTGTAATTTGGACAATCACAAAATGGTGTTCACCCTATGTCAAAATGAGGTCCATTAAGTGAGAATGGTATAATGAAATTTGAAGTGCAGGACAATATTGTGGTTACCTTTTGAATTTGTGGATAGTTTAGGGTGTATAAATTAAGGATTGCAAAAAGGTAACAGGTTTCATATTGTTCCACATAACTAAACCATTGTCATCAATAGCTTTGCTTTGCATAAATCAGTGTAAATGGTTTTCTTTATAACATCTTAAAATTCATCTATTGAATGTAGATGACTTTTAAATACCAAAGTTTAAAATAATTTACATTTTCTTACAAGACATCCCACAATGCAATTATGAACAAATATATCGACACACTTGGAGACCAAGATGTTCGTAATTCAATTACCCGAGTCAAATTAGATCTTACATCACAGTGTTTGATCACTGAATATAATACACAGTACTTGTGGATGGAGTTACCTCTGGGTTACTGAGATTATGCAGTAGTTTGTGAGGCATACTGGTAATGTGGTGCACATTTTATAAAGATACACTGTAACACTGTACAGTATGTAACCGTATGCTGTGGTAATTTTGAGATTAGGTTTTAGCATTTAATGTGTGAACACATGAGATATGTACATTAGTTCGAATTGATCCAGACTCGGAGTTGTATGTTGATTTTATTAAAGTGTTAGATTTCAAGGAGCTGTGCTTCTCAATTATGCACATAATTTCCACTGAGTGTTACATTGGATTTCACAGAAGAAAATGTCAAACATGTATGTTCCAATACAGAAATCAATTGAATGACAACATGAAATTAGAGTCATAGTTAATTTATACTTTGATACTTCAATGTTAAGTAAGTTCTGAGGAGATATTAGGCAACAGAATAGACAGTAAACTTACATACATGATATTTTAAAACTGTTGTAAAATGTACATGTATTGTTTACCGTACTACATACATAATTATAACCACAGAACTGTTTTAAAACACTTGCACAACTTGAAATTTTACGAAAGTTGCATACATACAAAATTTTAACAACTTTGATGAAAATAACAAAATTGCTATTTATATGATATCAATCAGAATTTTGTTAAATTTAAAAGGGTTAAATTTTACTTTAACAAATGTTGATGGGTTTCTTTCAATATAAATGAATAGAAAGCACACTCGCTCCTTTGTTGGTATGGTTTCAACTTTTACTATGTTGGTTATATAATGAATATCACATAGGGTTATGACATCTAATTAGATTGAAAGCTTGTAAAATACTTTGGACTGAAGTGGTATGGTAATGGACTAATGATTAGAAGTTCTTGCCTTCAATCCTCTACAGCTACAATATCATGAATATTAGTCTGAAATGAAAACAACTTCTCATAATAACCAACACTGTTTTTGAATGTCTTTGATGTAACATTATGATTACCAAACCAGTGTTTGTCAGATTGACAGTGCAAATCAAATCAACCATTCAACCAGTATGACAGTTAACTGTATTTTATATTGTTCACTTATGGAAGCTGAATTGTAAATCATAGATTTGAAATCCTTGAACCCTATCAACTGATAATCCAGGATTTTGTGTTCACATCCTTCCTGCTAACAAGGAAGTCCTCATCATACCTGCTGTTACATGTGGCAAGGGTGGGATTTTAGAGTCAACCTATCATCAGTGATCATGCCTATTGGGAAACAAACTGATCAAATTGGGCTATACTATATGTATAAATGACTAAAGATTCACTAAAATTGTGCAGATAACGTGCAAACACCTACACTAGGACACCCACATAAAAAATTGAAAATTGACCTGTGGAAGCACAGATCCTAGATCTGGTAGTGGAAGTTACCTAACTATGGCTGGGAGCTGTGAGTTGGCTGTGAGTCCAACTAATGTTGTACTTTTGTGCTCTGGGTCTTTTAACCCTTTTCACCGTGCACACCTAGAGATGTTTGGTATGTAGTTCTATCTTTTTAACCCTTTTCACTGTGCACACCTAGAAATGTTTGGTATCTCTTCTACTGTTGTGAATCTAAGCACTCACAAAGCTAGTGACCCACTCGCTATTTAATCACTGATTCAAGAATCACTGATTTGGAAAACTAGTGAGTAGTGACCCACTCGCAATTTGATCTGATTTAAAAATCACTGAAATTGGAAAGCTAGTGGCCCACTCGCTATTTAAAGACAAATTAAAATTGAAGTTGGTGTCAAGTAATAGTGCAATTATAACAATCAAGATTATCAATCAATGGCTGATGCTAGATGTACATATGCAATGGAATATCAGTGCAGACCCTCTCTATCACTTATGCTATAATTGCATGTAATATTAACTGGAGAGCAATTGAGTTGTTTGATGAACTGTTTTAGTTGTTTGGTGATTAATGAAGAAATTCAATTAAAACAACCTTGTTAGTATGAAGAATGTTCAATTAATGGTAGGTAATAGTTACTCAATTTTACCTTTGGCATGTTTTTTTGTGCCATTGTTGATCTCAATTAGTGCTTCGAGTGTAAAATAATGATGTTTCTAAGGAGCGTTGATTATTCATTATGTTTTGAAAGTCAAAATGGGCATTTCTATGCAAAATAATATTGATATTATTCACCGCAGTGAATAAATAAACGGTTTTATCCTATTACATGCTAAAAGTGCAAGGAAAGGGTGCAAGATTCAAAAAATCCACATGAGTGCTATTAGGTAGAATTTGGTACATGTAATTTGGAAGATATGGTAATCTTAGATGTGTTGGCTAAAAAAAGGTTGTATTGATGTATTCTAATGAATTTACAATTGATTATCATTCAAAAGATATAAGAACTGCCAGGACCAAGGGAAGGTGTACTTTTTAATACAACTCCATAAGGTTCCAATTTGAGGATCAAGGCATCTGTTTGAGTAAGGCAACTAATTTGCACCAAAAGTTGATCATTGGAACCAATTTCGGAACATGGGGTTTTGCCCAGATGACAAAAGTGGTCAATTACCATGCGCATATTTTTTTTGGGGGGCTTTGGGGGCAAAAAGCAGGGGCGGCAAACACAAAGGCTGACAAGCGAAGGCGGCGGCAGTAGAAGAGGCGTCAAAAAGAATTAGTAAAGAAAAAAGGGCGAAAAAAAAATATGAAAAGTATAAAAAAATTTGAAAAAATGTTACTATACATCAAAATGTGTGGCGTTTATGGCGCTAGCGCAAGAGGAAGGGGCAGCAAAAATTGATTTCCTTCAGCCCCCGGGGTAGGAGCGGCCACGGTACGCCACTGATTACAATGTACAGCAATGATGATGACTTAGCATGTCTTAGATCTGAAGGTGAAAATGCAGACAATGAATAAAGGCTGATAATTGATTAAGTTGCTCAATTAACATTTAGATTAAATGTTTGTGGTAACAATCTTATTTTCATTGATGTCCTAATGTTATTTTTCTGGTGACAGGCGTGTTAGCAGCCTAGTCATTCTGAGAATGCAAATGCCAGATCTTTGAGAAATTGTGTCTATTTTCAACATTTCTTTTTGTGGTAGTGTATAATATTAGATACATAGCATCCAACGTCACAATCAGTATGTATGTTGAAGTGGGAGATCTATTACTAGATGTTGATGTATACATTTCATTTTATTTTCAAAAAAATCCATCAAGTTGATAATTTTTTGTAATAATATCATATTCATTCACCTGCTCCCCTCAGGGAAAGTTTACTTTAGAATCCAGTTTCTTGCTACTGTAAATCGACTCCTGTCAATGGCATTTTCATAACTAGGTTATACCTAACAGGTTAGTATACCTGTCCTGTGTCCTCAATTTTATCAAAAATTACCAACGTTTTATCAAAAATGTACTGTTGTCTGTTTTCATATCATGGCAAATATAAGTTACAGGGCTCAAATCTAGCCCATTTTCTATGCAAATTACAAGATATAAATGCAAGGGGCAAGTTGTAACACAGTCGCTACTTGCGTAGATGTCATGTTGTAAATGTTAACTCACATGGATGATATAAAAAACACACAAAACTATTTAGTAGTAGTGAAATTGCTTTTGAAAGTCAATGCAGTTTTATAGTCCATTCCATCACCTCAAATCAAAGGAATGTCGAATTAGAGGTAGATCTATGTCGCCCACCTTATTACAACACCAACCTTCCTGAAGCATTTTTTGTGTAGACTGTAGTTAATGTAAGAAAAACATAAGTCACATTTACACACTCAGCCGAGTTTTACTTGTTAATCAGTACAGTACATGTACCATGATAGGTGTCAAGCCCAATATAAAGGTGGTACATGTAGGCATTTTGTTTTTGCATCATCAGCCAGTGCTTGCCCGGCTTGAAGGCAAGCGTTGAATCGACCCACTCGCATCTAGCGTTGTTTGTCATTGGTACTGCATTTCAGTTGTGATCAGATTGAACACTCAATTTGTAAAAGATACCATTGGTAGCACTTACTCAAGATATCATATAAATCTTGGTGTGCTATGATTGTTACACTGGATAAGGGGAAAAATTGTACAGAAATGGACAAAGCCAATAAATTTGCCAACACTCAAAACTATAGTACAAACATGCATAGTAGTTTAAGAAATTGAATTGATATTATTTTTAGAAATTATTTCAGAAACCGCTTTTTATAATGAGAAACATATTGAACTTAATTAAAATGCAAAATAATATTTTATGTTCAGTTTAAGGAAGAGGTGATACAAACCTGTGTAATAATCCTCTTTTGTGAAATTCAAGTGATATTTGTCAAAGTTGTTGATACATCGTTAGCGTGACGTGTGACGTCAAACAGCTATTGAGTGCTACCGATTGGAAGGTTAAAAGCTGTTGAATACTTAGGTATTCTCTCATCTCAGCTAGATGGGGAATACTGTATAAGCGGAAGATTTTCACAAGGCTTTTATTTTGGCTCTTCATGCTTAATTTCAGGACCGCAAATTTCAAAGTTTGTGAAAATATTTTTGACCCATAGCCTGCGATAATATTTTGACCCATAGCCTGTGATAGGCTTCAATATGTGTAGTTGTTTGAAGCCTAGAATACAAAAAAAACATAAAACTGCTCAGAACAGTTCTCATTGCAAACAATTATACTGCTAAAATGTCTTGCTATAATATTAGCCTAGATATTTGATGGGGCTATTTGTTACTTTATTTTTTATGAGGCTGTTACTTTATTTTTTATGAGGCTATTATAGTCCGTATAACAAACTACACACGAAATATAGCCAAAGTTAACAGGTATCTTCTTGGGTCAATTTTCTTAATGCTCTTACTTCCTGTGCTTGTTTTATGCAAAATTAAATTGATGGTCCAAGCCGTCAATAGTATTATTAGCCAAGTCAATTTTATAGGAAAGAGTAAACATGTAGTTTGACCAGCTTCTTATTGGCAGGCCTTGTAACATTGTGGATTAATATCTATTTTATTTTGAGACTTGTCTTGTAACATCTTGCCAGAAGAATCACAAATTATTCATTCAAGTCCTATATGTTGTCTATTTTCTTTAACACCCACAATATAGACCAAATAGGTCAATTATATCACTCTTAATGTGGGTCTTCTTTTTGGCAGAGTGGTAAAGGTCCAACAATTTCCTGCCGATTACAAGCTGATCAAACTATAGCTTTGCTTTTACAAATATGCAGGCTTTCAGTCAATTGGACAACATATTTTTTTAACATTTGAAATAATCTTAAGATAGTTTCTTTGTAGTTTATCGATAGCTGTATTTCTTTCTAACATTCCACTGAAGAGCTCTCAGCATGAAGAGCTAGTTTTATTTCAGAATATACTTACAAGTGTACATGTAATGTGTATTTATTACTCTGCTATCTACCGAAGATATAGTTGCCAGAAAAAGAAAAGAATTATCCAAAGAAAATTCACAAGTGGTTACATAATAAACATACATTTTCAGTAGGTATGTACATCATACATATGGAGTTCAAGTGTAAATTCTTCATGTATAGCTCCATGAATATTTATCTATTCAACCGCTAGGCATGGGAGTCTACAGGAATGAATGAAAGACTGATAGAGTGGTGTGATATAGGTCATATGGAGACTGAGCAGTATGTGGGTAGCAAGCTACACACATGTTTCGTCGCGATAGTGTGCCTCTTTTTGTCTTCATGTAGCATGCATAATGAAAGGTGTAATAACGAAAATGAAACTAAAAAGTAAACAAACAGTAGTCAAATGTTTTGCTGCTTACGTTTTGTTTTGTTTTGTTTGTTTGTTTGGGTTTTTTTGTTGTGATCTTTTACCGATTCTTGTGTTTGTAATTTTGTTTGTTTTGATTTGTTTTGGAATAAAATAACATGAATACAAAAGAAAATATTTTCATGCTGCTATTTTAAACATAAACTTTTACAATCCACCCATTCATTGATCTATGTGAGAACTATGTCATTACTATTCAAGTGTAATCAACTATTTTGACACCAATAAGATTGTACATAGGTGCATCAGTTGAATCATTGCCGAATGTGTCCATTTCCCAATCCTACATGCCATGGTTTAAAATATTCTGAATTGCTTGCCTTGTTAAGTTCTATTAAAATCAGTTCAGTAAAAGATAGGTTTCTGTAAACATGGTAAACATGGTAACTATTTAGGTAAAAGATATTCACTTCTTTTTGTTGTATATGCCCTGGTCTTGTCAGCTTGGAATCGCCATGTTCCCTTGTAAATTTATACTTTGTCTTTGATGGCAAAAGAAGGTGAATTTTCCTTGTCATTTTAGTTGTCCTCCCTATAGACACACTCACATGTCACCTTTGTACATTTCAGGTGTTAATTCATCGTATTTAGTTGAAACCTTTACTTTTTGACCTATATTTTATCATCCAATTTGTTTAATGAAAAACAGGTTAATGATACTCTTTAAGAAGAAAACAAGCATGTTATGTCAGTGCTCATTGCGTCACTTATTGTGACAGTTGTGACGGGACGAACTAGCCGTATCTATTGATGATCAACTTGCATTGATGAATTATGTGCCTGTTGGGCACAAAGAATTCCACGGGGTGTCCAACCCCGTAAATACAGTAATTATCCTGTCCTCACTGTGTATGTAATATTTCAAGCTGAAATGAGTTATTTGTTGGGAAAATTTAATGTAACAGGTATATGTGTGTTTCTTAGTTTGTTTTACCATCCAAAGCAATATTAGAAGGCGCATATCTCAAGAATTCAAAGATTTAATGTTACGTTACAGGAAAATGCTTCTTTTGAAATGGACGATAAACAGATAAAGATATGTGCTGATGCGATCAAGCAAAATCAGTCGGAACTCAGAAATATTAAATTTTCAGTTTCTTATAGAACAGTAAAAATCATTTACAAAGCTGCATTTTGCAGAAAACCCCATTGAAATTGAACAACCAGTTCCAAAGATATGAGTAATTCAAGAAGTTTCAAAACAATAGGAAACAAAAGGAAATATTTCCTTTGTTTGGCTATATCTCAAACTCAATATTTCTGAATTCCGACTGATTTTGCTTGATCGCATCACATCTATGATATATGGAAAGCACTCAATTTGATCTTACCCGATTTAAGGCACATTTGGGGTGATCTCATAAATCTAACAAAAAAACCACAAATATCTGGAGTTACAAATAGCATTTCACAAATCTTACACATATAGGACACTTTCCAGAAATGTAAGCTAACTTAACCATTTTGTTTGGAATAGAGTAGGGTCTGGCATATTTCTCAATTTCCATCAAGATTTAGGCGTTTGTGTGGAGACTAACCTAGTTCGATATAAATGGAAATATATCGGTATTGTACCAACTGGTTTCTAGTTACATAGTATCAGAGAGGCTTATATCCAGTATCATTTCGATTTAAATCTAGTACTATGTAGATTTAGTCGCTATTTCTTGAATCCAGCAGACTTTATTTTCTACATGAGTGTAGGATCATCAAGGGTTTAGTAGCAAATTACAAAAGGATTTATAATTTTGCCTCCCAGCAATCATTTGACATTTCAATGGCTCACACACTCCTTCTGTCAGTTCGTGCTGTTCGAGTGTTATTTTCATATTTGGTTTTTATATTTGACAGTTTTGTGAGGTTGGAAACTTTTGAACATTCTGAGAATCTTTTTTACCTGCAAACACAATCATCAGAATAGTGTTATCCTTCACATTTATGGTATTATTGCTTTTGTAATAATTAATGCTTCTGTAAAAATGGCATTAATTTAATTTTGTTGAATAATTTTTTCTTTTTATGTAATATGGTTAGAACAAACAAAAACTTGCGTTAAAATATTGATAGCCAATGCTGTCAACTTGAATCTTATTTCCACCCCCGTTTTCCACCGGACCAGTTTGATAAGTTTAATATTTTCAAAGTGCTTTTCCTTGACAGCAATCATCTGTAGAGTAAACATTCAATGTTCAGCATTAAAAAAAGCCTGTTTCCTGCAATTGGGTACATTAAGACAAGAGACAGTCTTCAGTCTATTTTGGTCTGTGTTTATAGTGGCATGTATGCACCTGCGTCATTATAAAAATCTTGGATTGGATGATGATAATTGACTGGTTGGGCTAGTCGGTGTCCATATAGTTGGGCTAGTCGGCTTCCGTAGTTTATAATACAATACTAGCAATTCATGTATGCATCAAACAGTATATTATAATGGGGAATGGGGACTTGTTTTAAAATGGAATTTTGGGGTGCTTTTATAAGTGTGGGTCATTACTACTTTTGAAAACAAATCATGGTGACCAACTTTTTCTGAAGGACTTGCTTAGCATCAGTGAAGCTGATGTAAGTATCCACTGTCCATTCTTCAGAGTCTGGATAGTTAAACCGGCATTAAAATTCCTAGTCCAATGTTATTATTACTGCAATTTGTCCATCTCATTGTTGATATTGAATCAAACTTAGTTTGTGTCAATTAAAATCTTAGTCTTTGTTAATACTGAGAAACTTGAAAATTTGGTACATCAACAGGAAACAAACAAGTTTTTTCCCCCCTTTTCATTTATTAGCCTTGCTATTTGATGTGCTACATTGTGCTGCGGATCTTGGGAATCCAACTTCAGTTTTCTGTGATGCATGTAATACTACCACACTTAAATCTAAAAATAGTGAAATTACTTGGTAGTTAAGGGTTCTATTTCAAAAAACATTTCTCCCTCGTTGCGCTTTGTTCGTTATTACAAAGTAAGCATTGTATATCCAGCATTTGTAAACCTAATTATACAATAATTCATCAGAATTGAGGTAATACGGTGATGCCATAAATATCACACAGGTTATGATACCATGAGAAATGTGTTCCAACAGGATGATGTATTAAAGATCATGTCCTCTGAGTATTATCTGTTGATGTCATCCCAGTCCTATTTCAGTTTTCTGAAGGTGGAAAACAGTGTTGGGTTTCACAGGTTTATGTGCACATTTTGTACTGATTGTTGTTAAGCGTGTGTAATGATTAATTTCTTCCTTAATGAAGTATGATTAGATGACAAAAACTGTAGGAGGATCATAACATGATAAATCTATTGTGGGGCTTACATAAATTAGTATTAACGAAAAAAAATTGGTTTAGCAAAGTCAGCTTAACAGAGTGATCAATTACTATCAAAATGTTTTGGTTTTAAATTTATAACAGTGATGGTACTGTAGTCTATAAATTTGAAAAACCAATAATTTGAGTCAGAATTTTAGAAAACAATTACTAGCAACTCATGTGCACCAAACAGAAGCAAGTCAAGTGAACCAAACAGAGTTGCTAGTAATTGTTTTTCTCAAATTTTTGGTCTGTATGGTAAAATAAAGCTCCCAATTTTGTGGACTTTTCTAAGAAACTTAAAGAAGTAGTGAGCTGCTTTTTTTTTAGAAATGTCGAAATATGTTTATCAAATTTTTGGCTGCCAGGAAACACTAGATCTACTGAAAAGTTTGTTTTATGTTTTCAATATTGAAGCATTTTTTATGAAAGTTGGACATAGCATTGTTCCAGAAAAAAACCCACAACAAAATTGATGAAGAATTGTGATAAAAACTTTTTACAAAAGTTAATCTCAGTATAGCTTAACTGTTAAAGTCTCCTCCAAGTGAAAAATTTCGGTTTTGTGAGAATGGTATCACTCATCAGAATCTTATTCAGATGTGTATCTGATAGCCTCAAAATATCTCAATCAAAGATGATTGGAATCTAACAGACAAGTCAGGTTCAGCAGTAAGCGACAAACAAGATATAAGATTTGCCAGTTGCTATCATTTCATTAATCATTTACCCTATTAGCTTTAATGTACTTTCGTAATAACCACACATACACGTAACACAGTGAGGTTCCAAGAACCAGCGATGCTATCTACAGTAGATAGCATACAAGACACATACCTTTTCTGTCAGTCACCTCTACAATTTTGAAATCCTCTCAAAAAATCAGAATTTTATATAGAATTTTGTGCCTCTATTGGGATCTGCACAAAAATACTCTCAAATTTGTGAAAAAAAAGGCCCAGTATTAGTTCAGTGATTCTTAAGGAATGATTTCGTAATTTTCAGACTATAAATAATGTTGCATACTTTGGCATAGGAAGCATACAAGTTTATAGCACTCAGGATTGAATGGGTATATATCCAGGTGACTGGGTAGATCCAATTACCAAGCCTGCAGTTCTACATGTAAAATGGGATTGGTTTCTGATGGTCAAGTGTTACAAGTGACCACAGGTTCTTAATGGACATCAGCGCTGAGTGACGGGGCCATTTGATGGATAACTATGCGTTACAGAATTGTGTTCGTTCCATGAAATGCCCATCGTGCAAAATATGTCAAATTAAAAGCCCATAACATTTTAATGTCAGAGTTCTGATTAGTAGGTTGTGGTATACACACTTGCACATTGCAAATTTAGCTGTTATAACTAAACAGGTCACACAAATGGGAAGTTGTGTGCCAGGGATTTGAACGGATGACCTGATTGAAGGAATCTGTCATTTGCTTTGTAACCAATTAGAAGACACTATTGACACATTGCACGGCATCTTAAAACTAGTTTCTACCACACAGTGCATGTTGTGTGTGCATATGCCTTTCAAACAAAATGCATTTTGGCGTGTGTGTTTGCAAGAACCTTGTTTTGGTAGCAAAGTGGTGGATCTGTGTGAAAGGTCAATAATTACAAGCTTAGTTACTTGAATTATTAAAAACAGAATCAAAAATGAAAAATTGAAAGGTGTTTAGGCATTGATGTCTTCAAAGAAAATCATTCCATGATTAAGATTTATTTTCAGGAAACTTCATGCTGGTCGTGTTTTATTGAGCATGGTTTTAATTATCGGACAGATGGCTCTTAAAAATTGGTTAGATATTAAAGTATTACATGATTTAAATCAAGCCTATCAACCATTGATTGTATATCAGGTTGCATCAATCTGGTTCTAATATTGATCATCATGGTGAGAAGCAATATCTGTACAAAGATTTCTCAGTTGTTTTGACTGTTTAGAGGGGAACGGATATAAAAGTGTATGATGTAAACCTATGAGCTATATTGTTTGTTTATTTGATTGAATTTCCGGTATCAATTTTGTCTTCGGTAATATTTCTTTCTAGTCCACTGTGCGCCTGGCAACCATTTTCAAAATGGTTGTCAGGTACACAGCTAGCCTGCTTTCTCCAATGGGGCTAAACCCTTTACTTTCTACAGAAAAGGTGTCTCGGTTGCCTTGTCGGAAGATAGAAGGTTCAATTTATTTCTTGAATTTACACTTTTTTTAGTCTGGTGCATAGCTTGTCACTAAATCTTTATGTGTAGGTTAGAAGTGTGTAATTAACTTTTGAGTTTCTGTTGAAAAATTCTATAGTTCTTGATGCCATCAAGTGTTATTCACATGAGCATAATCAAGCAGGGGTGTCTATTCTTCCAGAAAATCAAAATTATTCCCTCACCCAACCGCGCCGTGGCCACATTCTTTCCCAGATTCTTCCCCAACCTGAATCCCACAGAAAAGACCCAAAGGGAAAATGTTAAGTAATTTACTGTAATTTATAAAACTTTGATATACTAGTTTATATCACTATTTACTATTCACTACCTGACAGAGTGTGTGTTCTTCTATTGGCAATATAATTAGCACTGTTATAATCATTGCTGTATTTTAAAAGTAGAACCATAATACTGCAACTCAGGATTACATGTGTAGGGATTCTGAGGCAGTGTCCAGTGAGTTCCTCTGTCCAAGAACTGTGACGTTCAGTCTGATCATATTCATAAACTACATGGTCAGGTGTTTCAGCCACTGCAGAGTGACCAGGAACAGGAAATTTTAAATACAAAGTAAATGTAGAATCATTCAATCAATCTGCCAATTTCAGTTGAATTATATATAATATATTTAATTTTCATATTTAGTTTCATTGATTTATCACTGAGAGCAATGAGGATAAGATATAAAGGATAGCCTTACTAAATTATGTATGTAAAAACTATTAATGTATTTAAAACAATGCAAACATGTAACCAACTATAATGACAAGTACATTACATAGGCCTATAACTATAATTTCCGAAATGAATACACATAATTGATTCAACAGAGATTCAAGTCCAAAAACTATAACTAATCATACCTTTTCTACCAATAACATGTAGATTAGACTATTAAAGTCATGCTTGTTGAAATCTACATGTACCTTAAGGTTAGCCGAGAGTTTTTCATGCGCTTGATTTCAGAGGGCGTAAGTTCATAACAGAAACAGCCATGCAGAAAATGAACAAGCGTGCATCGGGACGTAGAGCCTACTTACAATAGAATATCGATCCACGGTCAAGACATGAAAAGGCTATGAAACTTGGCTTAGCTCGTGCCCGGAGCTCGGATGCGGGGGTGGCACAAGCCGTTTTGGCAATTTTCACAAGGATTTTATAAATTTTAAAATTGATTGGGGCACTTCGTTAAGAAACGCCCTGAAAAATGTGTTGATTTTGAATTTATAGCCTTGATATCTTTGATGAAATCAATGCTGCTATTCCCTTGATTACAATGTAATAGGGTAGGCAACAACAACAATATCAAAAAGCAATTATTTGTAAATCGAATTTGGGATGAAAATCAACAAGACAGATTTAGCAGGCCTACAAATTTCTGAATTATATAAAGTGAAAAACAATCAATCACATCAAATAAAACTAAAAAGAAAGGAGCAAGAAAGAATAAAGAAATAGGCTAGTGAAACAGAGAAAGAAAGAGAGAGAAAGAAAATGAACGAAAAAGAAAGAAAGAAAGAAAGAAAGAAAGAAATGAAAAAGAAAGGGAGAAAGAAAAGAGGAAAGAAAGGAGGTAAAAATGAGAAAAGAGAAAAAAAAATGAAAATTCAGCCACACGGAGACTCGAACCCACAAAAATAGTTCATATTAGATTCCCAGTCCAACGCTCTATCCACTCCGCCATAGATCAGCTTACGGAATTGACTGTCCTCAAAGCGAATGATATAACTATAATTGGATGCAATTACATTTGATTACAATCACGTCCGCATTATGGCTCTTAGAATAAACACGCATGTCGGCGCTGAAATTTTGAACGAACTGATGGAGGAAAACCTCGTTTTTTGCAAAACAAGCTTCAATTTGGAGTGAAAATCAAATGGAATAGCAATTGGCAGAATATTGAGAAATAATGTAGGTATTCAGATGTCTAAATTAACGTCTCGTAATCAAGATATCGATAATTTCACAAACCAGCTTTTTCTCAAGCAAATTCTCCAAAATTTTCCCCCAAACGGGCTTTTAAAATTTAATCGGTACTGTATTTGGTTCTTCCCCATGGCAACATTATTTCTTTGATCGATTTGTAATACAATAAGAAAAAGAAGAAAACAATCACCGGTGTGGATTTATACGGAGCGCACATTTGAAAAAAACCTCATGGAACGTGTTTTTGATCTTGTGAACATGGTGGGTAAAAATGCTTTAAACGAAGGATTTTCAAATTTATTCTAATAATTTGTATATAACACACACAAAAATGTTAAGCTACATCCAATGCACCAACATTTCACTCGCTGCGATATTTGATTACTGAGAAAACTCTGTTTTAGAGAACAACTTTATACGTCTTTTATCGTTTTTTATCGTCTCTTTGTGTAACCTTAAGTTGTCTCTTATTGATACCTTCCCTGGCTGAATTTTGGCAGTTTGTTTCATATCCCTGATTTTGGCAAATTGTGAGTATTTGTCATTTTCATTAAACATGCAAATTTTCTGATACAACTAGCTAAATGGCAAGTTGTTCTATTCCCTACAAACCCCAAATTCTTCCCTATAATGCATGGTGCAGTCTGGACAACTCAATCATTGGCATTCATTGCATTTCTAGAGATGGACTAACAATTCAAAGGGAAGACACAAGACGTCCCTGGACTGTCAAACACCTCCAGGATCTTTATTCTTCCCCAGATTGTAGTCTCATGGCACAATCTGGACAATGGACATTGTCATTGAAAATTGTATCTACATGTAGGGAAGATAATCAAGGATTTGGATCCAAGGTCGAGGTTTAAAGGGACAGACAAATTTATTTTCATAGAGCTGTTAAGTTAGATAAATGGTTCTGTCTTCCCTTAGAATCCCAAATGCTTCCCTAAATGTACAAAGTTTAGTACTAGTCTTGACAAAAAGAAAATGTATTGAGCATAAAATACGCAGAGCAGAAACTAGCTCCCTTGACCAATAGTATAACCATTGGTCATCCCTTGACCAATAGTATAACCATTGGTCAACCTATAATGCCCAGGGAAGAATTGCTGAGACACCTATTCTTCTTTTATGCTAAAGCATTCCCTGATTTCCCTCAATATTATTATTTTGGAGGGATTGCATGGCTACAAGCTGGGAGTGGATTGGGTATAAGCTGGGGGAGTATGCTTATGCTATGCTCATGGTTCTTCCCTAAATGACATTGAACCATAACCCAGTCCCCCTACACTAAGGACCAGCCACTGCCAGCCATTTGAATTTCTACTTCATTCCAAACATAGCCCCCATACCCCACTATCCACATGCTCCAGTTTTCTTCCCCAAATTCTAATAATTAGTTCATTTTATTTTAATCTAATCCCTGAATCCGATTGGAATTTCTTTCCTTTTTTTTTCTCTCTTTCTTTTTTCCCCTTTTTCTCTCTCTCTCTCTCTCTCCCTCTCTCTTTTTTTTACCAAAACACAAAATTCTTCCCCAGAGGGGTAAAATTATTCCCTCCCCTTTGGGGGCGATTAACGGAAGAATAAACGCCCCTGTAATCAAGACATACAACATGGCAGGATTCATGACCAGCTTTTTATTAGAATATGTTGCATTCTATTTCATTAATTGATGTTGATGACAACACCCGTGTCAAAGTTAACTAGTAATCTATCCTGGATTGGCAATAAACAAATTATGAAGTTATAATATAACCCAGAGTTACCATATGTTAGTGTTCAGGTTGCATTTTAAATTCCATGTGCAATATAATTGAAACTGTGAAGACTTAAATTTCTTCTGTCAGTTTTTAAATTAAAACTTGAATGCCTGGATCTTGAAGTAAATAAATGGTATTCCAAATTGGTTGGTGAAGTTTTAACAATTTCTGCGCAGAAACTCAGCTCACCACAATGACTATAGACCCCTATTGAATAAACTCAATCAAAAGGGTATAACAATCGAAATGGCAGACATGTTGGTTCCAAGTTCTATGTGACAGAGCGACAGGTCTCTAGTACGATTCAACAACCATTCACACCTATCACCTGTTTTATTGTATTATCATGCGAATTGCTCTGTGGTAGCTTGTGGTGGCCAGAATAAAGGAATACGGGACAGCAAAGGGCACAAAAGCCACTATGTACTGAAGAATGCTTTGTACTTGAGGAGTATCATACAAGGCCAATAGCAATGGAGGGGTAACAGAGGCTGTGGCCTTGGTGAATTTTGAAGCCTGCCTAAGACTTTTAAAAAAGTAGAAAAGAGAAGTTCTGTAGTAGTATGTATAGTTTGTGCAGCT
Organism: Amphiura filiformis; assembly: GCF_039555335.1. Taxonomy (NCBI): domain Eukaryota; kingdom Metazoa; phylum Echinodermata; class Ophiuroidea; order Amphilepidida; family Amphiuridae; genus Amphiura; species Amphiura filiformis. The sequence goes on along the minus strand of NC_092628.1, from coordinate 51,411,021 downwards.
TATAATTGGCAAAAATTATTTGGTGTTTGTTAATGTGCATGTCAATGAAGCCCCATCTTATGCTTGCCTAAATTCACATAATCATGGGCCAGTCACAAATTATGTTAAGTTAAGTGCTGCACTGTACTACTAATAGTTTCCACTCCATATCAATACATGATGTTATGAGTTATTTTTTTCACCAATTATAAGCTGAACAAACTATAGAGTACCTTATATAACATTTAAATGATGCTTGTGTTGCAAAGCGGTTCTTTATTCCTCACCATACATCTTTCATAGGAAGAGATATGATAGCATGAATTTTTAATATTAAACCACAAAAAGTTATTATGGTAGTGCTTTCAGCTAGAGCATATCCATTATTTATCATATTTGAAATTGCCGATTCCTATGTATCAAAAAAGCGATACAATTTGAAATGTATTCTTTATGAGGTATTTATACCTATTTCAGGGCACTCAATTGGAAATGGACGGGTAATTCAAATATTTGCTATTGAGAGATGTCTAGAAAGGAATAGAAAAGAATTGAACTCGTTATCACTGATGGTGATGTAGGAATGCTATTCACAAACTGTAAATTGAGTCAGTAGTGTAACATGTATGGACATTTGTATCATGATGTTAGTGCTAGGTTGATAGCCCGAATGGTCATTAGTCCGAAAGTTCACTGATGTGGTTGCAAAAAATGATCCTTACCCTAACCCTAACCTACTATAACTTAGCCCTATTCCTAACCCTAACTCAAAACCTAACCCATACTGTAATCCTAACATCTAACCCCATCCCGACCCTAACACTAACATTATGCTAATCTAACCTTATCACTAATCCTAACCTAAAATGCCCTAAACCTTAAACATAAAGCCTTCTCAGGCTAATGACCCTTTGGAGTAAATGTCTGTTCCTGGTAAATTTACGGAGGGCTGTGTCACATGTATGTTTATGTAAATTAGAATTGTCCCTACACACAAACAAGTGTGTTCACACACACACAACCCTACTTGTAAACACTTGCAAATGAGGACTTACATATTTGCAGGGCTTTACAAATGCCCCCCCCCACACACACACACCTGCACTCTAAGTTGTGCTGTTACAACATTTGTAGTTCGCCATATTCAGACTAAAAAATATAAACTATGATATATACCTCTACGTTCAACTGAGAACAGAGTGTAGTTAAAAGATGGGTTCCTTACACGACCCAGGCTGCTGGGACTCTGCCTTATTCATTATAATCTGCACCCGAACTGATGTTTAAATTTAGATTTAATAAGAAACATGCTCCTTGATGAGTGGATAATGCTAAGAGCAGCCAGATAAGTGTGTTTCTGTGTTTTGGTTCTATGTATATTAACATGATTGATGCAAGTTCACATGTGCAGCAGGTTGAATTATAGATCCAGCAAGATGAGTTAACTCAATGTATTTATTGTGTTTGTTAGGAAGATGTAAGGGGTCAGGCGCTTGATCTGTCAAAAGATTAAACTGTCATTTACAGGTTTTACCCCTCGGCCTATATAACATCTCAATATTATTTTATAAGTTATCTATTATTTTATTTCCTAGATTTATTATTATTATTTGCTGATTATTATTTGTTAAAAAAATTAATACTAAATCTTATCTGACCTCTGATCAGCCTCATTGTCAAATACACAAATTAACTGTCAAATGGAAATGACTAATGACATAAAACATGGTAGTTCTAAAACCTGTCATTTTTCTCTTCCATATATATTAAATATTACAAATTAGCTTATCCCGTTATCCCATGGCTCGGTCAGTGAAAAAAGCAATGACCTGGCTTTGCGGTTTGTAGATCCGATGCTTGAGTGCAGTGACCACAGTGAGCCACACACAAGTTTGTTGATGTTACAGCATAATCAGCATTTCATGATTGTGTAGATGAACAACATACCATTGATTAGTGGTGCAATTATAAAAGAGAGTCACATAGGATGTCTTTAGTGAGAAAAAGAGAAGTTCTCAGGGATGAAGGATCTCCAGGATAGAGACCCATATATACAAATAGGTTTAGGACTTATTCCAAATCTGGAACTGCATGTGGATCAAAATAGGTGACACTCGGTACCATTGGTGTCATTGGCAAAATGTCCCAATTTTTTTTTATCTTTTCAGCCACTTTTTGACAATTCAGGTCAATTATTCCCCCCCTCCCCCCATTTTTTCAAGACAGATTGACGGTAATGCTTGGTACAATACAGAAAGCGGAAGTCATGGACACACACAGATGCTGTGAATTATAAGATGAAGATGACCCATTAGGAAGGAAACCCAGGTGTTTTGTTTCCAAAGAGTGTGACAAATGACATGAATTATACCTTGTGTTTGACTGGCTAGGTGATAGCTCTGCACCAGGATCAGGAGTGTTATATGTAACATGTAGAAGTGTGGGTATGATGGAGATGACCAGCACGTATCAATAATTAGCTATGTAGAGTGTAGTAAGAAAAATAGCAATAAACCTGGTGTGAATTCCAGTCAAGTTGAAAAAGTCTTAGTTTCAAAGTTGAGCTGTACTGACCAGTGACATCAAACTGATCATAGAGGTGTATTTATATTAGAAGCCAAGGTGATTTGTCAAATGTTGGTGTTGTTGTTTTCACTTTAACCAAGCTGATACTGTAAAGAGTGATATTTTCATGGTATTTATTTTTTCCCTGATTTGAACTGTTGCAGCAGTCACACATTAAAGCCTACGGGTTAAAAAAAATATTTTGCAGGCCTTTAAATAAAGTAAATCGTCTATGCTTTCCAGCTATGTTGTCATTGGGCACACTACTACTGCTATCCAAGCGTTTCTGTCTTTGGTCTGTGTCAGTGTGTGTGTGTCAAGTCTAGAGGTTCTGATAATTATTGCAAAATAAAAAAAAACCCAGCTGTACAATTCTAGCAATATTGCCAAATATTGTTGAAGGAGATTATGTTGAAGGTATAATGATTTGCTAATATATATTAGCTATATTTGGAAATTTGTATAAACAAGATTCAACTTTATTTTACTATAAATGGCAGAACCCTTACAGGTTGGTGTAAGGCTATCATGGTATTAATTAATATAATGTGATATACTTTTCTACAATTTGTTAACCAATTTGTTAGAAAATTTGTATGAAGTTTGTTTTGCTATAAAATTAACATGCATACAGTGTACTGTGCACCTGAAATGATTCATAATTCGCCAGCGAAGTGGTTACATAACTCCCTGGTAACTGGATCACGCACCTTTTGGAAATGGTAATACATGTCATAGACTTTGTGTTGCGATCATTTCGATCGTGGTGCAGAACTCAAAAGCGTGATCCAGTTGACATAGTGATAATCGGATTACACGTAACACTTCGCTGGCGAATTGTCTTTCTTTTGATAATGACATTTTCATAGCTGAATGCCTTACATGAATGCATAACTCAAATTACTATTATGATTAGGTTGATCTAGGCACATATGATACTCTGAATCCAGATTGATGTAGATTACCTTCTTCATGATGCATCTGCATGAGCAGTGCGGACAGGGGAATGAGACTGCATAGGGTTAAATGTCGGGACCTAGGTCACAATTTGAGAAGAGATGAGGTCCGACCAACGGCCATTTGCGGAAGTAAAAAGTCATGTCTATGACGTACCATAGTCTGCCTATTAGGAAGATGATTAATATCCTGCATATTTAATGTCTCATCAGTTACTTGGTATAACTGATTTACTATAGAACAGTTCTTGTACGATGTTTTAATATTTTATCATACATGTATTGATAAATTGTGGAGCAAATATTTATTAAATATCTTGCAGGGTCTATGGTAAGACCGATGTGCCTACTAAGCATGCCGGGAAATAAACTGACCTATGTCAATTCAGATCGTAGAGATGAGGTCTGACTTGTGTGAATCGTGACCTTTTTCAGTCACAATTCCTGGAGATCTAATTTCCCTGGTGCGGATAGGTCATCTGTAGAATTTGATTTGATGGAAAATGTATATGGGACAAAATTTCTATGATTAAGTCATCATACACAGCTCAATACTTCATCCAGATCTGGACAGTCCAGTTTGAAGCTGGATTGAAAACCACCTGTGGATAGCTCAATAAATGGGGAATTTATATTGGTTAGAAAATTACTTAAATAGTTAGCCTAGTTAGATCACTGGGGCTAAATACTACTTGATATGGTATTTCATAATGCATAAAGCTATTATTGTCATATATATTGGCCTAGTTTGCTATCTTCTGAAGACAGTAATGACTTCCCTCAGGTAAAGTGGAGTAGTGCAATGGACTAGGTTATTATTCTGTCACAATAATTACGGAAAATGCGGTCATGGCTATGTGGATTTGTGAGATGTGTTTTGTTTTTATTTCTTTTTGTAGATAGTATGTTATATACCATATTTAGCTGTATCATTTACAGAAGAGGTACAGAAAACCCAGTATTAATGTTCTAATATGACCTTTTAATGAAATGTTATAATAAAAAAAAGGAAACATTTTCTGCACTTGAATATTATGTTGTCACTTTGGTTCAGTTTTTGTGACACTTGTGACATTTGACATTTGTTTTCAGACAGGGCCATAGCAAAGTCCAAAAAAATTGGGCACCCTTTAAGATTTGATTTTAAAATAATCATTTATGTTAACTTCAGTATCATGTTGCAAAGATGACAACAAATTGATCCAAACTGCTTGGTACGGGTCTGTTTTCAGTAATCTGGGGGAATGGATATATATTTTTTTCATCACAAACTAAAATAAATTTCCTAAATCTTCAGAGTTCAGGGAATGCAATAGTGATCATGAAGCACATTACAGACTCAATGGTCAATGGATCAACCGTCTTGTTGACATGATTGTTAATCAGCCAATCAGCGTGGTTGTTTAGCACTTCTGTGTTCATACACGTATACGCTCCATGCACTTATTAACTCTGGACAATTTGAAAATTTAGTTTAGGTATCAAAATAATTATTCTTTATTCGATGTCATTCTTCTACTGCTAAAAAGTAGATTGTGAAGTACTTACTTCAATTTTGTAACAAAATACAGGATTTATAAAGGGTACACATATCATTTACAACAAGAAGGAGGAAGAAGAAAAATTATCTTATATCTCTTATTATCCTTATATCTTATTATCACATCTCACTTTGATTTGACATTATCATCTATACTGTTGCAAAGATAAATCCTATCCTTATTATGATGACATTTGATTAATCCCTATCGTTTCTTTTCATTTTTTTAAACAGAAATAGCCCGAGATTACCTCCAACGTCTAGGAAAATATCAGGTAATAGGAGGCTTAGTATCACCAGTCAATGATGCATATGCCAAAAAGGTAGGTAGTCGATAAGAAAGTCAACATCTTTAGGGTAATGTCAAACTACAGATTTGACATTTTCTTGTTATTTTTGACTGGGCTAAGCACCTGATGAACATTTGAAATGATCTGTATATTTTTGTTTAAAGCTTCCTGTGTAGCAAAGTAGTTTCTTTTAAAATTAATTCTTAAAGGTTATTTGGCCAAAGATTTGAGATCTTACTCAAGTCCCAGTAAGATAAGAAGTACAGTCATGACAGTATTCATCAGCAACAAAACCAGTCTTCTTCCTATATACGTGCATACCTCAAACCAACACTAATGTGATAAAGTCTGCACATTCATCCGTGCAGAACTCAAATCTTCTTCACCTTTACTGTTCATTCATCTGTGTGCATCGAGTCATGTTTAGCAGGTTGAACATGCAAATTTCTGAAGGACATTGGAATTATAAAAGGAAGGGAATTTTGAGAGCTGCAGAAGATTAAAATTGAACTTTTTGTTTGTGTATTTTCTATTTTGGCACGTTCATTAAAATAAAACACCATTAAAAAAATTCCATGTTTTCTTTAAATTTACAAATGTAAAGAAATTGGATCTACCAAATATTTTCAAAACTTTCAAGACTTTGCCTTAATAAATGATCAATGCCATGAAAACAGCAACAGTAGTGTTTACTTATACTTTTGATGTGCATCACCAAAGCTTAGGCTGCAAAAACATTTGATTTGAGCTGTACCACTTTATTTTATGATACGCTACAAAGTGCAAGAATTGGTTTTGAATTCCTTCCACATTTCCCTTCTTTTACATGCAGTGAAAAGTAGGCTAAAAAGGCAGTTGATATTGCGCGTATTGTGGTCACGTAGCTTCACAAGTATGCCTCTATGATATGTTGCTCTACATTCAACTCAGATGGAGTGAAAGTATTGAGACTAGACCCATGCTTTTGACTTAGTGGCCAAAGATGTGACAACTCCTGATTAAGCTCCTGGGATAAACTCCTACCAAGCCCAGGGTAACTGTGAAAATCCAGAAGCATGGAACTCTTTCAAATGGTGCTTTTGAGACTAGTCATACATTAAAAAAAGTAATACATTAAAATACATTAAAATGCTTTTTACCCAGCAGACATACAGTTGGTGCTAAAACATAAACATGTTATAAACACATATAGGTTTTGTACAAAACGTTTTGATAACATTTAACATCTTCTCTTATCTTCTCTGGTTTTATATGAAAAAGGTTTGGGACAATTTAAAATGGCAAAATGCTATTGTAAAATATTTGTTGGCAAACATTTTTTTACAAAATATTTTGTCAACACTTAACATTATGTTAGAATGTTTTGCATGAAATTGTCAAAAATGTGAATGTTATTAAAATGTTTTATACCCTTTATAAATAATAACCCCACATTTAAACATTTTTAACATTATGTTAGAATGTTTTGCATGAAATTGTCAAAAATGTGAATGTTATTAAAATGTTTTATACCCTTTATAAATAATAACCCCACATTTAAACATTTTTGGTAAAAATTTTGTGTTTGCTGGGTATGCTTCTGTTTTGGTTATTAGGCACTTTTGTCTTTATAGTGTCATAGGAAAAAAAAAATTTGGTTTTAATAGTAGGGATGCCCACTCTCAATACAGTTTCCACTAGAACGATTTTTCATTTACTGTGTGCGTGCACTCACACACGTATTGTCTATGGAGAAACTGATCGATACAAGAAATCCCAGGCATGTTAAATGGCGTACATACTTGTTTTGATCCAAATGTAGGCCTATATCAGGGTGTTTCAAGAAATTCCTGATTCCACCAGAAAACATTCACCAAACTTTTTCCTGTTTGGTCAGTAAATAGAGAGGACCTTCCTGCATGAAGAAATCAACTTTTTTTAATGAAAAATTTAATGAGATGAGAACTACAACAGGTTGAAGTGACACCATTCCGTGCATCAGGTGTTCAAACGCAATTATCTCCGAATTTGGAGTGAATCAGACAAGCAAACTTACATACTCATAAAATTTAACTATTTATGAAGACAAAATGTGTAGGATGTTAAGAAATTTAAGAATGTTTAAGCCTACGCGGCCCATCTCAAATCATGCACTTCCCGTGCACTTCTCACTACCATGTCCATTTCATAGGGAGTATAAAACGGGGACCATCATGGCTTCCATGCACACAGTGTATTGCTCAATGTAGTAAAGATAACCTTTGAGTTGGAGCAAATTTCTCAAAATTGGTAGTGATTAATGTTACCAAACTTATGCCATGATGAAATATAATAATTTTTGAAGATAAAATGTGCTGACCTTAAAAGATTGAACAATGTTTAAGACTACCGCTTTTCATTTGAAATAATGCACTTATTGTTCATCTCCTCTATGGAGATATTTTCCATGGCGGCCATCTATGATCATGCTTGAGGTTTCAACAAACAAACCATGGGTTTTGAGGTCTTATAGTTTTTGTTGTATGTCAACAAAATCGATTAAATTTTCAGGATGATCTTATTTTCATGTTGTTATAAGCAAATATAATGTTCCAGATAAGATAGTTAATAAATACATTAAGAAAAAGTACCTTAAAGTTGCACTTTCTGTTAGTATTCCTTTTGGACTTTAACTTTTTAACATGTTCTAGCAGCCCTATATAAAACCGTGACACTCGAAAGGCCATATCTCTGGAATGAAACGTCCGATTAAGATTATTTAAACGCCAAAATGTTTCTTTCATCAATTCCCATCCAATAAGTTAGGTCTGAATCAATTTAAAAGTACTTCCATTTTTAGTGGACATGCCTATTAATAGTGTCATTGGAAGTAAATGTTTGCTGGCTGGGTTACTGATTTATATCGATTTCAAAATATGGATGAACATGGTGGATGTTCAAAATTGTTCCTCCTGTAATCCTGTAATAATCAAAACTATAATTTGTTGCCATGCTAGAGAAAAGACAGTGGTATAGAAGCAGGCTGCAGTGAGATTGATTTCATTGCAATTGACCATTATTAACAAGAACTCTGTCGGGTCATCTGTGTATTATGGTCGTACGATTTTGGTAATACACACTGACCATAAACCAATACACACTGACCATATTTGATAACCATGCACTGACCATTGCATACTGTGCACTCAAACCATTGCAAACTACTGACCATTACAGCCATGCTAAACATCGGCCTGGCAGTGATGGGCAAGATGTAAGGCAGATATTATTATGTCGGGTATCTGTGATCATGCTCAAGATGGCAAAGGAAACACATCGTGAATTGATTCTTTGCCTATATAGGTCATGAGGGAAAATAGAGGTCAACATCCTGACAAGAAAAGTGTAATCAATAGTATTAGTGTGTGTGGAAGATGGAAATTAAAAAATTAGATTGGCAATTTCTATAAAACTGCATCTGCCAAAGCTGTGTTTGGATTTTATTAAATTTTGAATCGCGTGGTCAAGATGTCCAATCTTTGGAAGTGGCTTTTGAGATGTTTTTGTGCAAGAAAGTTTATATGAGCTATGTATCTCAAGAAATTTGATGCCATGTTGCAGACTATCAATTGCAGAAAGCGATTTCCCTGCACTGACATATGGAATTATGTTTGTATGAATAGTACGGAAATTGAATTTCAAGATATTGCATAATAGGGTCGGGTTTTGAATGATGCTGCTAGTGCTAATTACTAAGTGGGTTATCTGTGCAGTTAAATGTACACAACCAGACAGCGGCCCTATCTATATGTTTTTATCATCAAGACTTAGTTTGTGATTTTCAAACTCTTAGTTTGTGATTTATATCACTAGAGTGAATGGAATTCCTGGTAGGGACTTACTTTGGGAAGGGGACCAAATTCAATATGTGGGATGAGATGATGCTTTATATTGAACCTTATGATACTAAGTATTAGGGAGTTATCTATTACACTAATATAAGCTAATTGCAATCTGAGCCTTGTCTCTATCTGTAGTTGTATAACATGGATAGACTAAACAGACTGGCTCCTTGTGATTTGTTTTGGTGAAGGGGTACGTGTCCTTGAGTGAGTGCAAGAACATTGTATGCGCAGACGAGGAATCGCTGAGAGGCATTTATATTATTAAAATGAGCCAGCTTCCGATTTAATCAATGAAATACAAAAGTCCAAGTAAATGTCAAAATATCCAAGTAACAACTGCATTTGAGGGGCCAGGGAGGGGGAATACGATTACAGGCACAAGGTCAGCCAACAGAAAGGAAGATCAACAGAAATCATGGTAATGGAGTTGATTAAAGTTCAAATGATGAGTGGCAGATGAGGATGAAGGTTGCAATGATTAGAGAAGGAGCACAAATGATGTGAAGTATTTTGTGTTGATTTCAACAGTTATTTTCTTTTTGTTACTTTGATTATTTAGGACTTGATATCCGGTAAACACAGAGCAGAGATGTGTAAACTAGCCTTACAATCATCGGATTGGGTGAAGACAAGTACATGGGAGCTAGAAAGGGACTGCTGGACAGAAACTGCCAAGGTAAGGACCATTGCCTCAATAATGTCTTTAGTTGGACTTTTCCCATGCTTTCCAGTACATCTGCCCCCCCCCTTCATTCATTGTTGGGGAACAAGATGCAAATATTGATGACATTATCCCTATCAATATTGCAGAAGAGGGATGTGAAGGAGAACATTGTTGGGAAATAGGTTTAGCATGGTAACATTTCTTCCAAATACCAAGATTGTAGTAGGTGCATAGTAAAATTTCATAAACATAGTGTAGTTTTCAAAACTAAGATTCATTGTAAGAATCAATTGTGATACACTTAGTCAGTGCACTACATGGATATGTCCAATGGTGCAGAATTTTGCTCAGAACTGAATTCCTTAACTCATCACAGGTACAATATTTGTTCATTTGTTTCGGCTTTGAGAGCTGGGTATTTTGTTAATAAGAGAATGAACTTTGCTAAAGAAAAAAAAGAAGCTTGATACAGCTTGCGTATGATCTTTGGTGTTAAAATTAGCACATTTCAAGCATCTGGGTGTATGGTGTGATGGGAATGTGGGGGAAAGATCGGCAAGTATGACATTTAAAATCCAATAATGTTGAAAGTTAAAATTTGATTAAATCAAGTTTTGAAACAAGTCTTTTTGATTAAAGCGTAGGTGATAGAAGGAAATGAATAAAGATGTAGGCAGTGATAATAGCGGATGTTGCGGTGCTGTTTTGGTAAACAACTCCTGTGTCAATGACCACTAAATATTGTCATCAGGAGTTTTCCGGTCTATAGCAAGTTGTTGTGATAACCCATGGGATTTATTATTTGGTTTGGCAATGGTCATATTGCGCTCTGGACATGTCAACTTGTTTTAACCATTCTTAGGTCATCATTAAAGCTTGTGCAAGATATTTAATATTGAAATAGGAAAGCATTTGCGTTAAAAAAGGAATGGGTGATTATAAATAAGAAACGTCTGTCTTTGTTTTGTTCTTTTTACTTTATCTTTTTTTATCAAACGTGGAATAAGCTTTTTGGGGGAGCTTTTTGACAATAATAAACCACATTTCATTTCTCAAGGACTATTAAAGTAAGATGGCCTTTTAGCTATGTGTATAAAGTACACAACAATATTGATATCATTCAATCATTCTTTTCATAAAGCACACGAAGAATGTACAAGAAACCCAGGATATGGTTTGGGAGACCCAAACACTTGCAGGGTAATCATCAAAGGTGTTACGCAATTACAAGATGTCAAAAAACAATTGATCAAAACATAAATATATAAAAGCTTTGATCTGGTAGCTTTTTGTTTTAAACCTAATTGAAAAGTTCCAGATTTGTTGCAATTGGCTATTCCACTTGAAATTCACACTACCCCAGTAGAAGATTTTGAAATATCTTCCACAGGGAGATGTAACTAGTCAGGGTTAATCATTTTGAAACCCATACTCCCCCTGCATTATAGCTTTACCTATATCTTCCACAACTGGAGTGAGTATTTCAAATGGAAGTTACCCAACTGTCTATTCTATTTGAAACCCATACTCCTTCCACAGGGGTAGTGTGGATTTTAAATGGAATAGCCCAATCACTGACATCCACCTCATCTGGTTCAGTTCCTCGCATATTATGATGGCAACTCTAGTCACAACACATTCTTGACAACTTGTAATTAGTATGTGTGGGGTAGACTTGCTAACACATTACTTTGTGCACCATAGCGTGCATACAAGCAACATGCCAATGTTCATTTTACACCTGAGCTTGTTTTCTATTTAAAAAGATAATATAAACCCAAGTTTTGGCACAATATAAGGACAACTTTAATTGATTTGCTGGCTTATAGATTTGTCCTAATAATATGGTCGGTAACCAAAGCAACGTGTTAATACTGATTAGTTGTATAGTGTCAAAAGCATGAAATCGTTGTTTCATGGGTGTTTGAGGACGGGGAAAGATGTCAAATTGGTTTTAGTCAATGACATTCTTGATCAACAGTTTGTTACATGAGTTGCAGTGCGTAGGTTGGAGGTAGGAAATCTCAACTACAAAAGTAGTCTATTAATATTTTCTTATGGATTTTTCTCATCCCAAGTGAGTTTGAAAAATGATACAAAGAAAACAGCCCGGGGCCAATAAAATACAATTATGGTGTTATGTATACATGTGTGATCTGCACGTAGACAATGATTATAAAATGTAGTTTTAATTGTTAAAAGTAGCTGATTCGATTTTAACCAACACATTTTTATGCATTCCAGAAGTATAAACATTGCTTTTATTGATCCAGTGGTTCGGTTCCTGAGCTCTAGACCTTCAAATTGTGAAAAATAATCCAGACAATTTTGAATTAATATTCCTGAAAAAATTAGTAAAAGCATTCGTACCTTTCAAGATGTAATTGTTGGTTTGCTTACATTCAAAATCAGATTATGAAATATGTAACTCAATTTCTATCACAAAATGCAATCATATTTATGTACAACATTAGGGAAATAGGTATAATGCATGATAAAAGGATTATTAACTTACACAGAATGCGTTCAAGTATAAGAAAAAGCAGTAATATTTTTTTTAAATAAAATAATTAGTCTAATTGCTTTTTGATTGGATGGATTACTTTATTCAATTACCATATTATTTCCAGCAGGTTTAGTGAAATTACTAATATTGATTTATATGTAAGTGCAGTTGAAAAGCGAGATGCAAAATTATCTGGCAGAATAGTGAATGTGGTGAAGGATATTTGGAAGTATGTGGATGCTGTTTAAAAAGAGCCTCTCATGGTTTTATTATTGAACATAGATGCAGTTTTAACTGCCATGAACTTAGAAATGAATATATTTGGAGCAAAAATGTCTGGACTGAAATGGAAAGTTGTAGTTTGATTTCATCTGTTTTGGTTAGGACAGGGTGTATGATAGGGATGATATGCTGGTCTGCTTTAAAGTTAGGTTTTGATTCAATAATTAATTAATAATGAAAAATGAGATTATTTTGAGCATGAAATATCTGAAGAAGATATTTTGATTCAGCAGATGTAGATAGGTAATTTCAATTTATTATTTCCATATTAAAAAACAATACATCAAATGACAAACAATTAAAACCTTAGGGAGGAGAAGGCTGGAAAGCCAATGAGGCCTGATAAGTAACCTACCCCTGAAGACATATTACAATATTACAATAAATAATAGAAGAACTAACGTTACACTAATAATCAATAACAGAGCAAAAAAAAAAAAGGGTGCAGCAAGGACTGGCTCAAAGATCGGGGTACTAGTGAGATTGTATGTAGGTATGTAATAGGTCATGTTTAAATTGAATGCGAAAATGTTTTACAGAAATTGATTCTTTTATTGTTTTTGGTAAAGAATTTCAAAGAATGGGATCATTTGTTATGATACTTCGGTCTAAAAAGGTTTTCTTATTATTTGTTAATTGCAAATCATTACTGTGTCTTGACCGTTTCTTGAAGTAATCCTTAAAAGCTACAGGTAAATTGTTTATTTCATGTCTAAACATGAAAACAGAATGTTTATGTGACTACTGATTGTATGTCAGGTAATATGCTATATCGGTATCAATACTATGGCTTAAGGCCCAAGGAGGCAGGTTCTACAAATAAAATAAGAGACAACATTTCAACCAGAAGTTGTGAACTGTTTGAGAAAGGAAATTGTATAGAAAAGTATGAAGTCAGTTGTAAAATAATGATAATTGACCCATGAAATGCAAAGTATGCACTTGTTCTTTTCAAATATAACTTGTGGTTCTTGAAACATTGCCTGCAAATGTCATGTTTAGTTGTGATGAAATTTGAATGAGTGAGTTGTAATGCAAATATGAAGCATTGTATGCAAAGTAGAATGGTGTTAAAATGAAAGTATCAATATTTATCAAGCTGGAGCAGTTTTAACATTTTCTTTTTCAATCATCTTGTATCTTTTCAAATATTACTACAGGTACTTAAACATTTTGATTCAGAATTAAATCCTTGTGGAGACAATCAACACGATAATGGCCTACCATCAGTTCCGAGATGTACTGGCACACCACAGAGGAGAGGGGTGAAACGAACATCAAGAAGAAATGTCAAGAATCAAGACACAGCCTCAAATGGTAAGATAAATGTCTGTCTGTTTGTTTGTCTGTATTTACATGTAGGTATCTCCATCTTTTGATATGTTTGTCTGTTGATCGTTCATTAGGTTCTTCATCTTGTTTTTGATATTGTTGATGAATTGCAGAGTCTAACATAATGAGTCGTTATGTCTGCTTGTCTGTTAGTGTCTTGTCTGTCTTTCTTGTCTGTTATTGTCTTGTCTGTCTTTCTATCTTGTCTGTCTTTCTATCTGTCTTTTGTCAGTTAAGCCTTTGACTTCCCATCAGTTGCCAGGTGTACAGCCACCATAGACTAATAAACTGCAGAAGATTAACCAACTGGCAAAGTTGAGCAAAATCTGTTAATGAGGGCCAATCGTTCCATGATGTGCGAGACAAAGATGCGATGCCTGTTACAGCATATTTTTTACAGCTCAGTCTTGCTATCTTTCACACAACACTGTGCGTTGTTAGACGTAGGCGATAGAATGATTGGCCTTCATGAGTATACGAGAATCCTCATCCAATACAAAGCATAGGACAGCCACATTACAGAGGAGAGAAAAGGATGTGTCTAGAATCAAGAAGTAGTTTCAACTATAATTGATGTCTGTTCTGTCTGTTCTTCTGCCTCATAGGCGTAAACCCCCCTAATATTTTGCCATGGGTATGGTCCATACAATCATCCCCACAATGTTGAAGACGGTATGACCAAATTAACCTCATATTTGGCCATTTCAGCACATTTGTACCATAGACAAGTTATTTTCGCCAAAAGGTGCTGCATTCACTATATTTCCAAGATTTTTTTCCAACACCATCCCCCCATGTCAAAAAGAAATCTATGCCACTGTTCTTTCTTCATATCTTTAAATAAAGACAGTGGCTTGAGAAAATGATGAGCCAAGTTACAAACCCCACAGTCCTGTGAAGCAAAATAAACTGAGCTCAAAAAGAAACTTATAATTTTTCACAAGGTCATATCTTGAAATCCTGTCCATAAAATTGAACCAAAATTACACACAGATTTACTTCAACACTCTACTCTTAATACATGTCAGTAACCAAGCAGTTATCCAACTGACACAACAGCAAAATGCACTGACATGGGACAGCTTCCTGGATCACATTCACAGCCCAGCCCTGTTTCATGAAAAAAGTGTATGAAAAGCAGAAAGCAGCACTGTTTTATCATCTGTGCAAGGATCTTGTGTGCATTCTCACAGATATTTTGTCCTGGGTGCCAATTGTTGGACTGTGAAAGTGAATGAAGTCCAGAAAGCTGTCCCATGACAGTGCATTTTGCTGTTGTGTCAGTTGGACAACTGCTTGGTTACTGACATGTGTTTTGAGTAGAGTATTAAGGTAATCATGTGTGTAATTTTGGTTCATTTTGATTGACAGTATTTTAAGATATGACCTTGTGATTCACAAGTTGTAAAAAATTCTAAGTTTCTTTTTGAGCTCAGTTTAGATCTGAAAATTAAAATTGCAAAATCAAAGTAAGGACTTGTTATTGGGGAGATTGAACTTGTACCAAATGAACTGTGATTGCAGCTTGCATCTTATTATAGCTGGTGGGCAAAATCATGGGAAATTAAGACTATCTTGCCTGCTGGGTGCTCACAATATCTTGACAAAAAGGAGGAAACTAGGCCATTGAGTATATCTGATACCTGTCATGGTTACTAGTACTATAATACACCAACAATTATTGTTACCAATTTATATTCAAAATAACACTATTCAAGCTTAGAATAAACTACTGATGTTTGTAGCATGTGTCAAGTTACAAGCATGATGTTGTTGGACTATAGAATTTCACATGCATCGGTCGTGAGATAATGATACAAATGCAGGTGAGAGAAATGTGATGGGGAAAAATCGACCACAAAGTGGGGTGAGTGGGGAGGTAGGTCAGCCAAGGAAATAGTTAAATGTCTAAATTGTGATCATTGAAATTTTGGTCGTTTTGCAGAATGTTTAATTTTTTTGTGAATGTATTTATCAATCTTCATTGTTGGGACCAGAGTGCCAAATATGTTGTAGTCAGTGCTCGGAAGTTGTGAGAATTTGTGCTACGAAATAGCTTTGGATGTTTGCAAAAGAAAAATGTAGCAAAAATAGCGTTTTGTAGTGCTTGCTTGTTTTCTTACTGTGCATGGACTCGCTGTCGCTGGTATTGTTGAATTTGAATTCATTACATTGAAATGAATGAAAAGAGATACTGCATGGGGAACAAGTGAGGGAAATGATGGTATGAAAACAAGAGAACAGGTGCGTTGAATGAGGCAAGGATGGTAAATGCAGGCAATAGAAAGAGGTGGAAAAGCAATCTTCAGGGTTGTTAAGAAACAACCCAATTTTAGTAAAGTTCTGACAATTTGATTTGTTTTATTAATTCAAACTTAATTGTAGTGTGAATGAATGTTTGTATGGAGGTCACACTGAAATTTAATAAATTTAATTCAGGTTTTTTCATACCAGCATAGTGTAGATGTACATAAATAGGTGTCTCAGTTTTAGTAAGCCTCTTTAGCGGTGCAAACCAAAGTTTATTTTTGAAGCTGGGTAGCCTAATCACAGGGTCCAAAGGGTATCCTATACTATTCCAAGCCATATTTGTTGGTACCATTCAACCAGTACACTGATTTTATTTACAGCTTTTATTTGTATTTGTTGAAACAGTAAACATATAAACTAATCACCGCAAGGTATACAAAAAGATAAGTGTCTCAGTTACAGAAAGTGCCCTTAAGACTTGTCAGCATCCTTTAATTTCTTTCCATGTATATAATGGTACAAATCAGACAGAACACAGCACCAATCAATGTTTCATTTGCCTTCAGCACAGATAGCGTAGCTATTGACCTTTTCAGATGCCAATACCAACCCTCATGTACATGGTAAATCAGCACAAGCTTAGTTTCAAATTCGACAGGGTTGACAGGCTTTTGTGTGGCTTGAAGCTATATGCTCATGATACTTTGAAATGGCCAGGATCATTTCTGGGAATGAAGATAGTTAGGACGGATGCAGAATGAAGACCTGAAGAAATGGGACAATAGAAAGATATGGATAGTTTAGTTTCAAATTTGACAGAGATTTCAGGACTGTATGTGCATGGCTTTGGGGGACTAACACTTGCTACATACATTTAAAAATAGTGTCAGGTTTTGTAGGTTGCAGTGATAAAGAGGACAACTAACAGAATGATGTCAGAGGAAACAGTTTTAGAGCAAATGATAGACAAATGCCAGGAGTGTATGTACTACATGCAGAGCTGTTGTACACATTCATTTTTCTTGCAGGTTGATGCATTTATATTTTGAGTGAAAAAAATTTTGTTATCAAAATAGTAAAAATTACAGGATTTTTTTCTTGTGTATGAAATAGTTTAATAACTGTGTATTACTTATTGCTCGAGAAATTGCCCTTGTACTGAGATGTCAATGCGTCTAATGCACTCCCCCTTGCGGGGCTCGTACATTAGATGCATCAACCTATCAGTACGAGTACATTATTTGGTAAAATTTCACTTCCAATAAGTAATACAAATTTATTAATTAACCTATAATTGATATTATGTTTTAATTTCATGCTTATATTTATACAAAAAAAGAATCGTTTTACTGAGGTTGTGAAACAAATTGCTACATGAAGTTTTAGAATATTTCATCTTCAGTTGTTTCATATCTAGTGTTTGTTTTGAAATTTAATTTTCTTATCTTCATTAGAATTCAGTGCACAATTTCACAAACTGGCAAATTTATTAGATGTCGAAATTACTCTCAAGCTTATTACAAGATGTTGATTTTGGAAGGTAGTGTACGTACGTAAGTTAGTGAAAGTACTCTGAAACCTTTAATTTCAGTTGTATTCATATTATATTATGTGGAAGAATTTGATTATTGGTGCTAAAAAGCAAGTTTAAATTGGTTTAGTGTACATATCTTGGAGCAAAAATTAAATTTGGGCATTTTCATCACTTCATTTGGAATCCACATGGAAAATTACTACAAACATGCATATTTTTGATTTTCATGATCTTGAGTATTAAGACCTGTTCCTTGAATCTGGTGCCTTACGCCTTCACTGCCTTGACTATGCAATAATAACTGCATGCAAGGTACATGTATTAGGGAGATTCAGGTCAGTTGGCATCAAACAATTCCACGTTTCATTCCGTACAAGACGTAGACTGAGCGTGACTTACTTAGTTGTTCCTCTAGGTGCCCCAGGCTTTCAGTGACATTTACTTTTCCCCTCATCAAATTTGCGACACGAATAAATTCTCGTTTCAAATGCTGCCAAGATGTGCAAATGTGTGACATGGTCCAAGTAAGTCTTCAGTGGTTTTATCATGGCTCAACAGGTTTTATAGACTGGCCCCCAGTCTCGGTTCGGTTCCATCTCTGGATAATGTAACAATAAATAATTACGTAATGCCCTATGAAAAAAAATGCCAACTCCCCCCCCCCCCTTATTTTCGTCAATGCCAAAAACCCACTCCTCTTCATCCACAAATCGACGCCACTAATTACACCCACCACAGTCAACCATGCAGCAATATAGAAATATACTCGTATTTAGTGAACGCGAAAGTCCATTGAGCGCTGATTCCGAGACTGGTCCAATCTGTTAGAGATCTCACTTCCAAATATTCGTTCAACGGCACGGTGATTCGATGTCAATTCACGAAAGCCCCGCCCAGTTTCAATTCAAATATGGTAGCACAAAGCTATGCCGCGGGATGTGACGCAAGATCGGATGGGACACTTGTCAACAACTGAGAGGTATTGAGCTCAAGTGGCACGCGTCTGATAGACCCATGAAATGCACGCGCAATAATAAAAGGCAACCACTCGACTCGGACTTAGGCCTATTGTCCATATTGCGTACATTATCGCGTGCGGTTTGCAAATGTTTGCACATTATTTAGCTAGGAAGCCTTTTCAAATATCCCGCGCTGCCAAGCTGCGTTGATTGGTCGGATACAATATCGTTGTTTAGTCGCTAAACACACAAGCGTTAATGTAGTGAAAACATGGACGTGGTATATAGAAAGATTGCGTGACACCAAATCCGGAAAAGTGAACTTCCAGCAGTTTGTGGGAGCTGGAAGTCAAATTGCCTACAGACTGGGAGGGTCCGTGTATTGGGTTGATTTTTAATGCTATGTAATCTACATTACCAGTCGTTCTCCACGGACCCGAGGGAGGGTCTACAGGTTTTATAGTGCCAGTTTGAGCAAAAATGCTGTTTACTACAAAGTAAGTCTAAATAGAGTGTGGATTTACAACATTTTGGATATTATTTTTAAGATGAAGCAATTTAAAAATTACCACATGCCTTTTTTCAAAGACTGGTAGTATGTGTGAGTTTAGTGATTCTGAGCTTTCCGTTACAAATATCTTTAATAAGCTGCACGAACCTAATTAATCTTGTCCTTATTTTTAGTTAATGAATAGGGCTTAGTGTATTTTCAAAGAATTTTAAAAATGAAGTGATGAGTAAGATGATAGATTAATTTGTTTATTGTCTGTTTAGACTGGCATGGGTTAGAGAAGACATTGATTACTAATGGGCGCTGCTTCCATGACATAATATTTGCGTCCTTCGTGAAATGGCGACTTTCACAGTATTTACTCAGATAACCAAGTTAACATGGATTCTTAGATCAATATTCATTAAACAAGCAAGTTTAAATTGGTTTAGTGTACAAGGACATTGCACTGATTTTCACAGCGAAAATTACAAGCAAAAATTGTTGTCTATCATGGTCCCATGTATATTCAACGCACTGTGATTCATTTAAATCAAGACTGCCTGTTCGGTGATAGAAATGTATTAGATCTTTTCTTAACTTGTAAGTAAACATTATGTCTGCAACTTAATTTTTCATGACATACCTCAAAGAAGATTAACTGGAAAAATATCCCTAAAAATAAAAATACTTTGTATCATATTTTGCCTCAAAACAAGTAGTTTTAAGCAATGATAATAAAATATGGTGCCTCTCACTAGAAAACATTTGCTGCTTTAAGGAAAATGCATTATTTCAAATATTTGGTGGAAAATGACAGTGCATAACTTGACTGCTATTATGCCGATTAGGGCACCCTTTACTAGACACCAACCTTCTATGTAGAAAGGTCAATAAAGTGTTGGAGCATAACTGACATGTACTAGGAAATGAGCATCATCTAGTGCTGGAGTTGAGTGTATCTTGAAGGCATCTTGGTGATGCCGCTACCACGGAAACCCCAATCTACATAGATATCAAAATTCTCTACCACGCATCTATAATACATGCACCGTGTTTGAAATTATGAAAGGAAATAAAGTGGTTTGATGCATGTGTGTGTAGTATTTTGGGTTTGTTTTTTTCTTGCAAATGTTTGATGTGAAGAGGGACTTAATTAAAGAAAAGTAGTTTGGATGCAAATATGCTTCAGTGTGTAGGATTAGTAAATGATTTTGCATTGCTAAGGCTAAAAAAAAAAAGTTATGTCTCAAAGCCCACGCTGCGTTCGTTTTTCTTAGTGCGTCCATGTCAGCTGAAACGGCATATTCATTTTTTATTTTTTCAAAAAATTTTTTATAGTTTTTTGCCGTAAAATCATGAAATTTTGAGACATTAATTTGGAAGAAAAGTTACTTGATTCGATACGCTCATTGTTTAAGTATAAAACAATTGATGTTTGTACTTCAATTGTGTAAATCAACCCGAATTTCATACTGTGTACTTTTGAACACTCGCAAATGACATCTTAGTTCATAATTTTGTTTTAAAAAAATCTTTAAAAAACAAATCTTAAAAAAAACCTCATTCCTCATTCGTTTTTGAAACTGCCATGGGTTTTGAGACATAGCATTATTTTTTTTTAGCCTAATATGTAATAGTTCAATCTTCTCCCAAAAAATATATCATTTATACTTTGCATCCAAGGTTATAATTACAACTAATCCAGCAATTAATTACAGTAGTCCAATTTTAATTTCCGTTTAGCTGTCAAACATTGATTATTAATACTAATAAAAGACTTCTGACAAAATTATCTGGAGAACCTTGTCTTCTGATTATGAATTTGTAAAAATGATAAATGTGACTTATAGAAAATGGGTTCTATACCTACGTTTTCCCTTGAAATGTGTATGAAATATGATGTTATAAGTGTGCTATTTTTATCTTGTCATAAATGTGGAAGTACCATTCTGAGAATATGAAGTAGGTGTTTGATTTATAGTGAGATGTGGGAGTCACCCTGAAGGGTAATGACTGACGACAGTTTAAAAGTACAATATTGTAATAATCGTGGTAAGATTTTTATCACATCTTTCTCAATACCTAATTACCTGTCTCATTAAAATTCTTCATTTATGTATGATCTCTAAAAAAATTCTATTAGGGAATATATTTTAAAAAGTTTGTATCTTTACCTAAGATTTGTTAAAGATTGAGAAGGTTTAGATGGCAACTAGGGCACACTGAATCAAGAATTGTCAAGATGGAAGGAACGGGTCAAATATTTAAAGATTTCAAAATGGATAACTGCAAACTATAAACTACTTTATAAAATACATATTTAATCAAGAATACTATCTCAATGGGTTCATCATTGTTTATGTAAATGGGTCACAAATCCACATTATACCCAAACATTGACAGTTGGTTAGAAATGTTTGACTATATAACTATATTTTTGTTATACCATGATGAGCTTTTGCATCTGTGGATTCATTTGGGTACATGTATTGTATGTAAAAGAGATACATGTATGAATGCATATTCACAAGGGAGCAGGCAGCATTGCAAAGTGCAGACTATAGTACATTCATCATGCTCTACCTGTACTGGTCCCACTTCAACACCTTGCAGCATACCATTTAACTATTCTGTTCTTTAATACAGTGTTACAATCGAGTACTAGAGCAAGCAAATTTCATTTCACCACCCTAATTTCACCACCCTAAATTTACATTGCTAATAAAATTTGAAACAAACTCTCCCTTTAGCCCACCACTCCCCATTGTCATGTGCATAACTGCATACCCATTTAGGCATCTTGGAAAGATTAAGACCAGTGTTTTAACAATATTTTTGTGTTTTAGGTATTACCCAGGGTCAACTATTGAACAAGGCGAAGCTGGATGTTTTTCTTCTGATTGAAAAAATAGTATTTGTGGTGCAACTTTGGTGCGTCAGTGTCAAGGGCAGCGCATACTGTATATTGAAAAAATTTAAAAACTTGCGAGCCATTTGGCAGCCATGGATCCAGGGTTGTCAAAATTTGGGGTGGAGGGGGGAGCTGTTAGGACCCAAAAATTGTAAGAAGTGTGCTGATTTTGCCAAAAAACAAGGCACCCCCTAAAACATCAGCTTGATCTGCTACTGCCATTTGGTGTACTATTTTGACAAAATGTGGGTTTAATAAACTATTTATAAGCAAATTGTTTTGATGTTCAAGAAAGCATTTGTCATTGCATGAGATTTAGTGAGTGTAAAGCTGGAGATTTTGATGGCTTTGTAGAAAGCTGGAGTATGAAGTAAAATGTGTAAGACAAGCAAAATGCGTGAGGGTTGACCAGTCTGAACATGGGTTCATACAATTATTGTATTAAACCGATGAATGGTGGTGGATCAAAATATATTTATGGCTTGAGCATGGCTGTATAGTTTTTCCTTGAATATTTAACTAGGTAAGAATTTAAGTGCATCACATGATGATTGTAGAGTTGAATGACTTTGTTTCCTTCCCTTCTAAATATTGGACGTAGGTGAGAATAACATAATCGCATAATCAGTAAAATCACTCGGTATATTATGTTGTAATATTTAAAGGCATAGCATACGTGTAGGAGGTAATACTGCACCAGTTACTACAATGTCATGCTCACACATAGGTAATACCAACCTTACTTAGCAATAATTCACCAGGCTCCCTCCCAATGTTGAAGCAGCAGTGATCCATGATTTTAAATTGTAATTTGTTAGTCTCAAAGGGATTGGAAAAGACACTGCCTATGATCTTGCAATTCTACCTGTAGTGTTAACTTGGACTTGGGGAAAAAAATGTTATAATATGTAAAAATGTTCAAGTTATGAGTTTATAGTTTTGTGTGTGTATGTGTTCAGGGGTGTATGACATATTATTTTTGTAGGAAGATGTAGTATACTTTTGTTCACCTCAAGTTAGGTAGTGACGTAGGTGCGTTTTTCGATGTGAACCATGCGCGTAAAG
Source organism: Amphiura filiformis (assembly GCF_039555335.1). Lineage (NCBI taxonomy): Eukaryota > Metazoa > Echinodermata > Ophiuroidea > Amphilepidida > Amphiuridae > Amphiura > Amphiura filiformis. The sequence goes on along the minus strand of NC_092628.1, from coordinate 51,387,832 downwards.
GTAAACGTGCAGAGCGAACATGCATGCGTACAAGGGTAGTTTGTCCACACACTACCGAACTTGAGGTGAACCACAGTATATAGAGTACTATTGGAACTTGATATAAATAGCTTGCTTGTGTATACGTACATGAGCTTTCATAAACATGGAAGTGGGGTTTTGAATGACTGATTCAATCGTCTCACAACAGTCCAGTAATCTGATTTGCTGATCACGCATCAAAGCATCGTTCGGCGCAGAGCAGTGCTCATGAAGGGAATACAAAGCCTCAGTAACAGGGTGTGTGCATCAATAAGAAAGAACCGTTGTTTTTTGAAAGCTAGTGTAGTTGCTAGTTGATGCAATTTCACTTCATGGTTAGAATTAGAGTCAGACTACAATCATGTGTACTACTAGATAGCATGTGAAGTAGGCTGAGGTCCCGTAGATCTCAATTGTATTATACACCCTGTATGCTTACAAATTGCCTTGGTTTTGTTCCACTAACATGGATCAGTCATTGTACCCTGCAAACCCTGCTTTTGTTTACACTCCAAATAACTCCAGCATATAAAGCAGAAAATGCCAGCAGATCTTGTAAATTACACTTTCAATTTCCGCCCTGGCTGCCTGGCTTGAATACACTCTCACTCGCTGCTATGCAGGCTATGTAAAATGAAGGAGATGCTGGTGTCAAAAGAGTTGCGCTGCTATTTAGGTTATAAATACAATTAAGACTGTGTTCTTAAATGATGAGTCAGAATTGTTTCACAATAAGCTACTAATTAACAGTTTCATGGATGTATACGAAGCATTTGCTCTTACATGTAGTATGTGGTTAATTTTATAAAGGAGTGCACAGAACGATAATCAGGTCACATGTTGCTATACCATTACTCTGTAGAAGAAATGCACATGTACATTGTACCGTTTCTCTGTGTGGAGTTTATTCAGATCAAATACTTCAGTTCTAAAGGAAGAAGTATGTGTGCCTTACTATGGCTTATACATTCACGTGAACAATATTGGTGGTTAAGCATCAATGAAAAGTAATGGGGTACACCCCCTGTCAATTTGAACTACCGTCAGTCCGAACCACCGTCAGTCCGAATTTTTTAGGGTTAGCCCTAACCCTAGCCCTTAACCTAACCCTAAAAATAGGGACTGACGGTAGTTCGGACTGACAGGGAGACCCAAAGTATAAATATGTATTACTTAATAATTAATAATTTCATCATTTGTGAAGAGTCTAATAATTCTAATCTCTCTTTTGAGAGCAATACTTTGAGAGCAATATTTCCATGATTGGCTTTGAATCTATACCTGTATGTACTTCCTACACATTGATCCATTCAACACATTGATTCATTCAACACATTGATCCATGGCCATGTACACATTGAATGTGGATTAATTTGGATCTGATGTTCTGTGCAGATATCCCCATTATCTCACCTATTGCTTCTAACTCCCTTCTTATGAATTTCCCTCATTATTGTCATTATCTTGAATATCTTGACATCTTGTATATCTTATTCTTCATATGTCTTTCCAAGACTTCATGAGGGCCTTCCATAATGTGTCACATCTGGCCTGTTTTGGGGGCCAATTTGCACCAGGTATGGTACATTAGTATTGTGCATGCTGAGTTAGTGCTGATGTATATAGTGTCCCATAATTCATATGCTTTTTTCCTGTAATGTGCTGAAAGTTTGTAACTGATGTCATATTCTATTGCAGTGGTGATACAATTGTATTCAAGTTCAATGTGTGTAGATGAAACATAGCCCCAGTAGTGGTACTAATTCTAATTCCAACAGCAAAAAGAACCCTAATCTGAACCTTAACCCTGAAGCACTATACTGTGATCAGTACCAAATTATATATTAATATCTGTAATGCTGGCGCTCCATGTTGTATTTAAACCGGAAGTCGTATTTGGAGAGTTTCACCCCAATTTTTTATCATTGAAAATTCACTTCTAATAAATGCCTCCTCTCTTTCAAAAATGTTACACCCTGGGGGCATTTATTAGAGAGAATGCAATAGTTTCTTCCATCTTTATGCCAGATTGTAGCAAATGGATAGCTATGCACAGAAGGTAGATGTACTTTTACAGGCAAAATATCAAAAGCCTCATTGCAGGCAAAATATCAAACGCCTCATAACTCTTGCCTTTTTAGTGTTGATCAGAGTATAGACAACCCATATCCTAAGGTACTGATTGAACTTTACTCTGTTGCATAAATATTTAAGGTTTTGTGATTTGTAAGGCAAAATCATTTCTTTTTATTTTTATAGTTAAGTAAAATCAGCATTGCTAAGTAGTAGCTTGTTCAAGATATTATAATATATGTAGCTGAATATGATTGTTTTTGATTGAGTTCACATTTCCAGTGATTGACATATTTGTGTTTAGCTTGTAAATGTTTCTTGAAAATCTGTGTGTGCTCATCATTTTACTCATGCATGTTTCAGTGAAGTAGCCTTTGGCTAAGCCCATTAGAAAATGAAATATTGATTTACACCACCTTTGGAAATAGTTGTGTGTTACCATTTTAACTTGTTACAAAGCTTTTTAGTCAAATTTGTTTCAAACGAGAAGTCGAGAGAAGGTTCATATGATATGCTCTTAAAAATGTCTTTTATTTGATTATTGTGAAAATCTCCAAGGATTTGACATGTTCCTTCAATATCTTACTACCTTTGCTTCGCATACCAAGCAATTTAATGCACATTTTACAAGCACCAACTGCTTTGTAATAGAAGCCTTGGGAACAAGATACAGCAAGAAACATAAAAAGCTTGAGAAAGCATATAATATGGCAAGTGTTTATTGTGCTCAGTGGCATAGCCAGCACTTTTTCAGAGGGTGGGCAAGGGGGGGGGGGCAAGACAACTTTTTAGGGGAAAACTTAGATGAAAATGGTCAAAAATTTGCCAAAAATACAAAAAAGGACAAATATTCATTAATGTCAGGGCGGCCAGCCTCCGCAGAGGGACAAGGGGGGAAGACTTCTTACAGTGGGGGCAGCTGCCCCCTTCCCCCCCCCCCTCCTTGCTCTGAACTGAATTTAACTGATGCTCCCCCATCAGGAGACTCCTCACGCTGCCACACTAGCTGTGCCTCAAATCAATGGGGTCTGAGCCAGTTTAGTGATCAGGAAAATTGTTTTCAAAACACATTGGCACAGTTATACAGGTTCATAATTGTAAGGGTGTTGGTTCAAATCCAACTGTGCCAAATATTGTGTTGTTCAAATCGTGGCCCTTATTATAATGACTCTCTGCATTTCAGTATACATATATAAATGGGTATACCAGCATTATGCTGGGAAGCAGGTCCGTACGCAGGATTTTTTTTGGGGGGGTGCTGAAAACTGCTGATTTTGAAAAAGTGGACCTTTTTTCCAAGGGGAGGGGACAATTTTGTGAAATTTGGACTTTATTCCCAAAATGTTGACCTTTTTTGACCAAGAAGCACTCCTTTGTACGGGCATGCTGTGAAAATAAAATGCGCTTGAACAGGAGGTAACAACCCAAAGCAATTAATAATAAGGAGTTCATCCTATGCTGAGGGAAAGAAAAAAATAGCACTTGGGCATGTGAGCATTGTTCCAGTATGACTTATACCTTGCCTACCTATACCCATATAAGTTTTATGAGTTGCCCTTGTTTTACTTGGTGCTTGACAGTTGTACATGTTTTATCCTTGAGTTAAAAATTTCTGTATTGTTTTGGTTACAGAAGAAGCAGACAACGATGCCTATGATATCAATGCCAACCAAACCAGAGTACAAGTAAAGCTTCTATGTGGAGCTGATCTACTAGAGTCCTTTGCAGTACCAGATCTATGGGCTAAAGAAGATGTAAGTGTTTAGAGTCTGTTTCAGCTCATGTTGAGAGTAACACCATGTTGGATTTCGTAGTGGCAGATTCAAATTGTGTGTGCTAACCCAATCCAGCGGAGCGTATACACAGAAGGCCGATTTGTCCATACGCTGCTGACGCAACAGCGTAAACACACTGATTCTAATCTGCCACTGCAAAATTCAACTTTGAGATGAGACACACTATAGAGTGATGTAATAAGATCATTACTTTCATAACCACTAAGGTATAGGACATTTGTCCATCTGAAACATAGGTGTGAGCCCTAACACTGGCAAATCCAACAGAATTCAATACACAGCGTGCCTCCACTTCTGCACCATACATGTAGGGGTGGGCAGCAAATAGCCTCCCTCTACTCATACCACCCAAGTAAAGGGGCTAGGTTTTAAATGGATGGAAGACCCTGATAATGGTATTCAACTTATGGATATTGGTAGAGATTTCTTCACTGATTTTCACAAGTGGGAGAATATAGGAGCTGTAAAGCTTTACAAATTACCTTGATATGCACATCTAATAGAGGGTCTGTGTTTTAGTGTAGCACAGTGTTGGTCTAGCCACAGACCATCTGTAGAGGGTCTGTGATTTGCCATAGCACAGTATAAATCACTACAGAGAGGAACAAGAATGGCAGTCCCTTGCTCAGATTGCACGCGAGCACCCTGTTAATGAGCGACATACGTCGAGCTTTGTGTTCACTTCAAGGGCGCCGATCTGCACCGACCAATGATTTGACACACAATCGGCCAATCAGATTATCGGTCTGTTGCTATGATTGTCAGACGATTGATTCAACCAATCAAAACCCCACTTCCTTGTTTACGTTCTGTACGCTCTCAAAATGCAAACAAGTGCCGTTCTTCTCTGACAAAAACTTTGATAAGGTTTTTGTGCATTTCCTTTTCAGATGGAGACGATAGTAGGCAAGCATGGTCTTGTGGTAGTGACTAGATCTGGATCAGACCCACGGAAATTTATCTATGAGTCGGATATGTTGTATAAATACCAGGTAAGTGATAATGGCTTTGAAAAATACAATTCTAGTAAAAAAAATGGTTTTGACACTTAATCTTCAACTTGATGTAGCACCAATTGTCTTTATATATTCCCAATTGATCAAAATAAAAGTTAATTAAATTAAATATCTTAAGGTGGTATTACACCCCATGATAAAATTTGTGACTAATTTTGCATTTTTCTCAAAAAATAACTACACACTGGTAACAAAGGTTATGTATATTATAGGGGCAAGGAATCCAATTAATTCACTGAAATTTCAGTGATTCAAAACAATTGGTTCATTATATATGTTAAGAAATGAGGTACATTCTATCGGTACCTCTTTTCTTATCATAAATAACGTACCGCTTGTATTGAGTCACTGATATTCCAGTGTAGTAACTGGATTCCTTGCCCCTATATTATACATAACTTTGTTACCAAGGTGTGTTATTATTTTTTTTTAGAACAATGCAAAAATAGTCACAAATTTATCAAGGGTGTAGTACGCCTTAAAACCATGTAAAATTATTTTAAAACATACTTTCCAGGAATGTAGAATAAGACCCATTTGCTTGCATGTTGAGCTGTGTGAAGCTATGTTGAGCTGTCCTGTAACTTGCATGTTTTTATATTGTTTTTAATTTCAGAATAATATAGATATAGTAACGGAATGGATATATAATGACATCAGTTCTACTAAAATCAGGTAACTGTTATATTTTACTACAGTAAGTTTAGTTCTTCTGAGTTCCGAGTTCGCAATGGTGATCATCAAGCATGAAGACGGGCCAAAGTCTCTGCTCCTTACCAATGGGTCAACAGTCTTGATGTTATGATTATTGTCTATACATCTGCCTCAAGTCACCTGCACTAGCTTTGAAGTCCAGCATGTGCTGCGTTGGCTTAGCGTGGTTTCTTGCGTGTACATATGCGGCACGGTGATCGTGCCCTTAAAAGTATGTACACGCACCGAGTAACGCTAAGCTAACACAAAACACGCTGAGCTTCAAAGCTAGTGCCGGTGATGACCCGAGGTAGATATATGGACTATAGTGTGATTGTTTATCATTTTTGTTTTCACACCCATATATGTGTGATGCACAACTTATAACTCCGAAGAATTAAAATTCATATCCAATCCTATTCATTGAATTTACTGATGACAATAATGAGCAAGCTGTGCTTTTGAATTGTACTGGTATTGGGGCACTATACATCATGCCTTGCTGTTTGAGGCGATCGATCGCTCTTGCTCGCCACCGCTCGCCCAAACTCAATTTCTAGCGAGCGATTTTCCACTCGCCATAGACACTAAATATCACTCGCTGCGAATCTTCCAAAATCAGCAATTGAATCAGCCAATTCAGCATATAATCGATTCTGTGCCCTCTCCAAGCGGAGAAAGTCACACATTTTAGCGCGCCTCACGAGGATTTCAACTTAAATACCGTTTTAAGACCAAAGCTGTACTTGATTATACCATCCCTGATTATACCTAAATAAATGGTATTTGTGAAAATTCGACCACTCGCCTAGCATCATGCTAGCAAGTGATTAACCAATGGCCTTTAAAAGCCTGATACATCCGGAATATTGTTTGTGAAAATGCACTTTGCTTTGCTCATTAATCTTTAGAACTTGTATCTATTGATTTGACCAGCTTTTAGACAATGGTGAAACCTCTACTATGTTGCTTCTTCTATTATATATGCTGTGAATTTAATATTTAATCTTGGCATTTCTCTCCCTCTCAGGCGAGCCATCAAAAGAAACGAGAGCATCCGATACATCGTCCCTGACCCAGTCATCAAGTACATCAAAAGCAACGAGCTGTACCAACCTGAAAATATCATAGAAGTTGAGAAGAAGTGATGCTTTGTTCTTGTCCTTGTTCTTATCATGTTATTCCTCAAAATGATTTTTATAGAGGGTCTATACTCCATCCAGCAAAATATGTATTAAAGTGAATTAGCCCTACAATTTGGTGCATTTTTATACAATTCCAGTGAAAAGGTTTTCACCACCCTACATTTCAGTGTCTTGGTTGGTAACTTATGGGGTATGTCCACTAACATTTGTCAAAAATTAAGATCTAATATGATCTTAGTAGCATTCCTTGCTTGAAATGACGGTTTTAGTTGTAGTCCTACATACAGGGGTTAGCACTCTACTCTTTTTGGAACTGACTGTGAGCTACATGTAACAGGTATGGCCCTCTTTACAGGACTGACCATGATGGTTCATCTACCCAATTTCAAATGAACCATGGATCACAGTGGAAACAAGCTGCCTTTTTGGAGTTTTTTTTTTATCCGGGGTTGGAGTCCAGCAATCTAAACAAATTAAAATTGAAATGAGATGGCAGCCAAATTAGCTGAAGTAGTGAATACTATTAGATTGGAATTGTCTCACAGAATGTACCAAATCACCATTAAATAAAACAAAGCATTTGATGTATTGCTCTATATCAACAGTATCGATACACTCTTTGGAAAATGCAGCTATTAATGTATACATCTAAGAAAGCTGAACAGTAGATATATGTATAACATTATGCCTATAAGCAACTAAGGTACAGACCTCCAATATTGGTTACATACCACTAATTGCCTATATACACAATTTTCAATGGAAAAATAGCTAATTTTGTGCAGAATTTTCTCTTATTCAGAACTGTCACAGTTAAAAGCCAACACCAGCTGAAACTAGATGATTTTGATGCCAAATGACCAAAATCTTAACAGAGGTTTTGAAGACTTTTCTTGTTTTAATGCATTGAACCATAAACACATAAATGGTAGTGCACCCTTGAAGCTGAAAATTTCACCTGGGTAAGGTGAATGTTTACAATGTTCACTGAAAACTGATGCAGTGTGGATGAATTATTCAACAAAAATTTGACAAAAAATTCATATAATGAGAGAAAAACATACTTTCAAAGCATCAAAACCCAAAATGCAATTTGTTTGCTATATAACTTCAGTTTCAGTGATTTTAAAGCAGCCTTTTTAGATGGCCTACAAACAAATAGTTCCTTGTCATATTTTCATGCATTTTAGTGGTATAGTGGTATAACCTATTGCCATTGTAAATTGCAGTAGATTTGTGGCTGTATTGCTCATGAGTGTGTTGGTCTTGACTAGCAGCAGTAGCAGTATGCTACCTACATACCACACATATAAAAGCTCATTTGAACCTTCAAAAGGGGAAGGGTAATGCTCCCAAAAATGCTATTTTAAAACTGCAGTAGATATGTGCCAATGTTGGTTGTGTATGTGGTTATATCTGCATCTCGGAGAGTAATTGCTAAAACTTTTTATGCAACAATTATAATGGCAATTGTTATTACAAAAATATTTGGTATGAAACTACTGGCTAATATTCACTAAGTGGGCTAATATTAATTAGCCTCAAGGTAAAATGGATTGTAGTTTGGCGAGGTGGGACATGTTCAAATCTTACTCAACAAAGAAGGCAAAATGTTTGAAGATTTATGGGGCATTCTCTGCAAGTTGATCAAAGCTAATGAAGCCTCAATGACTTAACCCAGTGTAGACCCGGACTAGATTGGTCTACTTATGTGAATATGGGTTATTGATATTATTAAGTTATTGAGGTTATTGAATGGATGGAGTTGAGGAAAATGGCAACCTTTTTTGAAAAGAAATTGTAAGAAGTAGCCTAGATTGATTTCAAATGAGTTGTAAACAAAGTGTGGTACTTGTATATTACCTATTTACAGTATTACCAATCAAAGGAATGCTATTTCTTTTCAAAGATGGGAATTCTTAAGTTATCTCACCCTGTATATTTTATGGAGCTTACATTGGATGCAATTTATCATGAAAAAATGATAACGAGTACTGTACTGTTAGAGGATATTTATTTTTATATAAAAGTGTCATTTTTTTCATGGTAGAATTGAATGATCATAAAGGTCAGTTATATATTAACTGATTCATGAAGAAGTTTTAAATGATTCATGGAGAAGTTTCGGACTTCTGCTTCTTATATCTATATGATGTACAACCTTTGAAGGGAAGTTTGTTGCTTTCATTTTTATATGTAAGGAATGTTTAAAGTTGTTTTTTAGGGTAAACATTTCAAGTATATAGATAAGTACAAACTCAAGATGTCCATCAATCAGATGTAGGTTTCTAGTTATTTAAATTCAGTCAAGCACAACTGGTGCTAGGTAAACTGAGCTCAAAAAGAAACTTATAATTTTTCACAAGGTCATATCTTGAAATCCTGTCCATCAAATTGAACCAAAATTACACACAGATTTACTTCAATACTCTACTCTTAACACATGTCAGTAACCAAGCAGTTATCCAACTGACACAACAGCAAAGTGCACTGACATGGGACAGCTTCCTGGACCACATTCACAGCCCAGCCCTGTTTCATGAAAAAAGTGTATGAAAAGCAGAAAGCAGCGCCGTTTTATCATCTGTGCAAGGATCTTGTGTGCATTCTCACAGAGTTTTTGTCCTGGGTGCCAAATGTTGGGCTGTGAAAGTGAAGGAAGTCCAGGAAGCTGTCCCATGACAGTGCATTTTGCTGTTGTGTCAGTTGGACAACTGCTTGGTTACTGACATGTGTTTTGAGTAGAGTATTAAGGTAATCCTGTGTGTAATTTTGGTTCATTTTGATTGACAGTATTTTAAGATATGACCTTGTGATTCACAAGTTGTAAAAAGTTTCTTTTTGAGCTCAGTTTATGTTTTACAGTTACCTTATACTCAATTCAATACATGATGATGTTACACTGGTTCCAAAGATGATAATATACATTGGTTAAACAATTAATAGATGCTTCTGCATGAATGTTATCATGAGTTTATATTATTATGTACCAATGTATTCAGTACTGTCTTGAACATTCCATGTAGCGGTAATCAGTCTCATATGTAGCTCAGTGTAGTGCATAGATGGAAGGGACTCTTACTGTAACTTGCTAACAATTTGACAAGAAAGGATTTCTTTTTCTGTGTGACTACGTTTTCATACTGTAATCATATCAGCTATGTACCAGAGCACAAGCTTTGTTATCAACTTTGAGCCTGTGCGCTCAAATTTTGGGCCAGTTGCTATAAGGTATATTGCTGATAGCGATCGATAAGCAAAAGTGATGCATGCTGGGAAGGAAAAGCGTTCAAATTTGCAATCTCGGGTGACAAATTCTATAGCTTTTGAGCGCTTTTCATTCCCAGCATGCATCACGTTTGCCCATTGATCCCGATTAGCAATATACCTTGTGGATCACAAGTGTCTGCCACCATACCAACTTACCCTGATATCTTCAATATATTTTGCTAATTGCATGATTGGGTACCTTAAATTGCGCTTTCACTTAGAATACCCAAATTTACAACTAGACGTCTATGCAAGGAATAGTACAATATCATTTGGGCTATTCCAGTTGAAATCACACATCCTGTATGGAAGACATGACCTTAATCTTCCGGCCCTTAGAGGGAGTGTAAATTTCAAATGGGGTTACCTGAATGGGTGACTCCATTCAAAATCGACACCCCCTGTGTGGAAGAGTAAGGTCATGTCTTCCATAGGGGTGTATGGAATGACCGATTGAGACGTTACAAAATGGCTTGATGAGGCTGGAAACCACAGTAATCTTAAATCGGAGTATTTTGAATGAAGAACATTTGTATCCTTTCTTTCCTAATTTATATCATTTTGAGGCCATAATTATGTTTCTGACTGAACAGGGCAAGAGTAATTACTAAATTGTTTAAATGACAATTATATTATATTATATTCAGAAAACATCTTGGTGTTTGAAAGCTGCCTTCGTAACCTTGCTCTACTGTCTACTGCCAGTTTTGTCAAATGTATGCTACATGCTAATATCTACTATTAATATGTATAAACTCAAGGTTAGTTGAATTTGATGGTTGAAAGTCACTTTAAACTTTAGGGAAATAATTATATAAACACATTTTAACAAATGTTGCACTTTTGGGGAAACTAAGAGCAGTTTAAACTATCATGCTAAAATGCTTGTAGAAATACATCCATTAGACATCACCTGTAAGCTTTTCCCACCTTTTTCCTTTCTAGTGACTATGCCATAGCTTCCAGAATCTATAGAGCAGTGCCTAATAATTGAATACCAAAGTGGAAGAAGGGCCCAACTCCATCTCCATAATATTTCAAGGATACCATGATTAAGTGTACTTGGAAGACTATTCAGAGAGTAGATTTGAGTCCTTTTTTTTCACACACAAGGAAGAATTATTGTCTGCTAGCAATAAAAATCCTGGGTGTAACTCATTTTTGTAAAATGGTGGAGCTGGGCCCTTTTTCCACTTAGGTATTCAATTGATGATCAAATAGGTTGATTTGATTTTGAAGGTGCTTAGGTTAATGTATGAAAGTCTTTCTTTATTATTGTGTGTAACAGATATTTATGTATGAAGGAAGGCAAAGCAATATGAAATGGGCTATTCCAGTTGAAATCCATACACCCCTTATGGAAGACATAACCTTAATCTCGTACACAGGGGGTGTAGATTTCAAATGTGGTCACCCATTCAGGTAATCCCATTTGAAATTCACACTCCCTGCATGGGAGACTATGTCTTCCATAGGCAGTGTATGAGTTTCAAGTGGAATAGCCCAATGTACTATGTGTAAGGAAATTATTTCAGGATAATATTTCAATTGACCCTTTCCACGTTACCCAACCCTAATCTGGGTTGTGAATTCATTATCAGGCAAATAAATGTAGGTCTCAAAGCTGTTCACGCATTCAATTTGCAGTCGCATTTGTGTCGGAGAAATAAAATTTAATTTTTTCTCTCATTTTTTTACAAAAATTGTGTGATTAGGCCAAAAAAATAAAAAGGTTTGTCTCAAAGCTCGCGCACACATTTGTAAAATCATGAGATTTGGAAAAAAACAAATGCGGAATTTTTTTTTATTTACTTTTTCCAGAAAAATTCGGCGAAAATCAGATTTTTTTCTCCAAATACCATGAAAAAAGTCGGGAAATTAAAAAAAAAAAAATCACATTTCGCATTTGTTTTCAAACAACTCGTGAGCTTTGAGACAAACCATTATTTTCTTTTGGCCTTAACACTATTGTGCAAATATTTTATTATGTATATAAGAATTTAAGTTTGAGCCTAGCTTTGGGACATACTATTTTTTTGGCCTTATGCTAATTGTGTATTTTAGGACAATTATTTAGATTTGGTTCTTTGGCGATCATACAGAATACAGTGATGTTAGTTATAACTGAACTTATGGACTGTCCAATAACGGTCTGACCAACCATGTAGACATTTTTGCACTTGCACCACCCCTGTATTAAAAAGGTAACATGTTCATAAATACAGGTAACCCAAAATGAAAGTGGAATGTATTATAATTTGGGGATGCTTTTTTTTTCTCCATCTCAGTGCTCATAGCATGCTGTTGCTAATGAGAATGTAGCACTTTGTTTTTAATTTGGGTGTTGCGCTAAGTTTAGGAACTGTTTCCACCTTGACTCTGACCCTCATGTAAAGTCAGACCTTTCAACTTACTCAAGTAGAATTTTCTTCTTCTTTGGGATATAATAGTTTTTCAAATATCAACTTTTTAGGGCCTATATTATTGAGATAATTTGTAGTTACATAGTTATATTTACCCAGTTTATTCATTTGTACCATTTTCATTTATAAACTGAAATCATTTATATTGTTAAGTTTGTTATTTTTTGTGTATCAAGAATATTTATAATGTATTTTATTTTCAGAGACATTAATGTTATTAAGGTTTAATTTGGAGATGATTTCCACCCATTAAATTACTTAAAAGGGAAAATATTTAGGGCTCATATTGAAATTCCCTTACACAGGAAGGTGTGCGCCATCCTGCAGCTTTCCTGTGCTAGCCTTCTTTTGTTAAAATCCTGGGCAGGGTGTATCACTGATGCATATAATCCATCCGTTTTATGACCGAGCTTTCCTGAGGCGCGTGCTTAGCGAGGGGAATCCTGCCTTCTTTCTGTGTGAAAACGTGGTAGGGTATTTCAATATGAGCCCTTATGTATATTCTCAATCATCCAGGTATGCAAAAACGGAAAAGAAATATGTTGCACATCATAGCTGAACCTCATAAGCACTACCTGCCGATTGGTTATAAAATGACTATTATAATTTATTGAGCCAATCAGCAGCATGGTATTAAGAATTTGGTAGGACTAAAGATTGAGCTTAAATATATAGAAGCTGTATTTTCATTGGTCACTCAGATGAATATATCACATAATAACCAATCAGAAAGACTGTAAGGAAAGCATCCTCAGGGGGTCAATATTGCATCTGATAGGAGTTTGTAGTCTGTCAAAGTGGAAATAATTCGACAGAAATTAACACACCCTGATCATACTCTTGGATTAAGGGAAGGGGTATGAACGTTTGGACAGTATTTATTGTGGGACATTAGAGCACATCAGACATATCGAATTGCATTCTGAATACGAAGAATGTCCTGATTCGCAATGTAATACACATTTTATGGCAAATCATTAAAATTGATATTTTGATATTTAACAGTACTTGAAGTAAACTTTATAAATCTGATGATTTATACTTAAAGTGTATGTAGGTGGGATGAAAAAGCCGACGATCAATTGAAAATTTTGACCTTTCATTATTGAAGATATGGATTTTTTTTCCCAAAACACCAAAAAAAAGAAGGTATTTTTGGGGAAAAAATCCATATCTTCAATATAAAAGGTCAACATTTTCAATTGATCGTCGGCTTTTCCTCCCAACTACATACACTTTAAGAATATATCATTAGATTTATAAAATTTATTTCGAGGACTGTTATATATCAAAAGTTTGAAAAATATCAAATTTTAATAATTTGTCATAAAATTTGTATTATATCGTGAATTTCAAAAATGAAAATTATTTGATATCAGAAAGACATGCTTCAGTATTCAGAATGCAATTCGATACATCTGAGGTGCTCTCATGTCCCACAAAAAATACTGTCGAAACGCCATAAACGCTCATTGTAGATCCCTTAACTAGTGTGTGAACCACAACATTGTAGAAACTGGAAGTGCATCGGAAGTAACCATAATTTTCAGTAAGAACATTCTCAATATTATTCATCTGAAGCAAGTTTGATTTTATATTCTGTGGTAGTTGTTACACTTATTTTCAATGCCAAATGTGCTTCCATGTAAATAAGCTACCAATATGTATGGACAAAATATGCCATAAAAATGCAACAATTTTATCTGCAAAAAATACACTGTTCTTGTTAGAGATGGCAAATATTGAGGCAGTTGTGAAATAAATGTGGTCTTTATTGATGTTTACATCCAAAAGCACTTCTTTTCAGTTTCTGGAATTTCTGGTCCAGATATTTATGTGACGCAATCAAGGGGAATGAGTTTTAATGTCACTAATATAGATTTTGAATTATTGGCAAGAAATGTGCTTCTTATTGTTTTCAGTAACTGATAAATTGCATATAACTTGGTAACCGGAAGTTCAATGTACATGTAGTTTGCATTTTTGAAGGGCCAGTAACTAATGTAAAACACCCAAAATTGAATATTTTCAACATTCAAGTAATTTCCATTGATTATGTCACATATGATTGTGTTCACTAGTTACTCTTGGTTACTATGTGGATTATATACTTTATTACGAAGTTCATGTAATTTTAGAAAGAATTGAATTAATAAAAAGCAGTGGAAATCATGTGAACCTTGTGAACAAAATACCCAATTTTAATTTCAGTGTACAACTCTTTTTTTCTTTAAATAATGCAACTATTCTTAAAACTAAAAATCCTTGCAAACTGTATTTATTTCCCAGTAACAGGCTTTTTAATAATTACCTATTGTTATTATGACTTGTTCAACAAGTCCATCTGATTCCAATTCCAATGACATGACACCTCATGCATATTGTTCTGGGGGAAGGATTAGACCAACTGGAGGGGCATGAAAACTAGCACTACATGCAGCCATTATATAGAGGTTATCCACTTTACTCATGTGTGACTTCTAACAAAAGGCGCCGATTCCCGTAGTATTCCTTATTCAAAACAATTCAATACACGACCTCAGAGTTAACCTGCATGACTTAGGCGGGCTATTTTGAAACATTCATGGTTGCACATGCAGGTACTTCTTTTGAAAGTCCTAAACAAGGTATAGCAGTCGTTGATAGGATATGCAGCTTATAGAACACGGATAACCTCTATTGCTATTACAATGCATCCAAAGGACCAATAAACTGAATAAGGTGTCACTGGAGCTGGAATTGGTTATACATGTAGATCATAGGATTTATGTGTTGTGTACTTACATGAATTTTGATTGGAATATAATTTTTAAATGCAATTGTTTATATAATGTAATCATGTCATGGCATTGCATCCAAATAAATTGAATTTATTGCCTTGTATTGTGTTGCAAAAGTGTGTGTACTTATTTTTGGGACCCTCTCCCTCTTTCACACATTTACATTCTAATAGCATTAGTAAGTTCAGAATTAAGACTCGGTATACAGTAAATGTTCACCTTTAGACACAAACTAAAGGTGCCCTCCCATAAAAATCCCACCTGCAAATAAGGGCACATACCCTTAATTCTTGTTGGAATTTTTAGATGGAGCTCTCTATTTGTACATGAAATTTACCCCAAGGCAAAGGAGCCCAGTTGCGCCATTAGGCAAACGTTTACGGTATTAGCTCTCAGTCATATCCGGGAAAGTGCTCAAACCATTCTTATCGGACTTGAGCTTTACCAGCCTTATTACTCCTGAAACCTTTGGTGTGGTTAGATAGTCAGGTTGATAATCATCAAGATGAGAACACAAGCAAGTTGCTGGAGGAGTCAATTTGGACCATGTAAGTTTCACTTTGACACCCTAATCTGATTCTGATATGGTTGCTACACAGCTCAGATATCAACAAAAATCCTATCCATCTTGCAATACATCCAAATGATCAAATAATTTTATCTGGTGGCTTGTTACCTGAAAAGGAGTACTGGAATAAAAGTACAACAGGCAAGTATTGGTTTGTACTGAGATGTAAACTTTGTTTATTTTAACCACTGATTTGTACTTAAGCAATTCCTACTTTACAAGGCTATAATTTATCTTTAATTCTTCAACAGTTTTAAGAAATTTGACACAAAAATAATTGAAGAGATAACTGCCAAAAAAGACAACTTTTACCAAAATTACCACAATAAGCAATTTGTGATATCATGAATTTGTACTAAATATTTGGAGAATGTGGATGAGGAACTTAAAATCGACTGCAGTGCCAGAAGTGGGTAAGTGCAATGGCTGCCATGTGTACTAGACGAGTACAATATACTGTGTTCACAGGGCAGCTATTGCACTTACCCACTTCTGGCATTGAGCAGTCGACATAGTCAATGCATAAAATGTGTAAGAAATTGGCTGTAATCATGTATGAAAACTGAAATAAAACAATGGATAATTTGATTATACTTAATATGGCACAAGTGACGACATCTTTACATGTGCACAACCTCCCTACAGACCTTTTTTCCTATAACTCATGCACTACATAATGCCAGTAGATGTGATGAAAATTATGCTGAAGGTCTGCAGCCGGCAGGGACAGCACCTTGATGGAGCCCAAGAGGCAAAGATTTATAACAATAATACATTTGGTCAAAATTGGAAACTGGCATCTCTGTTTACCACATTCATCTCTGCATACCAGCTTGAACACACAATGTGAGGAAGGTGGTCCACACCAAGTATGTACTCATCTCGTATTTGATCCTTGCATGATCATCAAGTTTTGAGTAGAGCCTCAAACTGGCAACATACATGAATGGGAATTGAATCAATTATACAACAGTTATGTAATTTACAGTAAAGTTACATAATTCTTCCTTTCATGTATGTTGCCAGTTTGAGGCTCTCCGCCAACATGGCAAAACCATGCAAGGGGTGAATAATGTGTCTGTAGAATGTCAAGCTGTATTCACTATAATTTGGTTCACCTCAAGTTTGGTAGTGACGTCATTATTACGTCACAAATCGCCACATACGTCACTACCAAACTTGAGATGAACCAAATTATACTTGCACGGTTCCGCCATTATGTACTATGTGCAAGGAGAGCCTCGAACTGACATCACATGAAAGGAATAAGTACATTAATTTACACACAATGTAATATGACTGGTTCAATTCTCATTCATGTTTGCTGCCAGTTCAAGGCTCTCCTCGCACATTGTGCATAATTGTGGAACCATGCAAGTCAGTGGCGTGCACAGCACATTGAAAGTGGGGGGCCAGGTTGTTCAGTTCCCCCGAATGGAGTCTGATCAGGAGCAAATTTTGACGTTTTTAACGTTTTTCCCCCGAATTACCAACAAAAGTGGGGTTGCCATGGCCCCCCTGCCCCCACCCCCCTTTGCGCATGCCACTGATGCAAGTAGTCAATAAAGGTGGGCGTTATTGGAATTCTGTTTGGTTTTGAGTTTCTAATATCATACATGCTGATTTACACTATTAACTATCTTAGAATCTTACAAAATTAAGAACAAAACTTGCATTGTAGAATGTCCAACTTAGAAATCCATTTCATGGTAACATATGACATTCAACTTCAAATGGTCCAGTTTCAACAATTGTTAAGTAAATAAAGAGACCTAAATACCTAAGTAAAGCTATATTGTATAACAAAAAATACTGCTTTGTTTACTTGAAAATATTAACCTTACTTATATACATGTACATAAATTACTTCAAAAGTGTACCTCTCTGAAATACTGGTAGTTTGGAAGCTCAAAAATACTGTAAGTGTACATAATTAATGTCCAAAAATCAGCACAATGTCAAAGTGGAAAGGGTTTAAAGGTCTGAACAAATTTTAATCTTTACCCAGAGCAGCCAGCGCACATAAACTTTGAAAAAAAAAAAAAAACCAGTGCATCTGGCGGATTCGAACTGAAGAACTAAATATATAATTTTCATCCCTATGTAACTTCCGCTCTTCTCCAGTGTGCCTCTGTGGCTCAATTGGCAGAGCGTCGTGCTAATAATACGAAGGTCACCGGTTCGAATCCAGCCAGATGCACTGTATTGTTTTGTTTTGTTTTGTTTTCAACATTTATGTGCGCTGGCAGTTCTGAGTAAAGATTAAAATTTGTTCATCCTATCAACCCAAAGAACTAAGTAAAAGCTCGCAAGAGCAAGAAATACAAAAAAAAAAGAAAAAAAAGAACTAAGTATTTAAATTTCATCCCTATGTGACTTTGTATATTTATACCCAGTACCCCAGACTGCACCCAGCACATTTACCTTCAGTTCCATACAAGTACCATTCAATGGTCAAACTGTATATTTTTTGGTATGTGTATATCATCATATCCATTATGTATTTGGTGGTATGCTCCAGGAAACATTGATACATTTGTAGCATTGTACTCGTACTGATCATGCATGAACACACCCATACTGTCCAATTAACAAGCATTACTGCACACTTTACATACACCACTTCAGCACACATTTGTGCACTATGTCCAGCAAGAAATCTTGTAAAAAGTGATTTTACTTTTCATTCTATAGTTATACACCAATAATATTTTCATATTATCTACTAAATACTGCATGAAACAAGTCTCCCTATACGCTGGCGAAGTTACGTAATTAATCGGATTAACTACCATAGCAATAGGTCAAAAAATTTTTGAATATACCGCGCTGCACTACAAGCAGGTTGAACTAATCACCTGTGTATGTCTGCAATCATAGATTGAATACAATACTGGTCTTTTCAAAGATACTAATCTTACAGGTGCAAGTAATCAGCATATGGTTCAATGCAGAGGTACCGCGTGAACGTATCAGTGCAGCGCGGTATATTCAAAAATTGTTTTGACCTATTGCTATGGTAGTTAATCCGATTATTACGTAACTTCGCCAGCGTATAATGTCTTAAACTGCTGGCAAGAGTAAATACAATAGGTCCTTTATAACACTGTAGGCTGTATGATATCACATGTAATGTTGTATTAATTGGAAGCATCTACATTTGTTTTTTCCTCTCAAACATGACATAAAATTCTGAACGGTGGAGACACACGAAAAAGGAATCTCTTATCAACTCCACATAAACCTGCATGACTTCTACAGCACCATTGGGCTATTCCAGTTGAAATCCATACATTTCTTATGGAAGACATATACAGGGAGTGTGAATTTCAAGGGGGGGGGGTATGTGAATGGATGGCTCCATTTAAAATCTACACCCCCCTGTGTGGAGGATTAAAGTCATGTCTTCCATAGGGGTGTATATACAGATGTCAACTGGAATAATTCAATACACAATGTCGGTCATCATGGTACCAGGAGGCTATTGTTATGCAATATCTCCAATGCCTTGTGGGTCAACCACGCTATGTTGTCTAGGCCAACATCATGATATATCATCTATACCAGGCTGGTCTAACACCATCTGGTCCTCTTTGTCCTCTTTACTAGTCTCCTCTGCAGCACCTGCAATACTGCTTTGAAGGCTTTTGTCCAATAGTGATTGCAATGGGTCTAACCTCAACTTGATCCATTCTTCAATTGTCCTATTGAAGTACATCTTTGACATGCACTCCCAAAATTTGTCATGTAGAGTTTGTAGTTTTGAGCGAAGCCTGTAATAAGAAAACAATATATATTGATGGAAGATATTCCATACTTTTCCAACATAGATGATCATATTTACAGAAAGAATTTATTAAATTCTTGTCTAATATAAAGCATGCTATTGAGTATAACAGGGTTATATTAGTCTACTTAAATTAGGTCAAAGGCTTCATTCAACAGCAGGAACCCATAACAAGATAATCAGTGAATTACAAGGCACACACTAAAAATAGGAAAGGGAATCCTTGCCGCTAAAGTGCTGCCTGGCACTGATTTGCGGATGGACCCGAAGTCATGCTTTGAGTTTTCGAGCGAATATTTTGTCAACTTCTGACATGATTTACATCATAAATTCACCTTGAAAAATTAGCTTTGACTGACAGTAAGTGCTCGTATTATGTGGATCTCGTGTTATTTACCTCGTATTAAACAGTTTATTTTGTGCAGTAAATAATAGGGGAAATCGGGACCACATGTTTCTGTTCGTAGTAAGCGGTTTCTCGCATTAACCAATCTCGTATTAACGAGTTTCCACTGTATGTATATGAAACTCGCTTATTTGGACATATACACCATGATAGAAACCTACCTGTTTACTTTGGCCTCAAGTTCTGCTCTCTTCTCAGCATCACTTTTTGTGGATTGCTCCTCCTCAAGTCTGAAACAAAAATCAAATATTTATGAGTACTTGTGGTATCATACCAGCCCCACACCTGCTGATTACATTTTCATTCTTATTTGAATCTTGCTTGAATTTTTTTGTGTGCATCTCTTTTTAAAATATTATGCAATAGAGCATACAAGTTAAGGTCCTTCTGAATATTAGTTATAGGTTAATAAATGCATATCACTTATTGGGAGTGAAATTGTACAAAATAATGCACACATACTGAGATGTTGATGCATCTAATGCATCACTACATCTACATCTATCTTATAAAAAAAAAGTTGCCAAAGCAATATCTAATTGAGATATTGAGAACTGAGATGCATGAGCCCCCGAAGGGCAGAGTGCATTAGATGCATCAACATCTCAGTTTCATACATGAGGGAAAAAACACATGATTTTCTAAAAATGAATGTGTTCAAAAGCACTGCACATACAACACAGAGTGCACGCCCGAGCAATTATACTATATTTATGCACTGCTATTAATTTACTAACCTTTGCTCTAATTGGTTCTCACTATCTAAGAGTGTATGAATACATATTAATGTATATATTTTATATCAATTCATAGAACAATGTAAATAGATCAACATTTCTTCTGAGCTTATGCATGATGAAATCTTGCAATAATTGTCTTGGTCCCAACAATTTTACATTTCATTCTGGATGTTGTGACCCTGACAATAAATGACAATTGAATGCAAGTGCTTTGTTTTATGTGATAATGACCATACCAATAATTGGGACCTGTGCCAAACAATATCATTATACACATTTTGCATTAGGCTGTTATCCCCCAACCCATCCCAAATTAAAAATATAAAACTTAGCTGCAACTATTTTTGCTCAGATTGGTTAAGAGTGGATACACCTCACACCATCCATTCCTTTGTGTTCAAACATAGCAAACAAACAATTGGCTATTCCAGTTGAAATCCTTACACCCCATATGAAAGACATGACCTTATAAGGAGATGTAGATGTCAAATGGAGCCACCCATTGAGGTAACCCATTTGACGGAGCCCTCATTCAGGCAACCCTATTTGAAATTCATTCTCCCTGTGTAGGAGATTAAGGTCATGTTTTCCATAGGGGGTGTATGGATTTCAACTGGAATAGCTTAATACAAGTCACTTACACTGTTTCCTTTGGAGTTGCTATTAATGAGCGAATTTCTTGGCAAGTTTCATATATTGCAAGATTCTGTATACATCTAAATACTTCACTGCCTGGAAATATAGCATGAGTTGCTGAGGTAGGGTTACTGTATGTGTGGAAAAATACAAATTACTACATTTTATGTCTGGATCATGAAGTGACGATGTTGGCCAGTATTTGCAAAAGAGGGACTAAAATTGGTCCTACACTAAAATTTGTCCTACACTAAAATTGGTCCTAGACTAAAATTGGTCCTACACTAAAATTGAAGCTAGTGGTAGGGGAAGGTCAGGAACTGTTACACAAAGATTAGACCCATTCCAACTTTTGCCCTTATTTCTTGTGACAAAGTAATTCTAATGCTCATTAAGTCCAAGTCATAATAAATTTACCTATTTGGTCAGAGCTGCTCCTTATGTTGGGGCTCGTCAGAACAGAAAAACAAACAGAAAATACAACTACACTGCAAGATTCTCATCTGTGTGACGCCGATGTCACCACAATGTCACTCCATCGGAAACTACACCTCGGTTTTCCATATCGCCGGTCCGAAATAGCCGGGTAGCCAGCCTCCTAGGTTTCTACAGAGTGACTTCAGGCGGGCGACTTCACAGGAGAGTCACACCGGTGTGACTACTGCGACTGGGCCTGGGTCCGTGCAGCGTTTTTGGGTTGCGGTTTTGCTTTTATTGCCATATTTTTATATTCTCTTGATTTATTCAAATAATATTCTTTATTTCTTGCTTTTTTTAGGGGATTAGGGAGGGGGAAATTGCAAACAGAACTTTAAAAAGAAGGGAAATATTAGATGAATAAAATAAATTTGTTAGTAAAAGAAATAAACATGATCAGTAAACAAAGTATAATTCAATAAACTAATATGATGAATAAAATACATCTTTGTTAATTGGTGGTTATTTGAATAACTAAATAAATTTAAAAAAATAAAAAATAAATAAACAGGAAGAAACCAATAAACGAAGAATGGAAGAAAAAAGAATCACTTCAAAACAAAACAACTTGAGAAAAATTGCAAAAAAAGAAGTTAAAGGTAGGAATATTATAAGAAGCACGTAGGCCTATTGATGAATTAAAATATTAAATGTGTAAAATAAATAAATAATTATAACAATAATAATTCATAACAAGCATTAATATTTGCGTGATAGAAAATAAGACACAATTTCAAACAAACACTGCAATAGGCCTATATTGATGTGACACCAATTTATAGGCATAATTTGATAACGTAAAAAAATCAACATGAAAAACGAATCAAACTAATAGGCCTATAAAAACACCATTTTGAAAAACGGAAAAAGTAAATAGCACAAGCCAAAGTTTTGCATAAACTTACGGCAGTAAAAGTATAAATTTGCAGTAGACCTTTCAGGAAAGTAACAAGAAGTAACACAAAATGCATGCTAGGCATAGGCCTAAATCAATTTTAAATATAACAGAAAAAATCTTGCTTCAAAATAAGTGAAGTTTTGGCAAATCAAAATGTATAAATTGAAAATGCTAGGCATATAATAGGCATACTTTGTGAACTTCGGCTGAAAATTAATATCTCTTTTAAAACATTTAAAAACACAATTTGTTTTTAAATAAAAAAAAAGTTTCAATAGGCCTATATAACGTTATCATGCAAAATATGAAAAAATAGGCCTAATTTGATAGCAAAACATGTCATCTAACCACTGAAGTAAACAAAGCAATGCTATAAGTTTTGTGGGAAAACAAGCAAACAAATAACAAAATAAAAACGTTTGAAATGAAACAAACAAATAAACCAAGAACAAGAACTGCAAATAAAACACACACAGTTGATGAGATTATTAATCAGGCAGCACGAAAAGAATTAAAATATTATAAAAGAGAACAATAAATAAATGAAACAAAATGAATCGGAAGTCTCACAGTTGAAATATAAATGATAAAGAATGCAAAAGCAGCAATAAAAAAACAAACAAACAAAGACGGCAGTAGAACCACAGACCCACTGTACAGCATGCATCAATCAATTAATTATAAAACAAACTCATTCCATTCATGAGCGTATTACAAGCAGTAAACATGCATGATACGCGTATTTGTCATCATCAGCGCGTATTTGGTAGATATACGCGCGCGTCCCCAGAGTGTTCGAACTCATAACAGGGTTCGGTCAACGACCTTTCGGCAGCGTAGTCACCTTGAAGTTCGCCGACAGGGCACCGAGCAGGCGACGCATGGGGCACTGGCTATGGAAGTCACTTTGATGTGACTACAAGATGTGGACCACTGTCGGAATCTAGTCGGTGGTGTACATCATGAGTCGCCGATGCGGCATCGAGCAGGTAACACATCGGAGGCTAGCAGTTGTAGTCACTACGTGATGGCACTGCTGCATAGTACCCTACTGCCTTGTTCCCGATGTAGTCACTCTCCTGTAGTGACTCTGTCGGCCACCATAGGGTAGGTTATTCTGGAGTGACGGCGGTAGTGACTTCAGAGTTCCAGTGCGATGTAGTCACTCTGTCGCCAGGAATTTTGCAGTGTACTTTGTCTATTTCCATGGCATCAGCAGACCACTTTATCTTATAGGTGCAGCCACATTTCTTCATTTGGTTTTCGGACTAGCGACCCTTCAGACTAGAGAACCTTCAGACTAAGGACCCTTCGGACTAGAGAGAAGTCACGCTATTTGACAGCTTGTATCTCACACTTTTGAGTGTGTATGAATCTATTCATTATTGATGCAGAAAGATGACAAAGGGAAATGCCTTGCGAGAGACCCCATATAGAAGCATACTTAATTTTTTGCACATTTGGTCATATTAGTTACTTCCCTTAGATGGTGTGAAATAACAGCTTTACCTTTCTGGTCCTGATACCATGATAATGGCCAAATCCAATGGTTTGCTGAAGCCTAGTTGCTTGGATACTTCAGCATGTAGTTCATGACTAAATGCACCTGCGATACCAACATCAAAATATAACAGTACATTGTATTACGTTTTGGTACATCTGTTGAAAACCTTTTTAAGAATTCATTAGGGGTAAAGATTAAGTTCATGATAATTAAAGTTATGTTGAAGTCACAGGTACAAAATCAACAGTTCTAAATGTCAATGTTTTTTCTACAAAATTCCTGAATTAAAAATTTCACCATGTGAAGGATTTTCACAGATCACATCACATTCGTACCCAAGCATCAAATATAGCAGATTTACCATAGTGTTATGCATGCACTCTCCAATATAATCTTTGATTGGGACTGATATTCTTAACCATGTGGCTAACACACGATCAGGGATAAAATAATATCTACAGTAACTTAACATACCTTTCATCAATATAGAGAGAGCCAAAGCAAGACAAGGAATACCAATTGGTAGCAGTTCACATAATACTGAGAAGTGATCATATCTGTAACATAAAAGAAATGCAAAAGGTAATGATACAAGGATATTAACATTTGACAGGCTATCTATCATCAAGAGCAAGAAAAGAAAGAATGTGTTACATCCCAGGACTACTACAGACCATGTATCATCAGTCAAAGTCACCGTGCATTGAACGCTGTGAATTCTTGCATATTCATGAGGGACGATTGTTCTATCGTGCCGTGTCTAACAATTTACGCCAGCGTTGTGTGCCTTCGCGTATATGCGCTAGAGCATTGCGTGCCATCGAGATAGACCATAAAAATATGCAGTAAGCGCGTAGCAGTTTTGCCCGTCGCAGTTTTGCCCGTCGCATTTCATGGAACAATCGGTCCTCATTATCGGGTGATGCCGAGACTTTGACTGCTTGTACGCGGTCTGTTATCCATGGTTACATCACCTACAATCTACGAAAAAAGTCCCTGGAACGCTTGGTACACTCTGTCGAAATTCCGTGCAGAATTTCATATGATCATGGAAATAACGTATATTTTGCCTGGGAACAAGCATGACATCTACAACTATGATTTACCCTCCCCTCTCCCCATCAATCAATGTTGGAACACATTGGGAAACCGCTGAAGACTTTGGTATTTCTCAACATTGCACGGGGAGAGGGGGTGACAGTTTTTACGTTATTTACACGCAAGCGTTCCAAGACTTTTTTCGTTGATTGTAGCCTTAAAATCCTCATCTTCTACAACCTTTCACTTTGTCAACAAAATGTCCACCCCACCCTTGAAGCATAAAGTAATTAGCACCTGTGATGAACCTATTTTGAATTGCAGTTGAGTCAGGCCTTTCTAGACACTGTTGTAAATCAGTGTTTACTCTGAGGCCAGAGTGATTTTGGTGCATTGAAAATTGGATTTGGTGCAAGGGAATTGCCATTCTCACTGAAAAATTGCACATTTTACCACAATAGTTACATACATCTGCCAAATTTAGTCATAATAAATACAACACATGTTCACTGTAAAGAATTCTTTGCATTTCTGACTGAAAAAAACCTCTCAAACACATCAAGCTGTTTTAACCATTACGAATTTTGAATTATGAATTTTGCTTTATCTACCAAGTTGTTGCATGTTTATAAATGATCTATTAAAAGTAAACGGATCTTTTCTGTCGACTGACGAATTTACAAAATTATACAAAGTGAAGACCAATTTCTTGGAATACAATGGTATTATCAGGGCAATTCAGTCAAATTTTAATTACAATGGTACTAAAGGCTCTAAACTAGCATCACCTTTTCGCCAAATAATATGGAATTACTTTTTAAACAACTAAAAGGGTGCAAAGTGTTCTATGATATTTCCATTGGATCAAAAATGAAGAATATAACAAATAAGTGGCAAACGGAATTTGGAATAGAGAGTGATGATTGGAAAAAAATATGTACTTTAAATTTTAAATTTTCCAGTGATATTAAAATGAGATGGTTTCAATATAGAATTAATCAGAGTATCATAGGCACAAATACATTGTTGTTAAAAATGAACATAAGGGATGATGACTTATGCACATTTTGTAAGGTAAATGCAGAAACAATCAAACATCTTTTTGTGGATTGCCCGATTTCTAAAATATTTTGGGATAATCTCAAAGATTGGATAAAAGACAAGATCAATATAGATCTACTTATGACCCCCAGTTAATTCTTTTTGGATCGAATTTTGATTTTATTCTAACACTGATTTTGACTATTGCAAAACTTCATTTGTATAGAGCAAAGATGACAGAAAAACAACCAAACTTAGACATTTTAAAAAGGGAACTTAAATGTTACTATAATGTTTTGAAATACCAAGCAGTATGTAGCTTACAGTTACAAAAGTTTAATAAGAAGTGGCAATCATGGCAACGATTAATGCTATGATTTTTTTTACCCCTGTGTATTTTTTCTCACAGTAAATTGATTTGCTTGTTTTTCAATCCTCGTATAAATTCTATATAAATGCTTGTCATTAACACTAATAAATATAAAAAAACAGGACAATGTACATTAAGGTCACTGAGTAAGTGGCAGTAATATGTAACAAGAAACTTTGAATAAAGTCA
The DNA here is from genome assembly GCF_039555335.1 of Amphiura filiformis. Lineage (NCBI taxonomy): Eukaryota > Metazoa > Echinodermata > Ophiuroidea > Amphilepidida > Amphiuridae > Amphiura > Amphiura filiformis. The sequence goes on along the minus strand of NC_092628.1, from coordinate 51,360,961 downwards.
GCTGTCAAAAAAAAAAAAAAAGTTGTTGCATTTTGCTTTCTAACTAACCGTTGCCATCCTGTTAAAGCATAACCTCGCATCTTAAGAGTCTTAGGCACCAGTAAATTCACCTCATTTAGCCACAAGATGTGATTCTGAAGATGTAGATGGTTGGGCACCCAGTATAGGGTGGGACCAAAGGCACCTGTTATATAACATAAATGAAAACTTATGGTTAACATATGTGATGCGATCAAGCAAAATCAGTCGGAACTCTGAAATATTAATTTTGAGATATAGCCAAGCAAAGGAAATATTTCCTTTTGTTTCCCCTTGTTTTGGAAATGCTTTAATTGCTCATATCTTTGAAACTGGTTGTTCAATTTCAATGGGGTTTTCTATCGCATCACATATATGATACATTGCAAATGGTAAAAGATTATGGTCTTTATGGTGGCCGATGGTTTTTCTACTTCACCTTGGACCCACCACCCAAACATTATTCAACGTTTTTGAATTAAATTGCTCCAGCCATTTGGATTCTAGAAGCAAAAACGGTGACCCATAGAACAGTAAAAGACTTCCAAAAATATTTCAGGCTTTAAGTTCATTGGGGTTATGATAAAAAATAATGACCTGATAAAAAAAGCTGCATTTTTATGGGGGATGAGGCTGTCAATCAGGGCACACTCATTTAAATATACATTTGATACTCAATGTCCATTGGTTTAAAATGTGGTCACTGAGCCTGTGAGGTAAATAATAGCATGCCAAATACTCCTACGCATCATCATACATTGGTGTGGCATTCAGGTATAGTTGTTCATGACCAGGGGTGGTTTCACTAAACTTTATGACTCATCGCAAGTCTCAAACTCATTAGTTCATGAGTTAGGATGCATTTTATTTCACAAAGAAGATTTACAACTGGTAACGCATTGTAAATAGTAACTTTTTCAGAAAGAATTTTATGAAAACACCGATCATGTGCAACCTTCAAAATATATTCAACCAATCATTGGCCCCATGTTAGTGTACCATTACTATAGAAAAATTATTAGATTCGTGTACATCGTGGAACATACACTTTGCGTGGCTGCGCGTAGTAAGCTGTTGTACGCAGATAACCTCGCTAATATGAACGCATAGAGTAGCATTGTACGCTCGTGCAGTGTCCGAAATAAGAAAAATATGGAGGTTGTCCCGAGGACAACTTTAGCATAAATTCTGCTTGTCCTCAAAACATATTGGTTGTCCCCAAAATGTGTCATATTTTTGGAGGTAAAATATAGTGGTTGTCCAGGGGATAAGTACATAGCTCAATTTGGTTGTCCCCATTGATTTTTGGACAAGAGGACAAGAGGATAAGTGCTTATTTCGAACACTGCGCTCGTGTATATAGCATGATTAGTCGCGGAGTAACAAGCGTAGTTGAATGTTCCACGATGTACACAAATTTAATAATTTGAGTCCCTTCCAGATCTGAATTTTTCTTTTCTCTCAATCTATAATGTCAGTTGGAATGCATACCTTTGAATGAAGAAGCGGCCCATACATTGCTGAATACTGCTGCATAGTTACTCCACATGTCATCTGTAAAACGTGATCGGAAATTGGCGTCTTGTGCAGAGTAATTCCACACCATAGGGTCTACCATCTCACCTAAGTTATGTGCTACAAAATAACAACAAATCCATCAATCAATCATCAAGCAAGCAAGCAATCAAGCATGCAAGCAAACAAGGAAGCACTCCAAATTTGATTTAAAACACTCGCACATAAATTCTATTTATTTTCCAAGAATAGTTAATACTCATTTGTCAATGTAACACTAAGTTCTATCTGGTAAATCTACTGCGACAATTCATATTTACTAAGTCTGTTATTTTCAGGTAATTTTGTGCCCGGGTACCCTGTGTAATTTGCAAGTATGTACCCAAGTACCCGTGGTATCGCTGTCACCAGGGATCAAGTCAAAGTGGAGTGTAAAATACGCACTTAGAAAGTTTATAAATGGTCTCCAAACAATTGAATACATGAATACAAAACCCACCCAAGTCCATGGGAAGTGATTTTGAGAGAGAAACCTGTGTATCATTTTAATTCCTTAAGTTAGATTTACCTGGTCAATATGGTAAGTTTTACGTGCAAATGAGTGGATTAAACTGTATAAAGTATGACGATTAGCATTTCAGGGACTTTGTAGGGTTCATTTTAAATTCTGGACTTGGGTGGTTTTTTGAATCATATACAAAGACAACAACGTTGGAATGAGATTACCACTAGTAAGATAATACAACATAAAGCACACATGTATAATTTTGATAAGCATTCTGCCATGTAATATAAACCACACACGGTCCTTTATTAAACCCATTTTTTTTCAAAAGTCACTCTCCAGCAATGAATGTGTTACAAGTGGACTTTTATACATACTGGATTTCAATCAATGTGTTACAAGACTCAAATCACGGAATTGGGCGATTCTTTCATATATGCTATTTCTCACATGCTCAATAGACACAGATATTGAATTTGAGTTGTTCTTTCATACATATGACAGGCCTATGTATAGCAACAATTTCCCATGCTTAACTCAATTTGGCCAACGTATGGACTTGGGTGGGTTTTGTATTCATATATTCAATTGTGAGTAGCAATGATATTTAGTAAAAATATTTACCAGCTTTGCTGGACATTGCTGGCCTCTTGTAATTGCATTTTGTGGTTAGGGACCAAGTATGTCAGCTCATCCATGCCAATAATCTTTTCAGGCAAACGTTCTGCACAAACTAGGCCAGTCTGTAACTGTCTAGAATTTATGTACATGAGTGATATAATGTCAAACAGCCAGCCACCTCCTTGAGCTTGATCACATCATAATTATTTACCAACTGACCAACTAATGCCATCTAATAATAATGTTGTATCAAATATTCCTGAATATTTCACACTTACCTTTCATTTGTTCAACAGAGACAGTCCTCAACATGTCATCCCACATGATGAATGTAACCGATGGGTACTTATTCTTTAGGTATTTGAGTACTCTGGACACATGAGTAAGGAAGAGCTCAGATTTGTCTAGTCCTGAATCCTGACGAGCCCTACACTTGGCACATAGACCTAGATGAAATACCTGGCAAAAGACAACACAGTGGAAATCAATGATGGACTACATGAATTAGATAAGAACTGGAAAGATGTCTAATTTGGTAGCCCAAAATCACTTCTCAATATCCACAAAGGTCTGTATGCACAAAACAAGTTAGACCAGGTCTAACTTTATACCTGGTCTAACTATGGAGGTTAGACTTAGGGAGGGATCCCTTTAATCTTTTCTTTTTCCTCCTTTAGTCCTAGTAAAGTCCAAAAATTAAACTGCAACTATCTAACTTTAAGCTACATGAGTTTGCCCTTAATCTACAATATTATAAGGACATGTAAATACCAAAAAGTTCCTTCTCCATAGAAATAATCTCCATAGTTAGAAATTAGACCTGGTCTAACTTGTTTTGTGGATATGGACCAAAATGTTCATCATTTGAAAGGATAAAAAATTGTTTAGTTTAAAACAAATAAATATATATGTTAGAATTACAGCTATGTAAAATGAGTTTATACCCGGTGTGTATGTTACTATATATGTGTGTTGGTTTTGCCTAACATCTGTGTTCTTTCAAAAGTAGACAAAGTCCAAACACAATAAGATGAATGCACCCTACCTCATCAGCACCTATATGGAAGAACTTTAAATCTGTGTGCAATGCAAAGACCTGATCTACAACCTCCACAACTCTCTGAACAGAATCTGAAAATGAAAACATATCATTCTACTATGAATTCAGCCAGGAAAACTAATAAACAAATATTCACATGATTCATACACTATAAGTGTCTCTTGTCAATAACTGTTACTGATCACACTACTTATCACAGAAGTTGGAAACAAATTTCTGATATAATGAATAAAATATATGTAAGTGGGGTTCTGCTGATTGAATCAAGACATGAAACATCAGCACCTCATTCACTAAATAAGCCAAGTAGTATTGTGTTACCGATTATGGCATGGCCTGGTCCTGTTTAGGTGCTAAACAGGGATCACGCATTGGCCATTGGCAAGTGCCAAAACTGCAAAAGGCATGTTGGAATTGTCATGAAATTGACTGACATTTTTTTAAATGTTTTTTACAGCTGAGTTGAAAATTAGGGACTGTCCATACGTTTTACTTTCTTTGGAAAACTCAAAAAGAGGGGACTGTCTGTCCCTATTTGGCAGGTATGCGTCAACATGCACATTTTATTTGTCTAATTGCATGCAAGAAGTGCACTGATGAAACAGCAAGTGATTGTATATGAAATTTAACAATGTGTAGAAAACATTAAGTATACATATTAGGCTGCTGTACTTACCTGGATTTGATGGACACACTGATGTAGGCATGTTGGATAACTCCCTTACATCAGACCAGTCATCATGTTTCAACACAAACTGTCAATACGAGATCATATCAAATTTGTAATATATTGAAGTTATCGTAACAAAATGTTAATAACAAGCAGTAGCAGCATTCAAAATAAGTAATTGACCTGTTGCCCAAGACAACTAAGACTGATTGCGGACAACCTCAAATGACATAGTGGTTTCCGGAAGGCCACCAAAGTCTGTACATGCATACAAACTTCACAAGCTTTATCTATATTATCATGTCAATGCCAATGAAAATAGCAAGGATCAAAGGTATGGTCAATTCATAATCTACAAACTAAACGAAATTCAACAAAATGCATTCAAGTAAAACAAATAAAAAAAGTGGCATTTTGTGGCAAGAATTGCAATCCAAAGAAATGTTACAGGCACCAAAATAAGTAGTGGGCAACCAAAATAAGTGGTGGGCAACCAAAACCCTGAGATCAATTCAAATCCAATTCAATTCAAAGAAATGTTACAGGCACCAAAATAAGTGGTGGGCAACCAAAATAAGTGGTGGGCAACCAAAACCCTGAGATCAATTCAAATCCAATTCAATTCAAAGAAATGTTACAGGCACCAAAATAAGTGGTGGGCAACCAAAATAAGTGGTGGGCAACCAAAACCCTGAGATCAATTCAAATCCAATTCAATTCAAAGAAATGTTACAGGCACCAAAATAAGTGGTGGGCAACCAAAATAAGTGGTGGGCAACCAAAACCCTGAGATCAATTCAAATCCAATTCAATTCAAAGAAATGTTACAGGCACCAAAATAAGTGGTGGGCAACCAAAATAAGTGGTGGGCAACCAAAACCCTGAGATCAATTCAAATCCAATTCAATCCAAAGAAATGTTACAGGCACCAAAATAAGTAGTGGGCAACCAAAATAAGTGGTGGGCAACCAAAACCCTGAGATCAATTCAAATCCAATTCAATTCAAAGAAATGTTACAGGCACCAAAATAAGTGGTGGGCAACCAAAACCCTGAGATCAATTCAAATCCAATTCAATTCAAAGAAATGTTACAGGCACCAAAATAAGTGGTGGGCAACCAAAATAAGTGGTGGGCAACCAAAATAAGTGGTGGGCAACCAAAACCCTGAGATCAATTCAAATCCAATTCAATTCAAAGAAATGTTACAGGCACCAAAATAAGTGGTGGGCAACCAAAATAAGTGGTGGGCAACCAAAATAAGTGGTGGGCAACCAAAACCCTGAGATCAATTCAAATCCAATTCAATTCAAAGAAATGTTACAGGCACCAAAATAAGTGGTGGGCAACCAAAATAAGTGGTGGGCAACCAAAACCCTGAGATCAATTCAAATCCAATTCAATTCAAAGAAATGTTACAGGCACCAAAATAAGTGGTGGGCAACCAAAATAAGTGGTGGGCAACCAAAACCCTGAGATCAATTCAAATCCAATTCAATTCAAAGAAATGTTACAGGCACCAAAATAAGTGGTGGGCAACCAAAATAAGTGGTGGGCAACCAAAACCCTGAGATCAATTCAAATCCAATTCAATTCAAAGAAATGTTACAGGCACCAAAATAAGTGGTGGGCAACCAAAATAAGTGGTGGGCAACCAAAACCCAGAGGTCAGGTTATCTGTTGGACACCCTCAACTTTGTCCTTGTTTTTGAACACTGATGACAAGGTACATAGCATCAGAAAAAAAGAAAGAAGTTTTTACCCCTTTGAATCCCTGGTTGGCATGTAATATACATGTAGGCATGGGCAAGGTTAAGTTCCTAAGCATGCAAAGAACCATAACCATTTAGAATACAATATTATTAGTAAGAAGGTTCAACCTTGATATAAGAACTAAAAAACACAATGATATCGAATATCCTGTCACTTATACACAGTGGCGTAGCTAGGGGTTTTGGCGCTGGGGGCAAGGATGTATAATGTTGCCCCCCAGGCACCCATTTCTGAAACAATTGCGCGCATAGCGCATGAAAATTTGCACAAACACCACTTAAATAAAATTTGGTTACAATGAAGTTGAATTTTGACTTTCACCGCTTGGAGGAGGCGCCGAATTGATTGTTTTTTATCTACTGTCATTTCAGCGCCCCTAAATGTGGTGCCGGGGCACGTTGCCCCCCCTGCCCCTAGTTATGCCACTGCTTATACACTAACCTCAAAATGTCCAAATGTCTGTATCAGTGGTATATACTCCATACCGTATTCTTTGGCTAATTGCTGCAGAGTCTCAATATCTGACATGCTGTAATTAAAAATGTAATGACCAAAAAGGAGAAAATGAGGCACTTAAATTATAATAAGACCTGGATGAACATCCTAACTTGTCTTATATATTAATGCTGATAGGTGACTCTGACAATTTGCTAAAACTAGATGCCAAACTGGGAGCCATTGTGGGAGCCATTGTACTTTCTGATAGCAGCAAGAGAGTTTCCGCTCAAAATAAAGGTCCAATGTAAATGGGGCCATTTTGAATTTGACCCCTGGTGACTACTAGTAGAGGTCAGAAATCCACACACTTTCTATTTCAATATCCAATAATCACTTTCTAGCATTTCATTATCTCTGTTTGAATATTTGGCATTATAAAAGCTTATTACACATATATATAAATGCAATCATCAAAGAGATTTAAGTATATCACAGGTGCTTGATTTCACATGCCTGGTAATACACAAGTACTGATAACATATTCCCACATAAATATGTCTAATCCTGATATCACAGAAATTGCAGAATTATTTCTTTATATTATATCATGGAAGGTGACAAAAATTTGGAAAATTTTTAACTGGGAATATGAATTTTTTCTGGAAAAGGTAAAAACTAAAACAAAACACAAAATAAACAAACAACAAAATAATAATAACAACAACAATTTATTGCCTACACATGTAGACACAAAGGCAACACACTTTAAACCAAATTTTGTTTATGCAGGAGATAATAATTTGTTTTTCCATATTCCAAGTTACATACTTTTCTTAAAATAAAAACTCCTGTGCATTTTATATTGTGGCCTCAAATTCACAAATCCATGCTTTGTCAATTAAAACATTGATTTCAGCAATTATCTGGAACCATAAGCAGTCACTCCCTTTCAATAAAACACACACTAACATGCCTAGTAGCCATACGTACCTATAAGCATCGGGTGACTTGACAAACTCTAGTTTTCCATCATACGGAAACATATCTTCATACTCCATAAGGAGGCCATTACATCCCCACTCACTCAGTTTGGGAAACAACTATTCAAAGAAAACAAAGAAAGCAAAGAAACATCAACATGTTTTTTTGATTTTTTTTTGGGGGGGGGGTAATAATCTCTGTGCACATATTGTGTAAAACCATAAGATTCAATGATAACATATGTGATGCAATCAAGCAAAATGAGTCGGATGTCTGGAATATTGATTTTGAGATATAGCCAATAACAGGATTCAACTTTCTTTGTATTTTATTGTTCTGAGCAACACTAAAATGACCATATCTCTGGAACTGTAAATCAAATTATGATGGGGTTTTCAGCAAAATAAAGCTCTAAGAATGCCTCATGTAATAACATTGAAAGCTGAATTTTGATTATGGTCGACATCAGACTCATTTTGCTTCATTGCATCACATATTTACTTATTTAAACCCATCACTTGAAAAAACAGATGTGGAAGTCTAACCATGGTGTAACTGGCCAGTTGTAATCCTACTATGAAGAGTGATTTCTAATTCAACACTGTGTCGGAAAAAAAAAATACGACAATCGACACGTGTCGAAACTTTTAATGAGATAAAAAAAATGCTGAAAAAGTCGATAGATAGCTTAAAATCACACCGATATGAATTACGATCACCGACTTCCGGTGTAAACACACTTCCTGGTTTGTTCTACTTCCAGGTTCGGGTCAACTTCGGGGGGTAATTTTTGACTTACCGTTGAAAACATGATCGTACGGTAAGCTTATTTGGACAAAATAGCATGGAAATTTCATTTTTTTTTTTTTTTTTTAGTGTCGTAAAGTGTCGAAAAAGGACAATTTCTTTTGAAGTGTCGGATTTAGGGCCAAATCGACGATAATACGACACATACGACAATCGATAACAGGTCTAGGGTGTATTAGGTTGTCTTGGGGATAATCGGATCATAATTGTAAGACTATCCCTTGCTCAAGGTGAAATTTACACCTATTCATGGTTACTCACTGACCATTTTCCTTGGAAACAATGATTGTGTGGCTTTTGTTTAAGTGGTTGACTTCACAATTACGGATCAAATTCTCCGAGGCTATCAAAAGTCTGACATTAGGCTAATGAAAGTCAATGTTATGTTTAGCGTAACCCGCCCGCGTTTGGATTTTCTGGCCGCGTTTGTGATGCCAAAATCCCAAAACAATTCATTATTTTGTATTTTGTACACAATTAGTTTCCAATGGGAACACAAGCACACATGCCAATGATAAATCAACCTATTCCAAAATTAAAAAAAGAACCAAAAACAAGATTCTGTCATCAAATTGAACTATTATTGGCCATTACCCCAAGGAGGGCTGGTTTGGACCAATAATGTGGACAGCAATTTAACAATTTATGGCCTTTTTACTAGTAAGATCGAGAGCTGGTATAAATACCTGGATGGTGAAATATATAAATACGAATTTAGGCCCCTCCATAATTTATAAGTTGGTTTATGCCTTCAAGAAAGGCCTATGGTTGATTAGGGTTTTGTTTTAACAGAATATGGATGGTATATAGTGTGCCAAGTGTTGATGAAATGGCAGCTATTTTGTAAATAATGAAACCCTGCAAAATAATGAATAATGAAGAAGTTGCCTCATTGTGGTTTGAAAAAAATGTTACGCTAAACATAACACTGACTTTCATTAGCCTTACTTTCAAGTGCAACTATTTTGCATCTAGGCAATGTCAGCTCTAACAACATTCTTGATGCATATTTGGGAAGACTAGAGCTTTTTAAAATTTTAAACTCGGATATTTTGAACAGTCAATCGGCTTTACTGACCTCTTTGAGAAATTCCATTTTAGGCGGTGCACCTTTCAGATCAAAGTGAACTAACCTGTAAAAACAAAACATTGAACATTTAGGATTAGAAGTTTATGCATTTCTTTTGAACATTATGATATCAAGTGCTTTGCTGTTCACCTTCTCACTCTATAGCCTTCATGGAGCAATATTGAAATAATGGTCATCATCCAAAGTAACTGTATAATCCTAACCTTTATCTCATTAAAATTCCAAATCTTTACCCAATGCTAATGCTAACCATAACCCTAGTCCTAACTCTAAAACCTAAACCAAACTCAAATCCCAATCCTAACCCTATATCCTACCACTACTTTACTACAGGGTCCTGCTGATCTCTTGGGGTAGCCCATTAATTTTGAAGTCTTGTCACCTTAGGGTGGTACTATACCCCTTGATAAATTTGTGACTATTTTTGCATTTTCTCACAAACTAATAACACACTGTTAACAAAAGTTATGTATATTATAGGGGCAAGGAATCCAGTTACTACACTGGAATTTCAGTGACTCAAGACAAGTAGTTATTGATTTAGTGATCAAATATTGGTTTTCCTCATTTTTGACTGTAACTCCACAACTGTTGTCTGTGCTGAAATAAAATTTCCAGTGCAGTAGTTGTAGTCCTTGCCCCTATAATATACATATCTTACTTGTCACCAATGCGCTATAATTTTTGAGAAAATGCAAAAATAGGCACAAAATTGGCCAGGGGTGTAGTACCACCTTAAGCTGTGGTAGCCAGCAGCTGATCTACAATGTACCTTTGATGCCAAAATGAACTGTTACTAGAGGTTGGAGAGGTTGTGTGTCCTACTTATGTGATTGGCTTCTTTAAGCCATATTTGAACCAATCATATTATTGATAATTGCTTTCCATCTCAATATTTATAGTCCATATTTCACACCTGACCATAAGTGATGTAATTGTTATTATATAACACCTAAGTAGATCCTTGTCATTTGATTGGTTGATTGTTGGTCACATGTCATTCAATAAATAAACTATTTTACTGCCTACGTCATTACCGTGGAATTTGGTTATATGCGCCGTGCATTTTAGTTATATGCACCGTGCATTTTCGTTATATTCGACGTTCTATTGCACGGCTAGATTAATTACATGGTGTGGTTTTTTTCAGTCCGATCGGCGAACAGTATGCATAGCATAGGCCCTACCGTGATACGGGATATTTAAAACAACAACTTAATTTATGCCCTTTGCGGCAATTCTGGATGAATATTTTTGAAGAAATATAATTCACATCTACATGGAAAGCCGCGAATAGCCATATTCCGATTTTTTTTTTTTTTGGGAAAGAAAAAGTAGAAAACAAGAAAAGTGAAAAGGTAAGCTTACAATACGCATTGGATAGGCCGGTGTCTAGGTAAGCTTAAATTCTATTTTACTGTGTAGCAAACGCCTGGTAAAAATAATAATAGACCCTTAAAATAATACTTTTGAATGGCTTATTTTTGGGTGATACAAGAATGTATTGCTAAAAAAAGCCATATTTGTCTACGATTGCATACAATATTTTAACTCCTGCAAAGCCATTACAATCAACAAATCAAATAACAAAGATCTATTTAGATGTTATATAAAACAAATAATGAATGTTTTTTTTTTCATTCGTGCAATGGAAATAATATTTTCATTCGTTGAAAAATGGAATGTTCCATTCAACTCAGCTTCGCTTCGTTGAATGGAACATTCCATTTTTCAACTCATGAAAATATTCTTACCATTGCATTCATAAACATTCATTATTTGTATACTAGCACCATCGGGAGGCTCATTCTTGCTTTGATAGCCATATCTTATCCCTCCAAATAGGTTTCACCTTGGCTATATAGTGAGGATTGTCTGCAATTACCGTAACCACTCGGGTATAAGCCCACCCCCCTAGATGGCAGATTTCACTTCAAAAATGGGGGTGGGCTTATAACCGGGGAAGGGCTAGTGCTTGAATTTAAAAATACGAACAATCACCCCCATTTGTATATGCATGCCCAATGTACCAGTAATTTCTATCTTTTATGTCAATTTCTTAAAATTAGAAGTGTGGAATGTTAATTATCAACTGATATTTTTTATATTTGTTCTTAAATATGGGAGCAAAGCATTGATTTGATTTAAGAACTTGGCCAAAATTTAGTACTGGGCTTATACCTGAGTGCACCCTTGTTCCCAGAATGTTTTGAAAAATAGAGGGTGGGCTTATAGCCGAAGGTGGGCTTATACCCGGGTGCTTACGATATATCAATCAGCACCTGATACTGCTATAAGTTCTATTAGCTTGCATTGGTAACATAGTTATAATTGAAATGAAATCTTGATTGTACAATTTGAACCTTACCTGAAGTACTCATCTGGTGGAGGCACAGGTACTGGTTTCTGGTACAGCAGAGTTTCATCTAGCATAGCCATAGTAAAGGAGTTTATGTACTTGCTAACAAATCAATTCACACACTACCTAATAAAAGTTTTCTGCAAAATAAAGGGAAACCATGTTATTTTTTAAGAAATTTAATTTTGACAGAATATGTTTTAACACATTCTGTCAAAATTAAATTTTCAAATCTTAAAATTTTTAAATCTTAAAAGATTCAGTTAACAAATAATTGCCTTAGCATTTCCTACCCACCCTTCTGGTTCATTGTACTTTTTTGTGCGTGTGTGTGTTTAAAAAATTTTGTTGTTGTTTTTTGGGTTGTTTTTTTGTTATATTGTTATTTTTTGTTAAAATTCAATCCAGTCTTGAAAATGATATAATATGCACATTTGGAAAAAGCAGCTCCTGGTCCTGTGATCATGGAGATTATCTAGTGAACCAGGAGCCATTTTTAAAGAGCTAAGAGTCATTTAAATTTCAATTGTACACATTAAATACAAAACCTGCTTTGACTACCAGGCTCTATTAAAAAAAAAGTAGCACCTGGTTGAGGTTCATATGATTTTGGTGTGGACCAGGAGTCAAAATGTTATGACCATTGGGTAAATGGCTCCTGGGTGCCTGCTTACTTTAAATAATTATCAATATCTATAATGTTATCTGATATATGTTCATTTAAGAAAGTTTCACCAAGTCCCATTACATCAATGGGATTATCATTAAGTATATGTTTTAGCTCATCAATATTACCAGTAAGACTGCAAATGTTTAGGTTTGCTAAAACAATATTTTTCCCATGAGTATTAAGAACTTTGTAAGGATTAAAATTATTCAAGTGATTATAATCATTACTATTACTGTCTTTACCGATTTGTTTTGAATTGTCACTTGATATATTTAGACTACTGTTGCTTTCTATACTCATACAAGCTTCACTAATATCATTTTCAACACTATTTTCATTTAAAATGTGAATGCTATTTGTTAATTCATTGTTCACTTTATCACCATTACTGGGCCTACTACTGATATTATTTTTATCTGAGGTCTTGTCAAGGTTATTAAAGCAATTAGTGGTATGATTAACAGTGTCATTATTAATATCAGTATCATAACCTACACTCTCATTCAAGACAGATAAGTTATTTTTAGCATGAATGTTTTCAAGTAAAGTAGAACTAACAATGTTTTCATTGATACCAGAATTAATTACACTTACATTTACAGTATCATTATCTGTAAACTTACACCACTTTTTTGTACACTCATTATAGTTACATGTTGTGACTTTATAAACACTTTCCATTTCTTCATTATCAAAGTTATTATCATTGTTTGCACCATTGGTGTGAACATCTTGAGACATTTCATTTTCAATAACAGATGTGCCTGAAACATCATTACTAATAGTGATAGGCTGTATAAGGGTGTAGTTGCAAACAGCTTAGGGTACCAGCTTATTTGATGCAGCTTGTTGTTCCGAGTAATTTGACACCAATTTTATTGAAATCGGCCAAAAATTGAGACAGTGCCGGCCAAATAACGACACACAAGGGGGGGCAGATTTGGCCTTTATTTTCTAGTTTTAAGGGAATTTTATCACATTAAGGATTATGTAATGCATTTTTGGTATCTACTTACATAGTTTTAGGTCTAGGAAGGTCATTTATGCACATTGTGTCAAATGAAACTTTTGAGTGTCCTTAAAATTAACGTTTTTGGGTAAAATTAGGCCGTGAGGGCGCTTTACCGTTTAGCGACCCCTTCTGCAACCATTTTCGATTTTTAAGTTAATCATACTAGAGATAATCATCAATCATCCATATTCTGAAATTTTCAGCCATTTATCACATTTGGTGTGACCGTGGCACTAATTTTTAATACAGGGTAACCTGCCCATAGCAATATACAGGGGTCAACGAACTTTGTATCACATGTAAGTCAATGGAAGCGTCTCTACACATATTCAAATGGGTACCACGCACAAGTGAAATAAGGTTGAGAGTTCAAATTTGGACAGATGATGTTATTTATCAGTAACTTTGATTTGATAATAAGAAATGATTAAATTTTAGTAGGGGGGATACGTAACAGCTATTAGGCTGAACAGCGCCCTCACATCCTAAATTGGCCCTTAAACTTGCATCAAAACATACGATTTGTGTAAAAATTGCATAAATATATCCAGGGGACCCAAAATTATGTAAATAATCATTAGAATCCCACAAACAGCAAAGAAAACGCCCATAATGGTCAAAATAGTGAAAAATAGGGGGGGTCCCAAGAAATCCCCCTTATGCGTAGTTTTTTGGCCGGCACTGTCTCATTTTTCAACCAATTTTTTTTTTAAAGGTGTCAAAATGCTCAGGAGGATTAGGTGCTTCAATTCAGCTGGTACCCTAAGCTTTTTGAAACATCACCCTTATTTTTGGCCTGTACAGCCTATCACTATTACTAATACTACAAATGTACATGTACCAGCACTAGTTTTATGTACAGAGTTCCTAACAATGGCATTAGCATTCTCATGATTGATAACTTCACTTTCATGTTTTAACATACATGTATCATTATTATGATTAGAACATTTCACAGCTCCAACATTTGCATTTGGCCAATTCCATGCCAAAAGTGCCTTTGTAACGTCCGTAACAAAATTTAGGAACATTATTGCTAAAAAACAGGAGCATTTATTTCAAACTTGCTAATCATGCCTCCATAGATTGATGTCAGATCTACTTCAAGATAGTAAAGAAAAAAATCTGAGGAAGCACCTGAACAGTTTTTTTTTCATTATGTAAAACGTTACGGACGTTACATTTGAGACAAAATGTAACGTCCGTAACACTAAATCAACAGTGTAGGGCGATACAGGAGTATTAATTTCAAACTTGCTTTTCATGTTTACATAGAATGGAGTCAGGGCTTGCTCAATATAGTTAACAGAAAAAATAAAACACAGAACTGAATAGAGATTTAAGGATATGTACCATCAGTCAAAAAGGCAGGCACTTTCGCGTAACATCCGTAACGCTCATTTCTAATTTCTGTAGCTAATTAACTACAAAAGCCAAAACAAAATTGCTTCATTATATTGAACATTAGAGTGTGTACTAGTAGCATACTAAGAAATAAAGTGTTATCCTAACAGCAAATATGTGTGCTATTCACTTAAAAGTTGCAAGTTGCATGTATCTGTAACGTCCGTAACGGTGGAATTGTCCATTTACATTATCTATTGCATGTTGAATATTGTTTCTCAAAATTATAGTTTCATTATTAAGGCGGCTGTGTACTCTCAGACATGCATGTAGTAAAAGTGCAATAACTTTGTAATTATTCACATAAGACATATAAAAGTATACATTTTATAAAGGCAAGACATCAATAAATCTTAATATAAATTTACAGATTTGGGGTAAAAACAACAATTATGAAGAAAATCACAAAAAGTGAGTTTTTGGGAATATTTGTTAGGTACATCATAACCAAAAAACACTCTTTCCAAAATATTTTATTTTATTTTTAGCTCAATCTTGAGGCTTCATTCCAAAAACGTTTTTTTTATTTTTTTGATATTGGCCTTAGTTTTCAAATTGAACTATTTAAAATTCACAAACGCCTATTTGCACAAAATGATGCCTAAAATCGGAAATAGAACAAAATATAAAAAATGAGAAAACCGTTTCTTGAGTCGATCATGCTTTTTACGATGATCATATTTGCTTACCTATATATGCTGTATTTATTGAGTTATCGTGTACCTAAATCGTCATTTTACCGAGAAAATGAACATTGAAATAATGGCCGTTGAAGTTTAAAGTGGTCACATTTTGCCCTTTCATCGAATCTCACAGGAAAATGCGGCAGTTTTCGTTTTTCTACCTTATATTACGTGAACATTGGGTAAATCCACAGCCCCTTGAGAAGTTTGAGCGAAATCCATTCATAACTTGATATTTAAATCGGGGGAAAGAACTTGAAAAAACCCACATTTTATCAGCTAAAGCGGAGCCATTTGACCACTTGAAATTAGTGTTTCCAAAGGATGCGCCACGCATGCAGATAAGCGTCGGCGTATCGTAAGCGTATCTGTGCGTTAACAAATTGCGCGATACGTAGCGCGATGCGTTGTTGCGCGCGTGTACCTCGCTGATACAACAAAGATTTTCTCTCTTTTAAAATTGCAAACACGAATGAAATAGTGAAATAAAATCCATAAAATAGCGCAGTTGGAGTTTATAAATCTGGATTTTCTTTCCTTTTATTTATAAAAAACATAACAAAGTAACAAATATCAAAAAAACTCAATTTTTGCGAAAGAAACAACATCTTGAGTACACAGCCGTGTTAACACTATTAATTTCTTCATCATCAATGATGTACGCGATGTTCGCGCGCGTCCAAACACGGTGGACTGGCAAGTAAACGTTTTCTTACAATTAGCAATGGCAAAACTTTTAGTTTAAAAAGGATAAGAAATTGGTAGTTTTTAGTCTAAAATGACGATATTTTTTAGTTGTGGAGGAAAATAACAGCACGCAGAATGTTACGTATATATGTATGAGCAGGGTTCATTCATATATTTTCATGACTAAGCGTTGTTTATGCCCTCGGCTAAAGCCCTCAGGCATAAACAATCGTTTAGTCATGAAAATATATGAATGAACCACTAATTATGCCTGCATTTTCGGTCGAAAACAAGCCGTGCTAGAACCGATAGACGCTCACGAGTAGGATTATAGGATACGCGCGTATGTATGCTTGCCGGCCTTGTGAGCTATTTACGCAAAGCGCAAGTTATGCACGCGATGTTTGCGCGCGCATATGGACTGAGCAAGTAAATATTTTCTCACAATTAACGATGGAAAAACTTTTAGAAACGATAAGGAACTGGTAGTTTTCAGTCAATTTCTGAAAATTAATTAGGAAAATATTAAACACCAGTCCATGGCCATGCAGAAATCGAATGTTGCGTAATGTATGAACGGGTTCATTCATATATTTTCATAACTAAACTATATTATATATGAATGAACCCCTAAATCATGTGATATCAGTAATCAGTAAGCTTACGTGCTTTGAATATAAGATCATGAGAAATATTCCCATTCATCCATGCATCACAGCACCAACTTCTGTCACGACTTTGTTTTGTTGCAGATGGTAGAGAGCAAACTCTTGTGATATATTACTGCCCTCTATTTGATCATGTCTCCTACTGACTACATGTGGTCATCGTATTTTGACAAATAAAATTTCACAGTAAGGTCGCAGTTTACCAATTAGCAAGTCCGTAGTACGACTCGACCCATGCACTATAATGAAAGACAAAGATAAAGACAATTTATCGCGTCTGACGTCACCTGTCAATCAAACTCGAGCACGGTTTGTTTGTGTCGTGATGATGACTTGCTGAACGCGGATTTATAACCGGGCGCCTTATTGTTGATTTTGCACCTTTCGACATGCAAACCATCTCAAAAGTTAGGGCTTTATAGTAAGAAACTTTCTTTGGTGAAGGCACCATGTCCACAATCCCTAGAAAAGCTGCTTTTTGCCTTGTAAAAGTACGAACTTTTTCGCCATTTGCTGCTATTCCTTTTCTCCGATCAGCACCAGATAGATCGGTCTTCCTTTTACGCGCTGATTAACCTGTGTAAACCAATCAAGGATCGTAATTGACAGTGACATCAGACGCGATAAATTGCATTTATCTCTGTCTTTAATTATAACTGTCCCCATTCAAATCTGTACGCCTCATGATTTTTGGAGTACTGCAGCCTTCAGTGCAGCCTATAGAAGTGTATACATACTTTCTTGTATCAACTTTTACATTTTGTTTTAACCCAAAAATTTTCAATTTCACAATTGTGAGACAATTTTAACCCAACAATTTTCCCGATCGCGTGGTCATCTCAGAACAAGGTCGGGCCGCAAAGTGTGTGTTGCGTGTGCGTACGCCCAGTGGTGTATAACCAGTGGGGCCCAGACACAAAAAAAATGGGAAGAAGAGAAAAAGAGGGAAGAAAAAAAGGAAAGGGAGAAGAGAAAAGGGAAAGAAGGAGGCCAGAATGGGAAAGGAGAAGAAAAAAAAGGAAAAAGGAAAGAAGAGGAAAGGGCCCGGGGCACTCAACATTAGAAGTGACGGTTACTAGTGTGCCTTCCGGCATCGGCGAAGTTGGGGCCTATCGGGTACAAAACGTTGTTTTAAAAAAAGGGGGGGGGGTCATTGGGTACAAACAAAATGAAAAATGGGGTCATTGGGTATAGCATTTTTAAAAAAGGGGGTCTTTGGGTATGACATTTCAAAAAAGGGGTCATTGGGTACTGGGTAGAAAATTTTGAAAAAATAGAGCAAACCTATATTTGTTCCAAATAGGCCTAGGCTATTCCAAATTTTCAATACAAATTTGCTCAAATAAGAGAATTTGAAAGTTTCCGCATTATTTTGTGGCATTTTTTTGATGATGCAATTCTAGAAAAAAGGGGATCATGGGTAGCCGCGACCGAAAAAGGGGGTCATTGGGTAGCCGCACCTTAAAAAAGGGGATCATCGGGTATAGTCGACTTCAAAAGAGGGAAATATGTCAAAAACCAGGAGCTTCTGGGGCTCTGCCCTCTGGACCCCTGTCGAAGTTTTGCCCATGGACCCCACCAGGGGCCCTAAGGCATGCCCCTGGACCCACTGTAACACTTCACTGTAAGCACTTTTGATAAGAAATTGGGAAATTTTTTAATCTCCCCCAGGAAGGACAGGTCTGGTAATGCCACTCAGGCCCATCCGCAGGTGGGGGGTGGAAAAAAATTCTTGAAGTATAGCGATCCAGCACCTTTTGGCGACAGAATAAGTTTATGATACTAATGCGTGTGAAGCACGCGAAAATTTTTGCCGCTTTGAAGCTAAACTTATTCAATATTGTGCATTGGGGCTAAACTGGCCAAACTTAATTATGAGGACCATCCCCCCGGCCCCCCGGCAAAATATTGGGGGGATGGGTCTGCGCAATCATTGCATCGACTCACTTGCTCCCCCACTTGCTCACTGCCTCCTGGGAAGTGTCAACTCTCACTCACTAGTCTCACTTACTGCCAAAATTGCTGAAATGGCTTGCACCATCCCAATCAGGCCTGATGCGGAGTACTCCCATCATAATCATAGACTAGTCTGTTCCTCCAACACTAACTCACGCGCCGTGCATGGGGGACACAACTCAGTTTTTAAATATATCAAAATGAAGACCAGAATTAGCTAGAATTCAAGATGTGTAAAATTTCATTACAAAAAAAAGTTAAAAACAAAGCCTCGGGCCCAATCGGATGCCTCCTCCCTGCGAATATGACTGTATGCCTACCCCAGGGGATGGGGAAAAAAGTCTACTAAACTGGGGGAAGCACTGACAGATCGAAAGGGGGAACAAGCGATTTTTGGTAGGGAGAAAGCGATTTTTGGCACAGGGAGCGCCTTTTGAACAAAGTTTTGCTCAACAATAACGAAATCTCAGGCCTGCGAAATCTTCAGTTTTTTGGCAGGCCATCCCTACTGCACCCCCCGGTCCTTGAAGCGCAATTTGGACTGGACGATGTGGTCGAGGGCGAGTTGGTAGGAAAACCAGTGTGGAGGAAAACAAGCAAGCAAGTAGATCGTACGAGCGGAGTGGGAGGACCATAGAAAATAGTATCGCTTTTAGGCCCATAAAATGGCCTCAAATAATGACGGAGCCGACCAAGTGATCTTGGCAACAGCAGGCTACGACCACACGATTCGTTTTTGGCAAGCTCACACCGGAATTTGTCAAAGAACAGTGCAACATCAGGACTCTGTATCTTTTTCATGCACTAGTATTTACGTTAAGCCTCCAGCATACTTTCCTGCCGCTTGCCGCTGCGACAAGCGGCAGGGCGTTTCAACCAATGACAAGCCTTTATTGTGTCCGTTTGTCTGCAATGCGCGTGCGCCACGCCGCTCAGCGGCAAGCGGCAGGGTAGTATGAAACCAGCATTACACTGCCATGTTTGCAGTGATATTGTATTAAATTGTTCATAGCTTGGCAATACTAACAACATGACTAAGGCTAAGTTAAGCTAATATAATATAAAGCTGTTATACAAGCAGCTACAGGACGTAGGGGTAACCTTGTCAATCAAATACTACATCTATTCTATTGTATTCATAACCTCATTATGTACGCGAAGCCTGTAAGGTAGGTATGTGAGCATTCCTTACCTGAGCATGCGCAATATTCAGCCTCTCTCAGCATAGGGAAATCGCGCACCCGGCGTCATTTTGGAAATTCATTACCGGTAGTAAATTTTACGGCGATGTTTTTGAAAAAAATTTTGGGGGGAATTAGATCGAGTTAAAAACAGTTCCAAAGCTTACAAGGTCAAGTCAAAAGGTTGAACTTGATCATAACCCGGAAGAGGTCAGATGATTCGCCGCGTGGTCGCGGCAAATTTTGGCGACTTTCTAGTGGGTTTGAAAGTGACGATTTTGATCTATTTTTTCGGAAATTACTCTCCAAATATCTAAATAACGGAGTTGAGCGGTAAGTTAAATGGAGCACGCGGTGAATAAAGGTAGGTTTTTGTACATAAAAATGTTTGTTTTGATGAGATTGGATGGATGCCTTGCGCAAAAAGTGAGTGAACTGGGGACTTTGTGTAGAACGAATTCGGCTACTTTTGCCAGTGAGTGAACATGTTTAACCCGGCATGGTTTGCGTATACTAATTGAATGGGCTCATGCTGTGGATGCTGGGATAGATTCTCACTCTGTGCCGACTATGAGTCGGGGGAAGAAGCAAATTTGGACCTTTTCTATTCCTATCCCATCATGCATAGCGCTATCAGATTTTTGCTATAGACGCATGAATGATTGATGGCGGGGATACAGGCCGTTTTTGGCCATTTTCCAATTGATGGGGGGCGTAGTCCTATGACGCCACGTCATGGGGGGGTAACTTGAGCAGGAGTGACCCCATTCTAATGATCAAGTCGCGCGGCCCTCGAGTTTCCGCAATGATCTTTGGAAGCATGCGCCAGCCAGTGCGCCAAAGGGTGCCTGCTCAAAGACAAAACTTAAGCTGGGGGATGGGGGCAGGGGGGTTCATACTTGAGCAGGAGTGACCCCATTCTGATGATCAAGTGAACTGGCCCTCGAGTTTCCGCAATGATCTTCGGAATAGGGAGCATGCGCCAGCCAGTGCTCCAAAGGGTGCCTGCTCAAAAACATTTTCCTGGGGAGGGGGTGAATGCATCAGCTAGTGCTTTTAATAATTAAACATTTTAAGGGGTGCCCCCCCCAAACAAATTGCCCCCCCCCCCCTTGTATCAGTGAAAAGGTGTACTCGGGTGGGTAGTATCAAACCCGTGAGTTTTTCAATGACAAAAAAATAATAAGACACTTCAACACAAATTTCATTTTTTTTGAAGAAGTTTTTCTTTATTTTTGCATATGCTGTTGGCCCTCACTGTGGTTTCCCAGGGACTGCCTTTTGAGGAGAGCGAGAGCAATCGCTCTCTTCTGCTCTCCTTAAATCGGAGAGTGATTTTTAGCTTGGTTGACCATTCTCTCACTACATTTTATTGTAAATGTTCTAAACAGCTGGCTCAAAATAAGCTAAGGTGTCATAAAAGTGTAACACACAATTATTTTTCCAGCTCTTTTCTTTTGGTCTCCAACCAGGTTTAAATTATAGTATGCACATATATCGTTCATAATACACTAAAAGAAAGATAAGTTATAGACCATTTACTTCACAAATTTAATTTTCTAGCCCTTGGGTACGTTATATTTGACAGACACAATTTTGATGATTTTCTGCAATCAAATAAAAATTTATAAAGTATTACATAAGGTATTTTGTGGTTATTTAGGTGTAGGACCTACAGCAACTGATTGTGGAAAAAAATGTGTCCAAATATTACAATAAGGAGGATAAATTGTTATAAATAAAATATGTGTGTCTGTCAAGCCATAACATACATAAGATGTCTGTCAAATGTAACATACAGAATAATAATTTGGCAAAAACAGTAGTTCAAGATGGGAAATTGAATAAAGATCACATGCAGTTTATAAATCACATGTTTTAAAACACTTTTAAAACTCTAAACTATCATCATAATGTGAACATCAAGTGATTTTTAATTTTTTTAAACGTATTGCGTATGTTACTTTTGACAGACACATACAAATCTTACGTATGTTACTTGCGTACAAATGTTTGACAGACAACACTTAACAATGGATTGTGTCATCAAAAAGCTTCTCCTCACAAAGTGATAGTGCCACAAAGCTAGGTGGAGCTAAATGCTATGTCATGTAGCATAATTAGCTGTATCACCCTAGTTTAGCAGGAATTACAGCACCGTCTTGCGTATGTTACTATTTGACAGACATTTCAAGAAAAATTTTAAATTGTTATATGTTCAAAAAAGATGGCAGCCACTTACAAATTGATTATAATATGGAGAAATGAAGTTATTTACAATAGATTTACCCTTTAGTTTATGCTTCAAGTCTTAGTTTATAAAAACTGAGGGACTTCAAAATCAATCAAAAGTTTGACAGACAATAGTAACATACGCAAGGCAAACTTTTAAATCCTTTTTTTGATCTGTTAACTTATAATTCATAATGCCTCTTTCTGTTTTTTTGATTGGTTTACTGCACCATTTTGGGAAACAGGTCACATGAATTTCTATAAGGATCCATAAAAAAATTAAAAGCTGTTGAAAAAAGGCGTCTCTTGGCATGTTACAAATAAAAGTGTAAAAATAGGCATTTTTACAGCTATTTTTTTTTTTTTATTATTTAGAGTGAAAGGATTTTACTTAAATTGTGTATGCTATGTCTTTACTACCTAAACTTGCCACTAAACTAGCAAATATTCCATTTCTATAATTATTATTTTAAAAAAGATGTCAAAATATATGGCTATAATATGACACCTTAGCATATTTTGAGCCAGCTCTTGAAGGCTCTAGAAGAGCTATGTAATGCTCTCCTGCAAATTCCAAAAGACAGTCCCTGGTTTCCATCCTCTGTCAAAGCTGGAATCTGCATCAGAAAACAGAAATAAAACAAGATGTTACTCATACATGTTCATTTGTATATTAGGGGCTATCATTTTCTGTGGGGCGCCTAAATTTCCAAAAAGTCAGCATCAATAAAATTGCGACCCCCTATTTCGCAACAAACTTTTATGACCCCCTCCCCACCACCCACTGATACACCTTACAAGTCATGTGCCGTGCGTACCCCTGAAGAGGCTAAAATTGTATTCAGTCTTTTGAATAAGATAAACACACTATCTGTGGTCATCTTGCGACTCCCTACATTTTGGTCATCAAAATTTTATGACCCCCCCTATTTTTCTTTCCAAAAAATTATGACCCCCCCTGTATATTTGGGACCCCCCCCCCCTTCCAAAGAAAATGATAGGCCCTTATGTTCACATCAATTCAAATTCAATCAATCTAGGATTACATTTACAGTTCAGTACCGGTAAATAGCAAGTGCTTGTTTCTTAAAATTGTGTAGGCCCCCCACTCACAATGCACAGTATAGGCCTATAAGGATTTTAATATGTGCATGCACAAAAGTTTGTACAGGAAATTGGCTGAAAAATTGAGACATTCAAATTAGCATATCTCCAACCACATGTCGTATGACATTCATTTATGCCTCATCAGTTTTCTTTCATTTACCTCTTTAATATGAGATTACTTTGATGAGAATCAAAAAAAGTTCAATTTTTTTTGTATTATACCTATGTAAGGCTGTAATCCAATCAAAAGAAATTGATTGCCTGACCGCGAGTAAGGGAGTGTTCATAAATACTTTGGTGGGGGTGGTTGGAAAAGTTTGAACCTCGGACATCAACATTTTTTTGATCCCCCCTAAAAAAGGGTGGATTTTTTTTTGATCCCCCCTTTTTATGGTCTAAAATTTTTTTGATCCCCCCTTCATGTCCTAAAGAAACCCAAAATATACATCATTATTAACATTGGCATAGATTTTTTTTTGACATTAAGGGTTGGAGAAAATTTCTTGAAGTCCAGTGAATCCAGCCCCTTTTGGTCGACAAAATAAGTTCATGGTTCAAATGCGCGCAAAGCGCGCAAAAAAAATTTGCCATATTGAAGCTAAACTGGTGAAATACTAGTATAGTACAAAACTGGAATTAATTTGCGCGAAGCACCAAAAAATAGGCACTTTTTATTTTAAAATGACCAAATATGGGGTTAATTTTGGTTAGAAACCGATATACAGGCGTCAACATTGGGGGATGATTGTATGGACCATCCCCATCAAAATATTGGGGATTTATCCCCATCCCCAGGATCAACCCCTATGGTCATTAACTCATTAGCTAAAAATTACCGTTTGGAGTTATTACTCATTGACATTGGAGTCATAGTGGTACACCCAAATTGTAAAGTGCACACTTTTTTTTGATTTGTAGCTTGAGAGTACAAAATTGAATACTCAACATTGATGCGCGCGGAGCGCCCAAAAATTTTGGAATGTACATGCATTCTCTTACATTTTACCCTGGAATTTTACCCTCAAATTTTTTTGATCCCCCCTATTAAGGACTGAATTGTTTTTGATCCCCCCTTTTAGGACCCAAAATTTTTTGATCCCCCTAATATTTTCCACCCCCCCACCAAAGTATTTATGAACACTCCCTAATTGCGAGGTCATTAATAACTCACAATGACTCCGGACGCGCAACAATGACTTCTGCGCGCGTGTGCGTGTATAATAAAAATTGTCGGGTTTTGTTTTGGCCCTCGGCCTCGGTGTTTTTCCTCGGCATATGCGAATGTTGTCTCATTTGCTCTCAGATCAGAAATGAAAGTGGTTACATAGAGAAACCAGGCCAATTTTCACTAAACGAGCTTCTACTGAATGAAATAAAAATATCCAATTAAAATCCCATTCAGATTTTAAAACTATACACATTCTTCTCACAAAATCCGTTCATAAAATGTGTTTAGAAGCTTTCATTTCTCAGGACGGGTCGTGTAAATGTTGCAAAATCACCCTTTTTTTACATGCGAAAGGGCAAAAATTAGCATGAATCCAGTGAAATCCCGACATTCAAATGGCCCTCTCGCGGTTGCTAATGATTCAATTCTTTTTTCCCAAAGTGCATTGCAAAATTAATTATCTGCTTTAGAAGTATCTATAAAAACAATTCTGATCTAGGTCAAATATTTTTCGGACTATTCAATAATGTAAAAATATCCAATCGGTATGCGTGTTATTAAAAGGTCAGAAACAGCCCATTAGCATGCGTCATCACGACATCCCGGATGCGTTGCTTGGGGACGCCGCCGCCATTACCGCTTCAATCAGCTGATTGTAAGGACGTACTTCGCATCATTTCATTTAATTTTAACATTTCTTTGCGTTCAAAAAGATACTAGTTTTAGTTCTGATCTACTATTTAAATTTCGCTGGAAGTCATTTGCTGGTTTAACAGAGTGGTGAATCAACAAAATATCGCATTTTATTTTATCCGTGTATGTCAAATCTCCCAACCGGACCCAAGGCCAAGTCGGCTTGAGCCGCAGAACTTGCACTGTAGGGGTAATAGGGTTTCCTGTGTGTTATGTTTTCTACGCTTATGTATATATGAGGACCTGACACACGTAAGTTGTTGTGGTATTTGTGGAAAATTTGTAGTAATAAAAGTTTGTAAGAAACAGAAAACAACCAACACATGCTTCATGACCAGTTTGTGAATATTGATTGTGTCTTTCCCCCTCCAATTTACCCATGCACAACAATGGAGTGGTCCTAATTGCAAACTCCCTGGGTGTGCTTTTGCATTATTGATCAAGCCTAATCTCCTGTGCAATGACCCAGTGAATTGTTTACATAGAACTTTGCACTGTGTGTGGATGAGGAGGTCTATATCAAATGAGACAATACTGCCAAAACGTTTCCATATGAGCTACCGCTCCCTCGGAAAAATACCTCAGCCCAAAACAAAACCCTCCGATTTCACACAATGACCTCAAAATAGATGGTGCGCAGTTATTATTGGCTAATTCAATACTTAATCCGATAAGTGATCGATGACGTAGCTATAGGCCTTATCGATAAAAATAGGATCGTGATCAGCAGGATATTCTTTTAATATGATTACGATTTAAAAACAACAACGAAATAATAATAATAAAATGATGATAATATTATATGAGTATAATATATAGGATTTTTTTATTAAATTAAAGAAATTACTAAAACATTTTTTATCATAGGCCTATTAATTAAACAGGTTAATCCATTTTCGTAACATCCTAAAGGCATATCCCGCACAAACAGCATGAATATTATAAACTTGTCATAATAACTTGAAAACCTGAGACGAAAATACCTACATCTCAGTTGAAAACGTTTATTTGGTTAAAAAGTGCAGGATATTAAATCTTAAGGGATCTGGAATGAGCGTTTCGACAGTATTTTTGTGGGATATGAAAACAGGAAAAAAACAACTTTCAATGTGATTGGTCAGAAGTCAATAGCGACTGCTTGGTTACCATGGCAACGGTTTTATTACCTTCATAACATGGCCAACATATCCCTACATAAGTACAAACTCACTTGAGATTGTATCATGAAAGGTTTTGGAGATATTTGCACAAATGTTGGAATTCATGATTTCCCTAAACCTTGCCTTTAACACCACCTTAAAATGTAGATTATGTGGTATCTTTTACCATACCTCCATGCTAATACTATAGGCTATAAATAACTGGCCAATGATTTTTAACACAACTTTTAAAACTGAACCTTCGTCTATTCAATTACTTTACTTTACTTCTTGAGGCCGCATTAGATTCTAAGTGGTGTCAAAATGTGCAGGATTAGATAGTGCATCTATTAAAAAACAAATTTATTCCAACATGGTGGTTTCTATATTATTACATTATGATATAATTTTATGTAATTCCATATGTTTGTCCTTAACATGTTGCCCACAGCAAGTAAACTGTTTAGAAATCACACCTGACAGACATCTTCTGGCAGCAGCAGGTAAGAATTAATCACAAACTAATTTATAACTTTTTTCTGTCCTTTAGATTTCCTTTTCTGCAAATGTGAAGGAATCGAATTGTCAGCAAAATTACTATTGTTTAGATGCATCTCGCCAAAAGTAGTATAATTAAATAACTTTTTGATCAAAAATTAAGAGTTCTAAATCTACATGTATGTACAGTGTAAGACTGTCCATGCTGTGATTCCAGTGCAAAGTAGATTATTTACCAAATACCCGATAAATACTGCATTTCAATATTAATTTTGTTCAGTCAATATATATTATTGAAAGTTTGACCACAATTGACAATTTTTTTGGTTACACGCATATTCATACCAGAGAAGCCAACTCTCCCTTGATTGTCAGGGAGGCTCACTGAAATTAATAAATTTCTTGTACATTCCAACAAACAAATTTGGCAACCTCCCTAATGCAGGAAGGTTTTGTATAGCCCTAGAACTCTGGCCATAGTATCCGTTTTTACTTCCACTAGGGCCAGAGGCACTTACTTTGACAAATTTGTTGGGCATGCTTGAACGATCCAGTACAAAAAATGAAAGCATTTCAATGCTTGATCGAACCAATACAAATGTGTGTCAGGTCACTATATAATTAACATGATAAAACCCACTTGAGAACACACAATCGCTGGTCATTTCTAAAGATGCATTTATACTCAATCGCTTTTGCAGAAACCTGAATCGCATGCATGATCAGTGTACTAAATCGCTGTCGTATTTGCCTGCTGAGCATGCGCATGATTCGCTGTTTTTCAAAAGCGACACGTAGGCCTATATTGACACCCTCTGTCGGTCAACGTTCTCTAAAATTGCACACACAACTTGTGCAGTTAACGACAATGATTCAGTCTGATGATGAGTAACCCATGGGTATAAACACAGCTTTACACAATGACTAATTTACATAGGCACAAAAGACTGTGTTCATGTACCGTTACTCAGCCAAACATGGCAGAGTAGGTCCCGGATTTTCGGTACATGTTCCTATCTCCTCAACGTTATACCTTTCCAACAAGGAAAGAGATACGAAAAGCGAACGTCTAGTTTTGTACCCATTAGGTTGCATGTAATTATAAAAACTTCCATGGTTTCTGTGTGAAACCCCCATGATTGCTGAATGTAAATGTTGGCATCTGTTATGCAGAGAATGACCAAACAAAGATTGGAACTTACACAGTAATGTACGGAGTCTGTTTCTGATACAGAGTTTGCCATAATATGATTTTGTTGTACATTTTTCAGGCTACCAACACATCCGTATGTATGACATCAATTCCAATGACTCAACACCAGTAATCAATTATGAAGGCGTATCTAAGAATGTAACTAGTGTTGGTTTTCAGGAGGATGGCAAATGGATGTTTACTGGTGGAGAAGATTGCACAGCTAGAATATGGGATCTCAGGTAGGATTGTCACTACATTTGTTATTTGAAAGAATGATTGCTCTTTTTATTTCCCTTTCTTTACTGAACCATTATTCACCCTGATGTGGCAGTGACGTCATTGCGTTGAAGCAGCTGTTTCGCTCGCGCATCTATGTAGCGTCTTTCAGTGCGTGCGAGTGTACACTAGCGCTTTGAGTGAATGCTAGTGATTTTAGACTTTAAAATGATGTCGCTGCCACATCATGGTAAAAAGTTATCATGGTCCTTAAGTTATTTGTGAAGGTTCCATGTTGCCCCACTTCCTTTTCATGTGCCACCTTCTCTACCTCCTCCCTCAAAAGAATACTTTGTATTGAAATATCTTGTAGTTCTTTTATGCCTTTAGAAAGTTCTGATAAACAAAGAAAGAACAAAAACCAAGGATGATTATCAAGTCAATATACATGTACGAATGAAAACAATAATTGTGTCATAACAATGTTCTTTTGTTCTGTAGGGTTCGTAATCTTCATTGTCAGAAGATCTTCCAAGTCAATGCTCCAGTAACATGTGCCTGTCTCCATCCAAACCAAGTAGGTATTCTGTAAATGCTGAAGAATTAAATACAGACAAACATACAAACAAATAATAGGCTTGGGTGATTGTTAAAGACAACTGATTTTAATTATTTGTTTTTAATTTAATTTTGAAGATTGCATGGCTGTAAGATTGTGTGGCGTGGTTGAACATATTTGTTGCATAGAATCCCACTGTTAAACATTGCTGTGCATTTTACTTATTATTCTGCTTGAAGTTTCACCTAATAATCACATATAAAGATGCAACTATTAAAACCACCACCTATCCATTGAAAACATTGCTTAAAAAATCTTATTTGCTTAGAAGAATTTATAAATAATTGTTTTTGATCAAATTAGAAAATGTTGATACTTCGATTGTAGTGTTTTTAAAATATTCAAGTACCTGATTAAAAAAATTGATTGTTTTCATTTAATCAAAAATATTGGATAAGCCTGCAAACAAACTTACAAAAAAGAATGGAAACAGTGGTGTGCGCAGCACATTGAAAGTGGGGGGCCAGGTTGTTCAGTTCCCCCGAATGGAGTCTGATTAGGAGCAAATTTTGATGTTTTTAACATTTTTTCCCCCGAATCCCCCGAATGAGCAACAAAAGTGGGGGGGCATGCTCCCCCCCTTTGTGCACGCCACTGAATGGAAATTTAACCAGTGTTCTTACAAAGGATAAAGCCAAATAAACCATTGAACTGAAAACCTTTCCCCCTTTTTCTTACTGGAAGTTATCTGGAGTCTCCCTTATGATGAAATGTTATGTGAGACTTGTTAATATTTTTTCTGTTCAATTTCAGGGTGAATTAATGGTTGGTGATCAAAGTGGTACAGTGCACATCTGGAATCTTAGAACAGGACACAATGAACAGTTGGTAAGAGAAAATAAAACTATATTGTAGAATATAATACAGTAGTACATTTAGTTGATACAAATAGCCATGTCATTATGGTGAATGGGTGTGTAGATGTCAGTTCACATTGACCAAAACCCTGATTATTGAAAAGAAAAATTAACTACCAATCTTGTAAATACAATGGGCAGTTCCTATGCTACACACAATGTACCTAACCTGTTCTACACAAATTAATATTGTATCAGGCCTTGCATGCTGTCTATATTTTAAAGGTGTGTGGTTAATCGCTCGCTAGCATGATGCTAGGCGAGTGGTCGAAATTGCACAAATACCACTAATTTGGGTATACGAATAATCAACTAGAGCTTCGGTCTTAAAACGGTATTTATGTTGAAATGCATGTGAACCGCGCTAAAGTTTGTGACTTCCTCAGGGGCACAGAATCGATTAAATGCTGAATTCGCTGATTCGATGGCTGATTTTGGCTGATTCGCAGCGAGCGTCGCCGAGCGATATATAGTGTCTATGGCGAGTGTAAAATCGCTCACTAGAAATGGAGTTTGGGCGAGCGGTGGCGAGCGAGAACGATTGCTCTCCTCAAACGGCAAGGCTGTATGACCTTTGAACAGGGTGTGCGTGTTATCTCATGTGAAAGGATCTTGCAAGCTAATCGTAACATCACAGGATCATTTAATTACAAAACACCTTCACTTGATTCTCACATCTATAAATCACTTACTCTAAACAGGTACCAGAGGCAGATGCCTCCATCCAGTGCATAGCAGTAGACCCTGATGCCACAAATATGGCAGCTATCAATAATAAAGGCAATTGTTACGTGTGGAGGATATCACCGGGACAAGAAGATGCAATATCACAGCTACATCCTAGAACAAAGATCCCTGCTCACAAGAAATATGGACTCAAGTGTAAATTTAGCCCTGACTGCACGTAAGTTTGTCCTATGTTGAATAATATACAAATGTGACATGATCAAGGGGAATGAGTCACATGTCGGCAATTTTTAATTAGAAGTTTTTTACATAATTTTCTGGCAGTTTACAAATGCTACATTTTGTAGCAAACCCCATCAAAATCGGACATCTGGTTACTGAGTTATGAGTAATTTATCAATGGCTGAAAACAATATAAAACAAAAAAAATTTGAACACTATTTTTGCCAATATCTCAAAAACAATATTAGCGACATCCGACTCGTTCCCCTTGATCATGTCACAAATATTGACTGCTCTTTATTTGAGAAATGGTGCAAAATGATTCCATAAGGTAAACTGGAGACTGTGGGCCTACTATTTGCCCCAAGGTGAAATATAAAAATATTCAGACTGTCAGAAAGTACCTAAACAATGAGCAGACTATCTGATTGGCGCATATCAGTGTCAGATTGATCCACTGAAGTCACTGATTGGCGCATATCAGTGTCAGATTGATCCACTGAAGTCACTGATTGGCGCATATCAGTGTCAGATTGATCCACTGAAGTCACTGATTGGCGCATATCAGTGTCAGATTGATCCACTGAAGTCACGATGTTGAGCAGGGCAAAAAAAAGTTGCCACAAAAAGTGACTATTAACTACCGATGACATGAAATTCAGTATCCACCACTAAATAGGGATATTTTAATGTGTTATGAAACCGTATATAGGCCTACTTTTGCACTTGCCATGTGGCCTGTGTATCTTTTATAAACAAGAGTTAGGAAACATGGGAGGTACATGTAATCAAACAAAATATGCAAAATTGTTGAGGAAACTCGGGATGGATCTTTGGCCAAATTGCACAGCAAAATCTGACTTATAGAATGGCAAAGTCTGTCTAATGTCTGCAGTTTATTGTAGTCCAATGTCTTTAAAACAGTTAGGGGAAAAAGGAAAGTTGTGAGTACAAAATGAATCAAGACCAAACCATGGTAAATGGAGGCTATAACAGTGAATGTGCTACATCTGATATCTGTAGTTGACCAGGGTGATTTCCCTTGATTCAAATGAGGGAGAGGGCAAAATGTGTCATAACCTGTTGTCTGATAAGGCCAATAAGACTCAAATAATTATGTGTCCACAATAATAAAACTCAAAGTAGTACATCGCTGTCAGTGTTTATAAGTATGTGTGTGGAAGTATGTGTATCCAGTGCATTTCTAATGAGAATTAATTGGATATATTTTTCTCCAGATTATTAGCAACTACTTCTGCAGATCAGTCTGTAAGGATATGGAAAACCACTGATTTCACATTGCAAACAACCCTTAGTGATCCAATGCAGAGATGGGTGTGGGACGCTGCATTCTCATCAGACTCACAATATGTAATAACAGGTAAGATGATCATAGTATTATTTCATAGGCGCTGACCTTTGACATTAGCCTCTACAAATAGCCAATCAGGCAGATCAGTTCAAACATGTACTAGCTTGAGAGATGTTTTACCAACATGACAATTCACCTGTACCACATGCTGAAAATGTAGTTTTTTCTCATCCTCAGCAAAATACTTCGCATATGTTGCACTTGTAGACTTCGTTAAGAATGCTTTTATTGGTGTGGCTTTACATTTGATTAAGATTGCAAGTAAATTGGCATTAGAGGGTGCCATTATAAGGGTATTAAAAATGTATGTGTACATTTCTGGTGCAAAGAAATTTACAGTTTCAGGTATATTTCATCATTTATGGGGAAAACCAAGAACACACCCCAAGTTATTTACATCAGAGTTGCGATTTCATTCAAAATCTTAAATGAAAATACAAATCACAAAATTGATTGTGAATTTGTTTTCCTCTGCCCTGCAAAAGGTGGTTGTATTTGATCCCATTTGTAATTTATACCACAGATAATTGTCATGATTTTTAGTGGACAATACTTAATCACTTAAATCACAAATATCTTAATAAGATTGCTCTCATGTTTGGCATTTGCAAATTATTCTGATTTCAAATAACATGCTAAAATCTGCATTGCATTGAATTGTTGGGTGTTCTGACCATGAAGCATGCTATGAATTAGCTATGTCGTTATGATCATTGTTACTTATTTTCTCTTCATGTTGCAGCATCCTCAGACCAAACAGCCAGATTGTGGAGTCTTGAATTAGGCGAAGTGAAAAGAGAATTCAACGGACATCAAAAAGCTATCACAGCTCTTGCATTCTCAGATGGTGTCAGTGCATAACTATTAATCATTATGTATTGTATAGATAGACCAGATCGATTGATCAATCGATCAAACAATCATTCAATCAAACAGAAAACTAGTGAAGGGTCAATATCCCTTATAGAGAGATTATACTACATGTAAGTGGCCTATGGAATATGCAGTTTGTGTAGCGCCAATGTTTACACATCGCCAGTGTCCAAGAGTAAAGATCTACAGATGCAATGCTGGATGAGAGCGATTGGCAGCCATAAGAGTTTAGTCCATTTTGGAATGTTGTTTAGTGCAAGTCGTATGGTGATGTTTGAGTTGTAAGAGAGGTATTGCATTAATAGAGGCTGTCAGCCTTTTCCGCGGGACCGCCATCTTGTGGGTACTGCCGTTGTGCATGTCATGCGTTAGACATTACGCCCCCGAATACGCGGATGTCGCAGCGCATGACACACCTCTTCAGTCAAGCGTCAACGCGGTGATCTTAGCAACAATGCACTCCGTACCCACAAGATGGCGGCGTTGACGCCACAATGACTATACCTCTATTTAAATTGTATACTGAAATTTATTGGTTACCAATGTAAGTTCTGCACAGATTAGTACCAGTCAAGTCTCTCAACATATTTGATGAGGAGGACATGAATATGTTTCAATGTAAATGATGTTGTTCTTCATGAACAAAGAATTTTAGAAACGTTATATTGGATCTACTTCAGAATGACTTAAACATTCAGAGTCTTACAGATCGAGTACAATGGTCACAATGCACTTGCTTGCACATAAATACAGGCCTTGAGTTTAATGGTGAGTGAGGGTGATTTCTTAATTCTTGTCATCACTCTCCTTAATTATCTCAGGAAGGGGGGTTTATAGCTCACCTAAAATTTGTGGACAATTGCAATTCAATTTGAATTACTCATGTGACAGATCTTGTAAACTTTCTAAGGAAAGTGGTGTGTAGCTTATCTGCAGTTTGTTTCAAACTCAAGGCCTGATGAATGTTCTGCAACATTTGACACTTCTTCCTTGACACTACATCCTTACTTATGGATCCTGTCGAGTATCGTCGTAGAAGTAGAAGTAGAAGTAGAAGCAATCATGTGCTCTGCATTAAACATGGTGTAGACTCTTACCTTTGTCAATCATGTCAATTTGAGAATATATTTGGAACAAAGTCATAGGACATCGTGAAGTTACATCTGATTATTAATTACATAAATGTATTTTCAATAATGCTCTTAAATACTATTAAAGCTATGATTTAAACACAGTGTAATAGAGAAATAATTCATTGGTAGAGCACCAGCGCAGTCACCTTCAGAGCCTTATTTCACCCTTATACATATGAGCACTCCATTATAATGCCTCTTTGAAGGTGTCTTGGGAAGTATTTCTTGAACTGCATATCTCCTTGTCTTGGGTAGGCATCAATCAATTCTCAGAGGTCTCTGGACTTAGGACCAGACTCTGGTGGGTTAAACCGGTTTTAAGGGATCCCAACCGTCCCGCTTCCCTCAGAGATATGATTTAATTAAACCATCATCAGAGATTGGGTACTCCATCCTACTTTCATGCTAGGAACAGCTGGTATGAGTGGCGTAAACCAGCGTGCTAAGTCAATGCCCCTATATTACCCAGCAGACCCTTGAGTTAGAGTCAGCTGAGCAGAGCTTGCACTGCTGGAACTGGGATGTGCAATGTCATTATTGACAATGACTGGTCACAGGAACCTAGTCTTACTATCAGTTGGAGGGGTAGATCATTGGTAGATCACCAGTGTGATCATCTTCGGAGTAAACAGTTGTAATTATTGTGTCGAGCCCTGATGAACTTATATGTTGAAATAGAACTTTATTTTGTTGGTACCCCCAAGTATACTGCACCTTTAAGCATGTAAGTGTGTATAATGGCAGAGCCCCAGTCCTCTCATGCCAGCTAAGCATTCATATGACCTTGCTGTGGAAATTCCAAGATTCAATGTGCCACAGAAGATCATTCCTCCCCTACTCTGCAGGCATATGGAATGCCATAGCAGTCACATGTAGTTTTTAATCAGGATTCTCAGGGCTTCAAGGTGAGGTTAATCATTTATATATCTGACTGCCAACATGGTAGTTTTAAATAGACAACTTCTGTTAATGCATAGTGCAGTGGGGTAGCCAGGGGGACTGCCCCACAGAAATGTTCAGGGATGAAAATTTGAATGGCATAGTGTAAAGTGTCATTAAAATGACTGAAAATCAGACAACAATTTGGCTTTCCCCCCTGGCACTATAAGGCTGGCTACCATGCTGGCCTAGGGAAAATGCCAAATCTTCCTTATTTTCCAGGAAGTTAACAAACCTGAAAATCTCCCTGATTTAGACCAATATTGGGGTCCATAGCTATCCATGTCAGATGATTATTTGTGTACTAATGCACATTCAGCTTTCATTGTAGCAGATTTGTGGCATCTCTGGTCTATATAAAAACATACAGCTTTCATTGGGCTAAAAAAATTTTTTCCGTAGTTGGTCTGAAACCAAAATGCAAATCTTGTTTTTTTTAAAACTATTTCAGAATTGTTTACTATTTCAGAATTTATGGTAACTGATGCCTCAAATTATTTTTTTGTTTGAAATTATCATTTTTTCTGGGTTTCTCTAAAAAAATCCGAAATGCATTAAAATTGCTCCCAAAAATTTAATGCACACAGCCTACCATTCCTATGGGGAAACATTTTTCAATCCTTATTATACAAGGTTTTATTCCTTATTTAGTATATATAGTATTTCTTAGTCGACCCATCCGATGGTTCTACTGACAGATAAGATAACAGGACCTAATTAACCTTTCAGTTCACTAATACTCAGTCAGAATTG
The DNA here is from genome assembly GCF_039555335.1 of Amphiura filiformis. Taxonomy (NCBI): domain Eukaryota; kingdom Metazoa; phylum Echinodermata; class Ophiuroidea; order Amphilepidida; family Amphiuridae; genus Amphiura; species Amphiura filiformis. Next base: position 51,325,161 of record NC_092628.1, on the reverse strand, counting down.
CTAGCCGAATATATGAATGTTATGATCATAATGGCTACATCATATAAGTATGTTAATGAAAGGTATGGATGTTATGATGGCTACATCATTTAATGAATGTTATGATGGCTACATCATAAAAGTCTTTTAATGAAAGCTATGAATGTTATGATGGCTACATCATATAAGTCTGTTAATGAAAGGTATGAATGTTATGATGGCTACATCATAAAAGTCTGTTTTGAAAGGTATGAATGTTATGATGGCTACATCATATAAGTCTGTTAATGAAAGGTATGAATGTTATGATGGCTACATCATATAAGTCTGATAATGAAACCACAAATAAAAATATAAAATAATGAAAAATGTCTCGGTTCATTTTGTTAATCTCTCACTCCCCTATCATGTCCTTGGGCAAGGCACTTTATCCTCATTGCCTACTGGGGGATGGGGTTGGGTTGGGTTGGATGTTTGTATAGTTGTTTGTTTCAATGTTGCAATATTGGCGCTGATTTAGCTGCTGCCTGCAAATTGCATTGTGTCTGTTTAGTTGTGTTTAATGTACAATTCTAGCAATTTGACCTGCGGGTCACCATTAGAGTTTGAAATAAAACCTTCCTTCCTTCCTATATCTCTATCCCCTCTCTTCGCCCTCCAGTCCAATGGCATGCAAAGGTTTTCAAAAGTGGGGCATGTGTATAGATTCCCAGACTGCTCAAAAACAAAATTGGTAACACAAAATCTCTGATGTGTCTCTTTCTTGAGGGCTGTTTTTTGGCCCATCCAAGTAGGATGCCAATTCTCGCTATTCGCAATAAGTTCTCCAAATTATTCCTCTTTGTCATGCGATCCAGAAAAAGTATACTTTTACCTATCTGTGCCATTCCCTGATGGGAGTTATAAGCGGAAAGGTCAGAGGTCACCATTTGATCTCCACAGGGTCAAAACCTGAAAAATACTCCTGATTTTTATGAAAATTGTCTTCTATAAACAATTAAAAGAAGATAGTTTGCTATAGCTAGGATGTTTTGTTACCATGGTAACGTGGTGACAAAGGTCATTGTCTATTGAATCATAATAGACCTTAAACATGTTGGATTTTAGGCCTAATCTTCATCCTACTCATCAGAGGACTTCATCACGTATGACTGATTAGTACGAGGAACCCATACCGTAGTAGCTCTGCACAACGGTATGGGACGACGTGTATACAAAAAGCTAGTGCAACGCAATTGCATGGTTTCAATTAGAGTTTGCACTAAAAAACCAGGCTCCTGTAGCTTAAATAGTTGCATGTTTGTCATAATATTAATTACACAGCTTCTTGTATTTCTTACCTAAACTTCTATGCTTGAAATTGTAATAAATACTCCATTATTTTATCCAGAATAAATAAAAATTCATTAGCACATGATCCAAGTCGGCGCACCAAAACTGAGATGGCACTTCAGTGCAAACTTAGATAGGGCGTCACCAATAACGAAAATGTCATACCGATAAATGATGTGTCTGTTTGCCCGTTTTTCTAAGTTTGCGTTGCGAACTAATGACTGATATGGTCATCTGATCCACTTTCCCGGCAAACAAGTTTGAGTGGTTTCCGGTGTTCCTTAGTCTCTTTTGCAGACTTCAGTAGTGGAGACTGGGCACCAATACCCTAAACAGAGAGGAGAGCACATACCTCTTAAGTCAATTTGAGACTATTCATGTATTTTTGTGAAGATCGGAGCATTTTTCAGGTTTTGACCCCTGTGGAGGTCAAATCGTTACCTTGGACATTTTTGTTTATAACTCCAGAAGAGTATGTCACAGCATTGGTAAAAGTCACAGTACACTGTGGGTAAAAGTATACTTTTTCTGGATCGCCATGAAAAGAGGAATAATTTGGGGAACTTTTCAACAGCATTTGAGCAGTTTGAATTTTGACCTCTGTATGAACTTTGACCCGCCAATTCTCAAAATGCTCAGATCCAGTAAACTTATTTTTGAAGTTATTTTTCAGTTCCATCTGTCCACCAAAGATCCTTATTAGCTCTAATTTTTTGAAATAGTACAGCAACTTTCATTTTATCACTGATTTTGTCACTTATTTTGAAATAACAAAGCCATTTGAAACAATTTTGAACAAAAAATTAATGTTTGAGGCTTCTTAATTGGCTCTCACCCAAAGCCTTAGGACCTTTCCATCAAAGGTCATATTCTCATCCTATACCCCCACCTAGGCTACTTTAGGTCCAACTTCCATCTCTCACCCAGCCCGCTGACCCCACAGCATTTTGTACAGTTTGCCCTCACCGAATGCTCAAAATTATAATCTCACCAGTCACCAAAAGACCCCATATTTTTTATATTTTGCTCTCACCGAATGCCCCTACTGTGAAAGTGTCAGCTCTATTATAATAGACCCTACACCGATATCCATTTTTGTCTCGCGCGCCTGAATGTTCAGGGAGAGACTTAGTAATCACTATGGTGTGTGTGTGTCCGTGTGGGGGGTGTGTGTGTGCGTGTGTGCGTGTGTGTGTTCGGAAAAAGCTTGTGAACGCGTTATCTTGAGAACCGTAAGTGCTATGATGATGAAACTTTATAGGGGGTAGCATGACCAGAGGGTGTCGACCTGATTAGATTTTGAGCGTAAAATATGGTAATTAAGTACCTAATTTGCATAATTTATGCGTAATAAGCAAAATACCTTGTGAACAGATTATCTGGAGATCGGTATGGGGTACAGTGACGTAACTTGGTGGGGAGTAGCGTAGCCAGATGTTCTCGACCTGATTAGATTTTCAGCGCAAAATATGCTAATTAAGTACCTAATTTGCATAATTTATGCGTATTTGATGCGTATCAAGCAAAAAAAACCTTGTGAACAGCTTATCTGGAGATCCGTAGGGGGTACAGTGACGTCACTTGGTGGGGAGTAGCGTGGCCAGATGTTCTCGACCTGATTAGATTTTCAGCGCAAAATATGCTAATTAAGTACCTAATTTGCATAATTTATGCGTATTTGATGCGTATCAAGCAAAAACCCTTGTGAACAGCTTATCTGGAGATCCGTATGGGGTACAGTGACGTAACTTGGTGAGGAGAAGGGCCAGAGGTTCTCGACCTGATTAGATTTTGAGCGTAAAATATGGTAATTAAGTACCTAATTTGCATAATATATGCGTAATAAGCAAAATACCTTGTGAACAGATTATCTGGAGATCCGTATGGGGTACAGTGACGTAACTTGGTGGGGAGTTGCGTGGCCAGAGGTACTCGACCTGATTAGATTTTCATGAGGTCAAAGGTCACATACAAGGTCAAAGGTCAACTGAGGTCACCAAATCTTTTAATAATTAATTTTCAACTGTGCATCACATATCCCAATAACAGCTTGATCGGTCATGTAATTAAGGAAATATGACGACTTTAAGATAGTCGCTTTGTAAAGTATAGCAAAGTAGCACTTTCAATGAGTGATAACTCGTAAAGGAAGCATCTTTCTGTTTTGATTTATTTGATGAAATAGTTCTTTGGTATTGCCAAATTTGATTTTTCAGCGCAACATACTTTTTCCAATTTCGTGAGGTCAAAGGTCACATACAAGGTCAAAGGTCAACTGAGGTCACCAAATCTTTTAACAATTAATTTTCAACTGTGCATCACATATCCCAATAACAGCTTGATCGGTCATGTAATTAAGGAAATATGACGACTTTAAGATAGTCGCTTTCCATGTAAAGTATAGCAAAGTAGCACTTTCAATGAGTGATAACTCGTAAAGGAAGCATCTTTCTGTTTTGATTTATTACTTTGATGAAATAGTTCTTTGGTTTTGCCAAATTTTGGAAGGTCATTACGGGGTCATCCGAGGTCACTCAGGGTCATCTGAGGTCAAGTTATTAAAAACTCGTATGGGCATGAAACTTGGTGGGTACAGTCATCATTTAAAGCCAAATTTTGGAAGGTCATTTTGGGGTCACCAGGGTCATCTGAGGTCAAATTAGTAAAAACTGTCGTATGGACATGAAACTTGGTGGGTACAGTCAACATTTAAAGCCAAATTTTTGGAAGGTCATTTTGGGGTCACCAGGGTCATCTGAGGTCAAATTAGTAAAACTGTCGTATGGACATGAAACTTGGTGGGTACAGTCAACATTTCAAGCCAAATTTTTGGAAGGTCATTTGGGGTCATCTGAGGTCAAATTAGTAAAAACTGTTGGATGGACATGGAACTTGGTGGGTACAGTCAACATATAAAGCAAAATATTTGGAAGGTAATTTCGAGTCACCAGGGGTCATCTGAGGACAAATTAGTAAAAACTCGTATGGGCATGAAACTTGATGGGTACAGTCAACATTTAAAGCCAAATTTTTGGAAGGTCATTTCGAGGCCACCAGGGGTCATCTGAGGTCAAATTAGTAAAAACTGTCTTATGGGCATGAAACTTAGCACGAGGGGTACAGTCAACATTTAGAGCCAACATTTTAGAAGGTCATTTCAGGGCCACCAGGGTCATCTTAGGTCATATTAGTAAAAACTGTTGCATGGGCATGAAACTTGGTGGGTACAGTTACCATCGGCCAGATAATCGTGCCCAGCCGATAACCGCCAAATTCATTTACCTCTCTACCAACAGTTATCGCAAAAGCAGGTGGTCACAAAAGCAGGCGAGACTCGTGGTTCGAGAACCGCCTTGTATATTAAAGTGAGCCCCCCCCCCCTGCTATGAAGCTACTGAGAACAATAGCAACTTTTTTTTTACTAACCGAATGAACACACGAGCGGGATGAGGCTATATGATTGGAAATGCCCTTTTAACAATGATTAAGCCTAAAAGTTCCAACTCAATAATAGGCCTACACAATTATTGGAGGCCCTGTGTCACTGGGAAAATTGTCCAAAGTTGTCCAAACTGCGCAAAGTTGTCATTCGACTTTGTGCAATTTTGTGCAAGCGCATTAACCTCGAGCAGGTTTTGCACAATTTCATGCAACTTTATGAAAAGTTTACACAACTTTGATATAAAATTGGATCGATTGAGCCCATATTTATTGGTCGAGCTATGAGTTTTAAAATATTGGACGAGACGGAGTCGAGTCCAATATTTTAAAACACATAGCGAGACCAATAAATAGTGGGCGAAGCATCAATTTTATCATGTTTTGGATCCAATATTTTCACACACTTGGATGCATCAAAACATAATAATGGTCAACTGCAACTTTGCAAATTATTTAGGCAACTTTTGGAAACTTTGCAAAATGTTTAGGCAACTTAATGTAACTTAAACTTTGATTTATTTTAACAATTTTGGGCACTTTCCCCTGTGACATAAAGTGGGTTTGCCATTTGACAGTGTTTTTTTCTGTCTGACTTAACTTGTTTGGATTTTTAAGAATGGTGATATATTTTAAATTATTTGGAATAGAAGTAATTTTGTGTAATACCTCTCAATCAAATTTTAGGCTAAAATCTCACAAGTTGGTACACTTTTATTCATATCAGAGAGACCTGTAGGTTCGAGATGCCTGTGGCATATATCCAGGGTTACTGATGAATAACAACTATGTTTAAAGGATGATTTCGTGATCCTAGCATCCTCTTTTTATGACATTTTTTTTTTTTTTTCCACGAAAAAAGCTTTATTCCCAAAATTTCAGTTGATTCCGATTTTGTGTTTGCGAGTTGTGCATGATTATGTGTATTACACTGCTCCAGAGTCCACTGCTGTAATTTTTGTTCTGGTATACAGATGTGTTAAAACGAATTAATCTGCAAGAAATATTTGGTACATAAACATCATCAGTGTAGCCAGAGGTATCCAGTGGTATAAAAATCTCAATTTTTTTGGGAGAAAAGTGGGGAGATGAGGCTGTGGATCACGAAATGCCCTTTTAACAATGATTAAGCCTAAGTTCCAACTCAAAATAGGCCTACACAATTATTGTCAAAAGTGACAGTGGTTAAATTATGCTGACCAGGCTGCATTCGACTTTGTGCAATTTTGTGCAACTCAAGTGCATTAACCTCGAGCAGGCTTTGCACAATTTCATGCAACTTTATGAAAAGTTTACACAACTTTGGGCAACTTTGCTAATTATTTAGGAAACTTTGCAAAATGTTTAGGCAACTTAATGTAACTTAAACTTTGATTTATTTTGACAATTTTGGGCAATTACCCCTATGACATAAAGTGGGTTTGCCATTTGACAGTGGTTTTTTCTGTCTGACTTGTTTGGATTTTTAAGAATGGTGATATATTTTTAATTATTTGGAATGGAAGTAATTTTGTGTAATCACTCTCAATCAAATTTTAAATTTTGAGCCAAAATCTCACAAGTTGGTATCCCTTCACATCAGAGAGACCTGTAGGTTCGAGATGCAGGTGCATCATCCAGGGTGGGTGCATCTGTTTTGGTTGAAGCACGTCCTCTCGGAGAAGGCAATAAATGGTCCACGGTAGTTTATTTTGATAATTCTATGCGTACAAACATTCGCCTTAGGTATCACCAAAAATTATTGCGCTTGCGCACTGTTTCGCGACTGTTTCGGTACAAATTGCAAATGGCGACAGAAGATAAGCCGTCAGTGCAATTTTTATCAACATTTTGACGGCTGAAATTGTTCTTTCTACCACTTACAGAGAGTGCAACATCTACGAATAAGTAACCAATCGCTAGTATCTTTAGCATCGAGAGAAAACTGAGCTACAGGATTCTTCGGTAAGTTGATAGAGAGCGAAAAAGCCGGGGCGAAAGGCGAAATAATTATGACTATTTTTTGTAAATTCCATCATCCGATTCCATCATGTAATATGCAATGAATGATATTGGTATATTTTATTATTTATTACTCGAGCTCGCTGAACGAACTCTAACAAGATCTGTAAAGTACCGTAGTGAGTAAATTAATTAATCATACAATCACAATAGGATAGTTTCTATTCTAAATTAATTGCATACGTAGTTTCTTCATCTATACATGTATAACTTAAGCTAAAATAATAGTTTCTCAGAGCTCAAGGCACGCAGTGACAATTGCGTCGGCGTACAACGCCTACCACGTACGTTTTGGGTGTATTCGTTTTGGGTAGCGCTGCATTTCCTGTGCATGCACAATCGATCGTGCTATCGTGTCATTCCACTAAACTTGCGAAATTACGCAGTGCACGCAGCGCGCAGTCAGCCCTCGAATTAAGGATCTGAAGGGGCACAGCAACTTTTTTAGGGCAAGTTGATAATTGCCTTGCATTTTCACTGAAAAGGCAAGGCAGCACAGCAGTTTGTAATATTTCAAGAGGGCATCATGGCAACTGTTAAAAATTTGAGAAGCTAGAAGGGCACCATGGCAATTTCTCAAAAAGTGAAGAAAACACACACAAACATTGATACATGTAGATAGATTATTTTATAATGAAGGGGAAGGGCTAGACTCGCTGAGTCTCATGGACGCCGTTCCTATGTCCATCAGACTCGTATTTCCCATTTTGGATGTCAATGGGAAATACACACTTAACGATTCGGCGCCAAGTTAGAAACTTGAAAAAAAATCTTTAAAATTTTATCAATGTATATAAAAGTGGTACCAACCTTATTGTGCTTGCTAATTTAAGACTCGGTTGAAACAAAATTAAGGATCGAATGCATTTTAGTGTCCAAAAAGGCAAAATTATCGTCAAAGTTCTGCCGAAATCGGCACCCTTGCGAAGGGTTCAGAATTCACAAATCAAAAACACAAAATTACAACTTTAAACATACTATTGGCAAAAGACATTATTACCAAACAAAACAGAATAGAAAATTTGACATCATTTTCTCAAAATATTGAAGAAATTTGCTCACTAGACATCGAAAAAGTACGCAATCCAATTCCCGTTCAAACGCGTGAGAAACTGAAAGTGCATAATCCCGACTAGGGAAGGGCTGGGGCACCGACTGCAAATTCATTAGAGGGCCAGCAAGTGATGACTGCCTGGCTTGGGTAAAGGACATATTTTGAGGGCATTTTTAATACGGCAGTGGGTTGGGCACCCACGGCAAAATGCCATGGGTGCCGTGGGTTAATTCGAGGGCTGCGCGCAGTACATTCATGCTCTCGTGATCGAGAAATTATTACGCAATCATCATAATATGCTTGGACCGGCATTGCCATGCATGCATGACATGATCGTGATGTTACGGAATATTGTAGGCCCAGAATTAAGAATTGACACAAAAAAAAATTCATTGACCTGGTCCAAAATAGGCATATCTTGCTCAAAAGATACAGTTGACTCATTGAAATAACTTTCATCCAAATTTCAACATAACAGAATAAATAACCTCCAGTGCAAAAAATTGCACTGCTGTCCGACCGAAAAACGATAGCAACGCACTCTAGCATCAAATGCGTAACTATCTTGTGCAAATTCGAAGCTAGAGTTCTCGAGTAAATTACAATGTCCATTGAAGTAATTCTTGCACTTTTCGCTAGTGATGTGGTCGACATGCCTTATGTCGACATAATGTCGACGTCGGCACGTATGCCGACATGTCGACATCAAAAAATCATGTCGACAAAAAAATTTTTTTTTTTTTAAAATTCAAAAATATTTTTTTGGCCAGAAAAAAGTTATAGGTTTCAAACTGACTTGTTATTCAAGGTTGAAACCAGAGAAATACTGCTACTAAAAAAAGAAAAATGCCAATTTTTTTTACAAAGTTGATGAACTTGTACATTTTGATTACCTTTGCTTCTATTGAACAGTCAGGGACACATTGAATTAGTATGCATTGCTAGCTGTTCAATAGAAACAAAAGTAATTAAAATGTACAACTTTTTCAACTTTGTAAAAAAATTGGCATTTTTTTTTTTTTTGAGTAGCAGTATTTCGCTGGTTTCCAACCTTGAATAACAAGTCAGTTTGGGCCTATAACTTGATTTTCTGGCCAAAAATATATATTTTTTTATATGTCGACACACTGTCGACGCCGGTATTAATTATATCGACATGTCGACAATAAAAAACGGTGCCGACCACATCACTACTTTTCGCATATGTATTATTATTAATACGATCAGGCCTGGAAATAAGTCGGTCTGAACCAGGAGCCAAACATTTGAAAAAGCGGCTCCTAGTCCTGGTCCTGTAATTTTCTAGTGAACCAGGAGCCATTTTTAAAGAGCCAGGAGTCATTTTTCTGAAAGTATCAAAATGCTTATTTTTGTTATTTCTACAGCTTTCAATGCTCACCTGAGACGTTTAGATCCATGTTATTTGTTTTAAACTTATTATATTATTAATTATTGCCACAAGTTAACAAATAACAAGTTATAACAACATTATTATATCTGCAGTTAAAAACTATGAGTCTTGTTTTGTTTTATTTTATTTTATTTTATTTTATTTTATTTTATTTTTATTAATGTAAATCTATTGACTAAAATCGAGACTCTATTCTATTTCATTTCATTTCATTTCATTTCATTTCAATTTATTTCAATTTATTTTATTTTATTTTATTTATTTTTTCATGATTTTAGGCAAATTGTAAAAAAAATATAGATCTAGAAACAATGTCGGCAAAATTCAAGATGGCCGCCTCCATGATCGCGATCATCGTGATCACCTAACCAGAAAACAAGGCAAAATACTGCCAAAATTATGAGCCCTGAAGGCAAATATCAAGGAAAATTGGTGAAATATTAGGTAAAAGATAAGATTTGGCACTGCTTTTTGTTGAAAATACATTGGATATGGCCAATATTTTGAGTGGAAATGAGCTTGCCTGACGAAGTTTTACTGGGCCATTTCCTGAGCACTGAGTGATGGAGCAATACTGGTCACATATACCGGGCGCAAAATACAGATTTTCTCTGGCGCCTGGGCATATAATTCTGGTTGGATCCAGGCGTCAAAACTTGGTAACCGTAAATTGAGAAAATATTCTAGGTATGACTTGTTGTGCTAGGGAAATCTATGCCTGGTCAAGCACCTTCACAGACCCAAACGTACTGAGCTATTATATAAAAAGAGACATGTGATGTAGTAGCCGACAAGTGCATCGTTTTGATATGGACGTTGGACGGACACAAAATAACAATGGATGGCTAGTATCCCGGATTCCTGGCCTGTCAATTTAAGCTTTATGAGAAGCCTATTTTAGTTGCAAAATGCAGGGTTGTTTGATTTAAATCAACTTTTTAATTTTGTTACCATTATGTTAATTTCTTTCTTTACTTCATTCCTAATGTTTCTACAACTTTTGAATACGGTACAATTATGATACCTCTATATGCTGTCAATTTATCTATATTGCTAAAAATTCATTTTGAAGACCTGTACAGAATTCAACAGGTTTTTTCCCAAAGTTTTTCTTTGAAATTTTCATATAAAAACGTATACATGTAAAACATAAATATAAAACATTTAACATAAATTCCTGGTAGGATTGTGCATATGACTAGCATTCCACTGGTATCATGGGGTATAGCAGTTCTTGGAATAAAAAATTTAAAAGAAAAATCTGATTTAAATAAAAAATAAAAAAGATCAACAACCCACAGAGTGGCTTGTTAATTGTGCTAATTATTCACATTTTGCTGAAAATGTTCTCGATTTCTCACATATATGCATAAAGGGGGCGATATTTAAAATTGTATGCAAGTTTGAAGACAATCCATATCCTAAACTGATTGGGTTAGTGTTTACCCCTCCCCCCTTTAAAAGACCAACATGAAAAAGCAATGTGGACAGGTGACAACTGACAAGAAACTTGGAATCAACTTTCATTAGCCTACATGTATGTACATGTACATGTACCTTGATATTCTGCTAATTACCACTACTGTTCCACTAATTGAGTCTTATCTATTATGATTTTGTAGGACAGTGAGCTGTGACAGAGGAGTGGAGCCGATTCAGGAAAATCTAGAATCTTTGATTAGTGGATTGGATTGGATTTCCCTTCAAAATTTTCTACTTAAAATATTTTTATTTTCTACTACTATAGCCAACTAGGTAAGTAAGTTTTAACTCTTTTTTTTCCAACCCTGATGCTCTGGCTTACCTGACTTTCAAAATCCAATTTTGGGTGATTACATAGCTTACCTGCTGATGTGATAAAACAACATTTGAGTTTATATTTCCTAACTATCGTTGTGGTTCAGACTTGCAAGTTTCACAATAGATAAAACATAGTCAAGTCCTATCTGCTTGCCTGGTGGTCTCCAGGAAGCTCCTTCCCGGGAAATTGTGGCATTTGGAAGGAAAGTTTCTTTTCAAAAAAGAAATATGGTATTTTTGGTTGATGTGTTGTCGATAAATAATTGTTGATTGTTGTTGATAAATAATTGTTGATTGTTGATCCTCTGTTGACATACAGTTGTATTGAATCAATATATGTTTAGACTTGAGAATGTTCTCAAAAAATCTAGTCAAAATCCAGTCGAAATCAGTGCTGTACGGTGCAAAAACTGATTGAGGAGCCAATGGCTCCTAACTTTATAAATTTAGGCGCCCAAATTTTGCTCCCCAAGTAAAAAAACTGAGGCGGCAACTCATCATATAATTCCAACCACTCTAAGTCATTCTGCCACAATGGTTTAAATTACGCTCAATTTTGAGTTTTTTAGGCTTACTTCCATTTCCAGTTCCAGGTTCCCCTAGATTCATATCAACTGCTGTTGGATTCCCTGATTTAATTGTTTAATCCTCCTTCTCCTTGTTCCCCAAAAGGTCCATCAAATTCAAAGTTCTTTTTGATTTTGATGCCATCTTGAGTACGATTAAATCCTTTGACCTATCCTATAGGCCTATTGACTGCACGCAATACATACAGAATACTTTATGACCAGGGGCTTCCCTGTCACAGCCATGGGCGTTGAATGTTCATAGCTGCGCTGTACTCAATCTATGTACATTCCCATTGAATGCTACATAAGTCCATACACAGCATGTACAGTGTAGGTCTATATGTTTTCTAGAAAGTCCCCATCGAGACGTCATAATAATGCATATAGCCGTACATGCGCACTATTGAATGCTATGTTATGTACATGTTTTGTATTTGCTGGCAATTAAAAGCTTCAACAGTTGGTCGCCATTGGCGCCAGGGATTGAAGGTTTAGTCGCATTCGAAAAAATCTGGTCGCCAATGCGCCTAAAATGGTCGCACCGTACAGCACTGGTCGAAATCCATGCCAAATACCACACGTACCTTATACTTCCAAGTTCCGCTGTTCCGCATTACGTATCAAGCGTGGATTAGCGAGATTCTCAAACCCAGAAGTAAGATTGCAACTTCTCGCAAGTGGGGTTGGTTCAGGGAAATGTCCCTGCTCATGTCATTCTAGTCTGAGACGAATTCGTCTCAGATTCTAGCATCACTGCTTGCTTGTCTTGCAAATCTGTAGAGCTTTAATTTGTGACAGCAATTCATGTCGATATGTTGCCGCAGGGTTGGTGCGAATCATGATTTAAATCAAATGATTTTTTTTTTTTAATCACTGATTTAAATCAACTTTTTCAGTTTTTACCGTTTTTGATAAATTTAAGTTAATTTCTATCTTGAATTGCCTGTTTTACTTCATTTGTAATGTTTCTACACCTTTTGGATACAATTAAATACCTCTATGATGTCATTTTATCTATTGATAAAAAATTATTTTTAAGGTGCAGTATTCAACAGGTTTTTTCCCATGATTTTACCAAATTTTTTCTTTGAAATTTTCACATCTGAAAACATGTTTTGATTTTTTGTAAATACCTGATAGGATTGTGCATATGTCTAGCATTCTACTGGTCTCTTTATCATGGGGTATAGCAGTTCTTGGGATAAAAAAAAATAAAAAAAATTGATTTAAATAAAAAAAATCCGATTTAAATCAAATAAATAGATTTGTTTGATTTTTTTAAAAAATCAAAAAAATCGCCAACCCTGTGTTGCCGAAATGTCAGGAAATATCAATGACCGCACTACTTACTACACAGGTATATTAAGTAATTCTTGGCCAAGATCGAACACTATGAACGCTAGTAGCTCCACGATAAACACACACGTACATAGCGCGGTACAGAAGAAAGCATGCACACGCCTTACATTGCCTACACGCTAAATACGCTACATGTCGCAATGTGCATGTTCCAGTTAATAGGCCAAGAAATACTTAATTTACCTAAAAATATATATTTAATTTATAATTAATAATACAATTATTCAGGCAACAGAATGAGGAGGTTCACCCAACATTCACAGCGAACCAAATCAGCCACATCCAATCTTGATCTTTTATTCTGAATTGACATGAATTTGTGACACAATCTGGTCCATGGGGGCCAATTTCCGGCCAAAGGCGGCAAATTTGAAATTGAGATAAAGGCAAAAATATGGAGTAAAAAAACAATAAAATATATACACATCACAAAGCTTCAGAACTTTAGAACCAAGTATGTATGCTAGACCTTTGGTGTTTTCAGTATATGATAGCCAAAAAGTACACAAATATGGATATAAAAATCAATGGAACACCACTAGCCCAGGTTCAGGAGTTCACATATTTAGGAGGGAAGCTCTGTCAAACGGGATCCTGCACCGAAGACGTAAAATTACACATTGGGAAAGCTATAGGGACTGTTCAAAAACTCCACAAGACATGGAGCGCCAAAGACATACAGAGAAGTACTAAGATCAAGCTCTACAAAGTACTAGAAACCCTCTCGATACTACTGTATGGAGCAGAAACATGGACTCTAAAGAAAGAAGATGAAAACAGACTTTCAACATTTGAAATGATGTGCCTTCGTAAAGTAATGGGAGTGTCACGTCTTGACAGGATCAGAAACACCACCATTAGCAAAACCCTTGACATGGAGTTTACCATCCTGGACAGAATATCAACAAAAGACTCCGATACTTCGGCCATATCCAGAGAATGCCACCATCACGTTTTCCCAAATTAGCACTTGAGGCACATATCCATCATAATCCATGGCAAACGCCCAAGAGGAAGACCACCAAAAAGTGACTGCCTGAAAGCAGACTGTAGCAAAGTAAACATCAGCTCTTTTGGTCGAAGCTAGCAGGCTAACTCAAGACAGAAGGAAGTGGCAGGACATCATGAAGCAGATGGCACCACTCAACCCCAAGTTGGAGTGAATGCCATAGGAAATAGGAAAATAGGATAGCCTATTTGTATTATTAAAGTAACTCAATTTTCAAAAATGCCCCCTTTGGCCCCCATGGAGCAGATTATGTCACATTTGAACATGTTTTATGCTAAATATTTTGCTCTCACAAATGTTAGCTATGACAAATTTCTTAGCAAATTTAATTTGTTACAGAGTAAATTATAGTGCACTTAAATGCAAATTTTATGTGTGTAAGGACTAAGGAATGTGGTTTAGAATATAAACATTAAAAAAAAATGAAACAATACCTGAACATCAATGAACCTCAAGCCCTAGCTGACTCCCCTGGAATACCAAAGTTAACCAAACCACACCATCCCAGTGTGAAATTTATTATATTTACTATTTCAATTCATTCTGATGCATCTGTAATTAGAATCACTAGATTGTTAGACTGCCCTCTGTGGCCGAGACATGTCGTCCCAATATGCTAATGAGGCTGCCTGCCTGCCTGATTGACATAATCCATGCAGTTGCCGAGGCTGACTACAGCAGTCTGATTGGACTATCGCGCCACATTCTGGTCTAGGTTAATCAAGTCTATGTTCATGTCAGTTTTCACTGTTAAAAATTACAGATTTACTTTCAATAATTTATTTTATTGTCATGTGGAAGCAAATTATAACTTGAAAACAGAAAATCCTCCTAGTTATATTGGAAAGATATTCAAAACAAGTTGTTTACAGATAAGGTGACATTTAACACTTTGAATTGCATTTGAGCATTGCACATGACGGTGTGTTTACTATTTGAAAAGGTTACATGTTCATGCATTTCTGTGTTCTGAAATATCCATTGGGGATCTGAGCTGTATTTGTGTAATTTAGGAATGGATTCTGATCGTTCTAACATACTTTTAAATGGGGATGGCCCTGGAAAATTTATATTTCTGAATGTAAGCCAAATTTCACACCATAATTTCTTTTTGTATAATTTAATACTATATCTGGAAGCAACATTTCCCTCCAAATTCCAAAAATTCCCTCTTGTATTATCGCAAAATTCTCTCTTCTGAAATAAAATGAACTGGGTCTGAAGTGAGTGAGAAAAAGTGAATTTTGCCTACCGTATATCATGTTTGTACATGTACCTGTAGTACAGAATAAATGATTAGCTGACTATAAACCAATGATATATTAGATGTGCATTGAAAACATCCTTCACCTCAGTCATGAGGAAAACCTTTCAATTTGTTTTTCTGTGCAAAGCACTGCATACTAATGATCAGGTAAGCTGCTCAGCTGCTCATGCCACCAATTTCAACATGAAGTTGGAACATAATCTAACATATGTATGCATGTAAGTGATTACTTAAATCTCTACCCTCCTCCCACCAGGAAAGCAGAGACTCTGCCAAGTGCCAACCCTTCTTGATCCTGTGGAAGTCTTCCTCATTTGCTGGCAATCTTCTGTCTTCTGCAGAACATTAATTAAATCTTCTGCATTTGCAGCCATCTGGCTAAATCATCTGCATTTACAGCCTTCTGGCTAAAAAATCAAAACAAAATCAATTATACGCCCACTGTCCTGTCCTTTTGCCAAAAAAAAAAAAAAAAAGGTTGAGTAGCCTTGGAAAGACATTTTAAGGGTCTCAAAAAGCTAACATCCCGGAGTTTTTCGGGGGGAGGGGGGGGGGGCGATCCCACGCAAGGGCCGCTGCCCTTGGTGCACATCCTAAGCTTTTTTACACTTAGCAGAAATCTTCTGCATTTACATGTATTCCAATGTTGGCAGCCATGGGAAAGAAACAGCTAATTCCTAAAAATGTGTATATTTCTCCCGGCCCTGACAGCGAGCAAAATTCATTTTGGAGGTGGGAGTCCAACAATTAGAAGTATTAGTCCCGACTACGTCTCATCCAATATTTTAAAACTCAGCGCAACCAATAAATTTTGTGTATTGGATTCAAATGATTACCATCCAATTTCATATTACTATTGTAACTTTTATGTAATGGTGGTGTTCTAGGCTAGACTAAATCCATCATTCGTCTACACTGCGCATGTACTTGTGTTATGCTTCGTAGTGACAACTGAATAACTTACCGACTCATAAAAATATTCTCTTGTGACTTTGGTTGTGCGCCATAGCGCGACTGACGAGCCACTTAAGGTGTTAAATCTCACTACCGTACCAAATATCACGCATTGTCAAAATTGTTGTCCCTACTACTACTACCCACACCCCCACTTCGTTTTATTCTCGAGCACCCTGACGTGGGTCAAAAATGAACAATTTTGTAGTCAGCAAACAATAATTCCGTCCCGGTACGCCACTGTTTGACAGTATCTCATGCCAGCAATTCCAAAAAGTTGACGACCATGATGTATAGTAGGTTAGTATTTTCATAGTCCAAATGGATCTTGATCAATAGTCTCGTGTAAATTGTAAATAACCTATAGAGGCTACCAACTCTCATACCCAATAATATCTTCTCAATTTGTTGGTCTGCTCATAAAAGCATTAGGATTGTTTTGACAGTTTTGAAATGCATACAATACATTGGGCTTGACATATAAAAAGGTATTTGTGTTGTTTACCTCCCGACAGAAAGACCTGGTGGCACAATGTAAATGTGGATGAACTGAGTGAAATGCCTGGTACCATGGTATGACATTTTGTGCATTGTAATCTTGTGTAATGTTTTAAAAAATGATCAAGAAAGATGAAATTGTGTTTAGTTCTGCACATTGACAAGAAACTAACGAAAATAACGAGAAAGTTACCGTGTTTATTTTCTGATATGTGATCATGGCAAGCTCAGAATCAAGTGTAGACCTAATTATTATGTGATAATGTGGTAGGGTCCTAGTATTAGGCAGGCTTTTTTAACAATAAGAAATGGATGGCATCAACCTTATGATTACTACTAGAATTAAATGCAACATAATAATTTGTTAGTTTGTAATTAGTTTGTAATTTTGCTTTGTACTAAACACTGTGCCCTGTGTATGTGTGCAGAACCCTATCATTCTGCTGCCCTTGTAGTGTTTGTTTACAGGCATTAACCCACTCAACCAAATCCTGAACATCTAAAAATAGCAAGTCTCAAGGTCACAATTGGAGTTGGATACAGTATACCCGCACCTGAACAAGTACATGTATTGTTTCAAAAATGTAACATGTTAAAGGGAAGGGTAACTGAGAAATTACAACTGACATTGGTAAAGTAAAAGTGGGCCTACATGTATATGAACAGTGTTCGAAATAAGGAAAAAAATGGAGGTTCTGCAGACACCGTTAAGCATAGATCCTGCAAGTCCTTAATTAAAGTTGGCCCAAAAATCTGTATTGAAAGCAGAAATCTGCTACCTTTCAAATTCACAATTCTGATCTTGTAGATCAGGTCCCCTGATCGCAATGCCACCGAATATAATATTATTATTGCGCGGAGCGCAGACCAGCCACCGAGCCCACCATGGTAACTGGAGTGCAATTGTTTATTGCCAGGGATTGTCACATCCAGCACTGAACAAGTGCTGAGGCTGTACAATGATTTATACGGGGGCGTTGTTATTAGACGTCATTTTTAGAATGATTATTCCCGTCAAAATCATATATAGGTAAGCTTAAAACTCATGCTGAAATGATGAACTTACAAATGTAGGAACGATGACTTCCGTTTCCTTTCCAGGTTTATAATCAGACTTTCACCAAAATTATCGATTGTGTGTGCACCTTGGTAAGCTTACTACACAAGATAGCATGGAAATATCAGCATTTTTGAAACATCGTTTAATTGAAGGGGGCGACTATTCACCACTTTTCTCTGAAGAAGGAACCTCCTGTTTTACACAGTAATAACCAATCATGAACCATTGGGAGTTTGATTCGAGACAAGATCGGCAGAGTGAGCAGACGCGAACTAGTTTCTTAATATCTCCGACAGTCTACTTTGCTGACAAGGTCACTCATAGAATTAAATGGTGAAAGCTACAAGACTGTAGATGGTATCAGTGTCATCACTGCATCAAATGTCATGAAATTGATTCTTAACTAGACCTTGGCAAGGTATTCAGTTGCTCAAGCAAAATAGACTTTGAAGAATTACCATACCATGATCTAATAATATAAGTTTTGATGACATTTAAAATTGAAAGAAAGGTTGATGTGTGGCAGCATCCCTTTGGTACCGGTATTTTTCAAGTTTTTGAAATAAAAAGATTGTAGTGTCCAGGGCATATAAATGTGCTGCAGAGAACTAATCGGGATCAATTGATTTGAGAAATTATGCAAACTTAAATTGCAGAAATCGATGAAATATAAGGGAAGAAACCAAAATTACCCCTATACCATTTTTCACCCTGATTTGGCAGTGATGTTAGTTGCATTTCTGTGGGCGCAGCCTCAAATCACTAGTGTTCATTCAAAACGCAGTTGTATACACGCACATGCTTAAAAACGCTGCATAGATGCGCGAGTGAAACAGCTTTTTCCACGCATTGACGTCACTGCCACATCAGGGTGAAAAAATGGTATTGTAGTATGATGATAGGTCCGAGCATTTTACCAAATATAAAATCTTAAGAGGGTATCCAACCAACCCTACAGGCCCATATGGTAGTTTAATAATGATTGTTAATAGACCATAATTCATTTTATATTTGTTCATTTGCCTCTAAGCCAATCCATAAATAACTGCGCATCAGTTATTTGGGGGGCATTTTCAAAAATCTTAACATTTCGCCTTTGAAACCTAGGAATATCCCAAGGGCTCTGGGCCCAAGGGATATTCTGAGTTACATGTACAAAGCAAACTGTTTCACAATGCCTGACATACTGATGCCAAGTTATAAAACCGAATTCATAAACGTCACTTTTTGACTCCTAACTTAACCCACAGATAGTGGTTTGCTGTCAGATGATATCTGTCAGGGGTTAATTTAGAAAAGAAAATGCATAAATGAGCTTTTTTTGGTACCCCAGGAATGGACCCTTAGACCCCTTGCGTTGCGTGCCAAGCACAAGATCACAGACCGACCGACCAACCATTAGCGGCCACAGGAGGTTTTTCTGGCCCGGTCAGCGATTTCTTACATATGTGACTTAGGGTGATTGCATCATATGGATTCACAGGGGATGCATGCATGTGTAGTGGATTTCCTTGTAACATTTTTGTATGTTAAGGGGTAGTACACCCATGGCCAATTTTGTGCCTATTTTTGCATTTTTCTCAAAAATTATAGCACATTGGTGACAAGTAAGATATATGTATATTATAGGGGCAAGGACTACAACTACTGCGCTGAAAATTCAGCAACTCAAGTCAAGTAGTTATTGATTTATTGATCAAATATTGGTTTTCCCTCATTTTTGACTGTAACTCCACAACTGTTGTCTGTGCTGAAATAAAAATTTCCAGTGCAGTAGTTGTAGTCCTTGTCCCTACAATATTACTAATCTTACTTGTCACAATACGTTATAATTTTTTAGAAAAATGCCAAAATAGGCACAAAATTTGGCAGGGGTGTAGTACCCCCTTAATGTTTGTAACTCAAATCAATTTTGGTAAATAATTGATGCATGTTTTATGTTGGTCTGCTAGGAAGACATCCTTGGACTTATCAACCAGTTGTAAGCCATGTTAATGGCACAATCAGATTTTGATATTATTTATAAGCTGAACATATTGCAGACATTCTGTGAAACATAGTGATGGTAAACCTAACCGAACCGAACCTGTGGAGGTTTTTTGCTATCGGAATTGAAAGAAAAAGCAAAAAAGGAGAGAAGATTCAACAAAGAAGTCATTTGGTACCCCTGGGATTAAAACCTAGGACCCCTCAATGAACAAAGAAGTCCCTTGGTACCCCGGATTTCGAACTGTTGACCCCTTGCATGCTACGCAGAAGATCACCGACCTGTAACCACAGGGTTACGCTGGCCTGGCCAGCGATTCCTGGGTGTATATGACTTACTTTTGTGAGACTCGGGTCAGTTAGGGATAATAACATTCGTAAGAGCATAGGAATAACCATAGGACATACATAGTGTCGCAAAATTCATGCTACTATTGTAAGTAATAACAGGCAACACCCTAATAATAAAAATTATTACTTGAATCACATTGGTGGTTATTTGCAATATGCGGCCGACCGTTTGTTGCTGGATGTCTCATGTGAAATGTATTCTGGTGAATGTTCTCGGTTGATAATATACCAATGTGCGCACCCCCGACACACACAATAAATAAGTAATGAATGTTTTGTCAGTGTCCATGGCCAATAATCATTCAGGGGAATCAGACGCTCAATTACGTCATGTTTATTGAAGTTGATGTATGGATGTGCAGGTAATATTAGAACTGACACTGACTCCTTGTTGATTGAAAATTTGATAGAGGCTCATTATTGAATTATTAACAAGAGAATGGAATAGGTTTTGGAAGCATATAAAGTGTAATCTTCAGGCTCACGTAAGTTAATAAGGAAATAAATAAGTATTTGGGGCCAAAAGTAAGTAAAGTTAAAGCAAATAAATTAAAAAAGTAAAAAGTATATTTTGTAAATGAATGAATAAGTAAATCATTAAGTCGATAAATAAATATTTAAATAAATGGTAAGTAAGTAATCAGGAGTCGTAGCGTCATAGGGGCAGGGGGGAACGTGCCCCCCATTGATCTGAAATTTAAAAAAATCCCATAGGAAAATGGCTGAAAAATGGCTTGTGCCCCCCCCCCCCATCATGGTAGGTAGGCCAATAAGCAGCCCTCATATTAACTGTGCCCTTCCTGACTGCCATACTACCCTGAAAATACCGTATTGTTTGTAATAAACGCCCCGATTTTTCCAAAAGGGGGGCGTTTATTGGAAGTGAATTGTCATTGAAAAAAGCTTGAAAATCAGGTTCAATTTCCCGATGGTGCTCCTATTAAAAGGAGGGATTTACGACTATACATGATGGCGGCGCCCACTGAAAATGATATTTTTGTGGGAATTCAACAAAATTACACCTGTAAGTGCATGGAATTAGTGAAATTCTACCATAATTAGGCAATGAAATGGATGGGAGTTGAGTCATCACAGGTTTTGTCCATTCAATTTAGCGATCGTGACTGACATAACTGATGCAAGTTTTAAGCTTACCTACACGATATGCGATGGATGGCATGGAAATGTTTGCATTTTTGTCAATTTTTCACAGAAAAATTGTCAATTTTTCACAGAAAAATTGGAGGGGGGCGTTTATTAGAGGGGGAGCGTTTATTACAAACAATACGGTATGTCCTTTACCGATGGCAATCACTTGCCATGCCCCTTCATTATAAAATCATTAACGAGTAGCAAAACAAGGGAACAATACGAACATTTGGTACCAATTCCCCAGTCCAATTCACTCAATGTCGGTGTAAAATCCATGCCACTTAACCACACCTGAAGCGTGGTTCAGAGATGGATCTCGCTTTTAAACCACACCTGGAGCGTGGTCTAGTAAGATTGATCTCTTGTACTGGCTGTTGAAGGGCTAGCTGTCAGTTAATATTTTTAAATGTTTACGGTTTATTCATATTTAACAAATATTCTCTTGATTCCACATCTAAATGTGCTTTCAAAATATTAATAGATTGCATAAAATATTAATTGGTGAAAATTAGTGAAAATAGTGAAAGTACGAATAATAAAAAACATATACATCTAATGTAATATTAAGGTTCCCTGCACATAGAGAGTAAAATACAAACTGAGCTAGATTATGAAAACACGCTCTAAACTTAAAAAGCCTATTTTATTCGCAATGTCTTTTTAAAGATGTTTCTTGTTTTATTGGTCACACTGCTAATGAATTGTTTATATTTGTTCATTTTATTTTATTGAAAAGAACAAGTTGAGCGGAAACAAAGGTCAGGCAAACAAAACAAAAACAGTAATGAAGAGGTTAGATACGAACGAACACATTTATTTTTAGGTTACTGTGTATAAAATAAATAATAAAACTATCCATGTTATGATAACCAGGCTAACATGTGGTATGTTCTGTATAAAACATGCTGTTGTATGGCTGATAATATTTGATCCCATTGCTATTCATGTAAAGCGAAATCGGTAAATCCCCTTGCATGAAAGAATGGATAAGTTACAGTAGTAATAATGCAGTGGGTTGGGATTCTCTAGCCCGTTCTTCCTCCCATGTTCATCTGTGATTTTTGCCAGAGGCTGTGAAAAATCTGTGGAGGATGAATTCCAGACATGATACGAAGGGCAAAGTCGGAATATAGAAGCAAACAAAAAGATGAGAAAATAAGATGGGGAAAATATTTTGAGTAGTAAATGAGATGACGATACATGCTGCTGTAGTATGGGTATGTGACATGCCATATTACTTTGGGTATATACCTACCTGTACTGTGCTCTGTGTTTTATTTTATCGCATGTATTTTGACCGTGCTGTATCATAAGTATACAGGAAATAATGCAGATTATATGCAATACATGTAATTAGGCTCTTGACATTGTTGGTATTTATAATTAAATGCTCTTTTACAACAAAATCTCCAGTTTATTCAGTACAATAAATTGTGGGTATATTTCTTGGTGTATCACATACTTGTGTGTAGAGCTCAAAATTATCAAATGAACACCAGGATGACATTGAGTGTGAATTGTCTATTATAAACCTGCCATTCAGTGTTTTATAGCAATTCATGTACATCTATTAGTGTTTGGCAATTCATTTCAGATATTTCAAAGTTATATTAAAATGCTGTAGTGTAAAAAATATACATCTCAAATGTGTAATACAAAGATAAAACATCACTATAAGCGCGTTTCTATTGTGACCATTTACCGGTAAAGAGACGGACGGTTAAGGGATTAATTCTGCTCAATAGAAACTGACCTTCCTCGCTTTTTACCAGCAAATAGCGACGAGAGTTTACTGGTAATTTCCCTTGTTAAAACTTGTTAGTCCTGGACCCCTGCCACCCCCTACAAGTTTGGACCGAGTAGGGTAGCCCAAGTTGGATAAGGGATGATGATCAGGTGAGACGTCACCAGTTGGGTGATTCCATCGGGGGGATTTGTTATTAATTCATTTATGTGGGGTGGGACTAAATGACTTCTCGGGATCAATGCAAGAAGAAGTATCTTCATCAACATCGGAAAGGTAAGATCGCTCCGGTTAGGAGTCTACAACACATGTAAGTTTTGGACTATTTTAACACACTGAACCTCCACCCTCTCCCACCTAATTTGACAGAAATATGTATTGATCTCCATTGGCAAGGTGGGTGGATCCATGGTGTTCCAACAGAAAAAGACAAGATAGAGAAAGAGCTTCATATTTGGTACTAATACAATCTGAGATGATTTTGTTGTCTGGGATTAGGGAATCAAGACGATGATGCTTAAATCTGAACTGTGTGATTGAGTCAAAATTGATAAAATGTAACTTTTAAAACTTTTTCAAAAACTGATTCAAATAGTTTGATCAGCTCATAATCAGCAGGAATTAGGTTTTTACCACTATGCCAAAAAGTAGCTGATCTATTTATTGTGCGTGTCAAATAAAGTAAATGAAAGCATTGGATGTGAATAAAATAATTTGTGTTACTTCTGATGAGATGTCACAAGACATTTCTCAAAAAAAATTGATATTTAATAACAGGCCTCGAAATAAGCCAGAATTTCTGAGGGCCATTTGGGCCCTCAATTTTATATGCTTGAGGGCCCTTGCAAATTTTGTTGGGCCCAAATTTGGGCCATTGGTTTTAACCTATGAACCCCACAAATAAGTGAGAAAAATGGCAAGATTTTTGCGGGCAAATTTGGTCCCGCCAGATGTATCTTTTGCAGGCCCTTACTAATTTTCGGGGGCCGAGGGCCCTTGGACCCTCCTTATTTCGAGCCCTGGATATTAACCTGTGATGTTTTTAGGCCCGCCAATTACAAGCTGATCAAAACTATAGAAAACCATTTCCGTATAGGCCTACCCCCCCTCCAACCATAGAAAAGTGATAGAAATGCAGAGTGAGTTAATAAAATTGGCATCTGCTGTGAACCCTTACAATTGCAAAATTGCATGAACAAAACCTACTGTAAATTTCCACATCCATCCATCCATCCATCCAGTTCATTACCAAATTATAGAATTTTCATTTAGAGCACTACTTATGCATGAAAATGTAGGGCCTACTTACAAATGCAATTTTGTGGTGATAATTTTCCATATTGGTACCAATGATATCACCACAGATTCTATTACATGGTAGCCGCCATTTTGGAAATCTTGGTAAAAATAGAACTTGAACCAGGAAGTAAGTTGTGTTTCGCCATGGTTTCGCCGAGTTTACATACCTTTTTTTCATTAAAATTTTGCCTCTAGCCCTTTCCCCTCCCCTTTCGAAAATTTGCATGTCCTCGGGGCGTTTATTATGTACAGACAGTATGATATATGCTAAAATTGACATTTGAAGATTCATCACTGCCCTGGACAAATTGCCCAGTAGGAAATATGATCGGTAAGGCTACAAATTCTTGAGGGCTAGGTTAAAATTGTTCAGGGTTCACACCACAGTATCTGTAAACTTTAAAGGGACATTTATTTTATTTGGTAAAGGCACACAGTTCAAATCTCTCAGGGACTCTGCCATTACCACCCTCATCTGCCAGGGTGCAGTATTTTTTTCCTCATCAACATTTGCATGGCTTATAATTCTGTAACTGACTTCTAATTCAGACATTTGCATAATAAATTAATGAGTTAATTTGCATAAATGCTGATTAATTGTGCTACTATATAAATTAGAAAGCAAATTATAATACAATTGATAATAATAGAAACACTTTGATGAAGTTTCAAGGCAAAAGTCCTCAAAATTAAAGTATCATGAACATAATGCATTGATTTTTAGCCAAATAATTGCAAAACTTGCATATTTTATAAGATTATTGACAAAAACAAAATACGAAGAAAATATAAATTGGTGTAATTATGAAACTGCATGTCCGATTTGTTTCAAACAAAAGGCATAATGATTGATCAGTGTACTTTATCCTAATAGTCTGTTTAAAATATGCTCAAGAGCATATCCTTGTATTCCAGAAAATACTTCAATCCCACCTTAAATTTAGAAATTAGAACTCTGCTTGGCCAACAGTACTCACAGTTTATGGATTCTATTTTGAACCATGCGAAGTAAGCATATGGATTCAGATTGACAATTGCTAATCCATCTACCTGGAGACAATACACGATTCTAAAATCAAATGTCACTCCCAGTACTGCTAGCTATTGTAATCCCATCTTGCTAACCCATTATGTACAGATGTCAGTCGAAGACGGGGGATGGTGAATTGATCGCATGAAGAGAAAATTTACAATATTGTTCCAATTATGTTGAAACTTCAAAATAAATTATTTTGTGATGTTTTTAGATAAAACATTACAGCATTTATTATGTACCTACTGTAGTGCTTATAAATGCTAAAAATTGGCTTGTGCACACTCTGTTGTGAATAAAAACATAGCGAGTATGAGGGTGCATAATTTTGTCATGCTTTACAGTTTGAAGTGCCCCAGATTACAACTTGTCTGACATGTTATGATAAAGAAGGTACATTTTTATTGTAATTTAAAGAAAAGTGTGTAATGGGAAGTTGTCTATGGTTATGCTGCTTGGTATGGACCCTGTTTGTACTTCACTTGACTTTTCTCTGCTACATTCCTTTATATAGGATGCTCAAATCACAGGAACTTCAATTTCCTCTGAGATAGCATGCCATGCAACATGAGGAAAGAACACGGTTCTTCATAAAAAGCCCTATTGCTGCTATTTGATCTAGTTTCATAAACAAAGGGAAAATGGTTGTGAGAAGAACTTTTGTCTTTTATTTGACATCATTGTAGAGATAATATCGATTCATAATGGGTATGTGGTTGATACTGGAGCAATTAATCGTTGAATGTAGAGCAAATATTATGCTTGCATCTGTCGGAGATAAGTGCAACATTCCAAATATTTTAAAGCAATATTTTGCACACAGTTATGAATGCCCATAAAAAAAGGGAAGGGGGTGGCTATTCTGTTTATTGCAATTATTTAGTTCTTAACCCTAACCGTAGTTAACAACACAAATCCACGGTTCACAAAGCATAGGCACGGCCAGGTATCCCACGTGATGCGATTACATCATCATGCGAACAGTCATATGGTCGCGGAAAGCTTGGCCGGGCAAGCTACACCCCCGTGGCAAGGTAGGCCCGTGCATGTGTCTGGCACCCGAAGGTTCAAAACCTCACCCGAGAAAAAAAGTTTTCTCTTCTTCTTTCTTCCTTCTTTCTTTCCCCCTCGCCAAAAAGCAGCTAGGGCGTTAGGGTTAAGAACACCTTAATTTTCCTCCTATATGTGTATCTTAAACCTAACCGTACTAAACAACACAAAACCACAGTTAACAAAGCATAGGCACGGCCAGGTATCCCACGTGATGTGATTGCGTCATCATGCGAACAGTCATATGGTCGCGGAAAGCTTGGCCGGGCAAGGTACAAAACCGCACCCGAAGAAAAAAAGTCTTCTCTCTTCCTTCCTTCCTTCTTTCCTTCCCCCTCGCCAAACATCAGCTAGGGCGTTATGGTTAATCAAAGCCCTTTTATAATTCCCTGTAGGTGTAATGTAGATGTAGTTCATTAAATGCTAAATTTCCAACACAGCATTATTTATTTTATACCCATTATATGTGACTAGTCTGTGCTACAGTTCATGTAAATATATTATCCATAGGGAGAGAAACTACTGGGTATCACACTCTCACTGCTCTGTCGTGCCTTCGCGCTCTGCTCGTCCCCACAATCACTTCTTGCCGCTCTGGGGCTCAATGTCACAGCTTTGCCTCTCGCCCCCATAGCGATTTGTCTTTGACAAAGACTTTGACAAAGACTGATAATTAGATTCATGATAGAGGCTGTCAAAACATCTAGGCTCCCTACTATTCGTCAATTTAATATGTGTTTTGGTTGTAAAAATAGACAAGGGTCCATAGATTTTCAGACCTAAATACCCAAATGGCCCATGAAAAGTTGGGCTTGTATATTGTATAATACTTTGTGTAGGTGTATATTTGGTGTGTTTGTATGCATGTGCAATCATGCAGGTTTTGTTCTCTTTTTGGGTGTGTGTGTTGTGCATGCATGTTTATTGGATGAGATGGTAACATATTTAGCGAAAAATTTAAATCATAGTTTCAAATTTGAAATTGTTGTCATATCCATTCAGGGGACTATCAACTACTTTGTATTGCTGAACATATGTGCATTCAAATTTTGCAGCTTTTTAGACTGGCAGTGATTAAAAAAAACATCATTGGATAATTTCCATTTTATTATAGCAAGTCTGGTGTTGGTAGGCAATGCTTTCAGATCTGTCAAAGAAAGAACTTGGGTTGATGCCAAATTCAGTAGCAATTAACATTACGATTTCATCAATTCTTTAGCGTTGACAGACTAGACATCCATAGACTGATAGAAAAAATACGCGGGAGTGCATTATTTCAGATGGGTTTGCCTGCGATGATCAGCCTTAACAAAAATACTCTAGCAACACTGACGCATGTATACATACGCATGGTGTGGAGTGTATTGAATGTTGCTAGCTGGCTGGTTGACACTAATTCCATTTTGTTGTGGAGAGGCAATTGGCTTAGTTCTTTTGACATAATGATCCATATGCCTCTGTAGAGACAACAGCTCAACTTCGGGTTCTGTGCTTGCAAATATATCAGCTTGAATATGGACCGATTGTACTCTGGTTTGATGCAGATATGAATTCATAGGATACTGAATGGATATATGTGACTCACAGAACTCGTAACATTTGGTAAGAGACAATTGAATGGCTATGCCATTCCTACGTACCCATGTTTATAGTTAGTAAATTTAGCATGATCTTTGAATGTTGAATGTGAACATGTTACCGATGCAGCTAAAGATAAAAAGACTTCCAGGTGCATCCTCCCAGGTAAGCTCAATGAACATTGTACAAAATGTAGTGGGTAGATATGCCTCAATTGTGTTGATTACTTCTATTGATGGTGGGGTCATAGGTTACGTACCTGGGTATAGGATACAAATAGTTCATTCGTTAAATATGTTGTATCTTGTTTTTAACATTTTTGGACTTCATGATCACCTCAACAGTCCCTTTTTGACAGTGCTTCTTTCATTTTCCAAGTGTCGTATCTTGTTTGTAACATTTTTGGCACAACAAGTTGTTCATGCCTTCATGATCACCATAATAGTTCCTTTGATAGTGCCTTCATATTTTCTAAGCACAAATAAAGAGAAGTGTAATACTAATAGTTACATGTGTATGTGTATTTTCATGATCTTCAGCATGACTCAAATTTCAGGGAGGCCACAGAGGCCATTGCCTGCCCTTTTTCAGTTTTGGCCCTTCAGATCTTTGTCAACTGATCAAGGCATTCTTCATCACTTGTTGGCCTTGGTGCCCTTCTTTGTCTTTGCCCAGTGGCCTTAAAAATGGGTGCCCCAACAAATTGAATTTCGGATGTACAATGTATGATGCATGCATCTATCCACCTGCGAATCTGTCTGGGAACTACTGGGTCAAATCACAGATCTGTGGTCAAATATAAATACTCTGTTGCTTCTTTTTGACCCATTGGCATACTGGTCATACATGTAAATTGAATTGAAGAAATTGTTCTGGGAGTGTAGAAGTTGTCATTATTATGTAGTTAGCATTCTATTCTAGGACATGATTTTTTTTGTCTTAGCACACCCAATACACGTACACTTTGCCATAGCCATGAAGACACCAGTACAGGTTTCTCCACAGTATGAAGCTGCTGGAATGGGCTGAGGGATGAAATCACGGAATTGGAGTTGAAAACAGAAAAGACAGAAAATGCAATTTTGAAAAATCATTGAAATTAAACTTACTTCCACTTAAAAATATTGGCAAATTTTAAATGTATATTCAGCAAAAGGCCCAAACAAACCCCATCTTTTACTGATTATTTCTTCAATTCCTCTATTTATTCTTGTCTATGGGCCAATGAGTGGTCATATTAAATTTTGTTGTTTTATTCCCTATTCTGTCTCCGGTAGTATAGTTACCATATTGGATGTTTACATTAAGTGTTTCTAGAACTTAAATACAATGGTCAGAATTCCCTAGAATTGTCACATTTAAAAAACAGAAAAAACACAGAATTTGACATTTAGAAAACACAAACCTTGCCACTCTAGTTTAGATGAATGCAAAGGAGCAAATAAACTCAATATTTACAGAATAGGAATTGGTCAGGGAATCTGCATCATCAAACCACTTTTCAAATGAGTGACATCCTGGATCAAACAGACCTGGGAAAACAGGTAATACCAAATTGGTCGGTTTCAAGTGTGAGAACGAAAAATTATAACTGCAAATCTGATCATTGGAA